>NC_066258.1:3669570-4011161 GCF_000011425.1 Aspergillus nidulans FGSC A4 | reverse complement strand
TTAGCCGTGAGTATTTCTGGCCTAACATGTCCCAAGACATCATGAGATTCGTCCGAAACTGTGATGTATGTGGAAGGACGAAATCTTGGAGGGACCAGAGAAAGGGACTATTAAAGCCCCTCCCTGTGCCTGATCGTCCCTGGCAGGAGGTTTCAATGGATTTCATCACAGACCTACCAGAGAGTGAAGGTTGTACAAACATCATGGTTATCACAGACCGGTTAACCAAAGGTGTGATACTAGAAGGAATGTCAGAGATTGACTCTGAGAGCGTGGCCTGGGCCCTCGTACGAGTACTTATAAGCAAACATGGGATCCCGAAGGCTATCACCTCGGACAGAGGAAGCCAGTTTACAAGTAATACATGGGCTCGCATATGTACCCTGACAGGGATTAACCGCCGACTATCTACAGCCCATCACCCCCAGACTGATGGATCAACAGAGAGGATGAACAGTACAGTGGAGACCTACCTCCGCATCTATACCTGCTATGACCAGAGGGACTGGAACAGGTTACTCCCACTTGCAGAGCTAGCAATTAATGGCCGTACATCAACAGCAACAGGGGTCAGCCCCTTCTACCTAAGCCATGGGTATAACCTCAGCCCATTTAGCCCTACCGAGGAGGTAGAGCAACTAGCCGAAGAACCAGCCAAGAGTCCTATCCAGAAAGGGGAAGCTATTGTACGGAAAGTTAAGGAAGCCCTAGACTGGGCTCAAGCCTCCATGGCCTATTCCCAACAGAATGCAGAGAATCAGGCTAATAAACACAGGAGCCCGGCCACAAACTGCCAAGTGGGAGATAAGGTCTGGCTAAGTCTGAAGAACATCTGTACGGACCGACCCAGCAAGAAACTGGACTGGAAGAACGCCAAGTATGAGGTTATAGGCCTGGTGGGCAGCCATGCTGTACGGCTGAATACACCCCCAGGGATCCATCCAGTCTTCCATGTGGACCTGCTTCGGCTGGCTTCATCAGATCCACTTCCTTCCCAGAAGAATGATGATACCCAGCCCCCTGGCATCATTGTGAACGGCGAGAAAGAATACATGGTAGAGAAAATCCTGGACGAACGTCCCAGGAGATACGGGAGAGGTCACCGGCTGGAATACCTAGTGAAATGGTCAGGCTATGCTCGGCCAACCTGGGAAGCTGCCACAGCTTTGGAGGAAGCACAAGCTCTGGATGAGTGGCTGGATCGTACAAAACAGTATAGACTTCAGGACGGCTCACTAAACAGAGATGCATACATAAAGGCTAAAGCGACATGACCTACCCCTATGACCTGTACTTCCTACATGAAGAAAGGGGGGGGGTACTGTTATGGGTCCTTTGCCTATACAAGGACCTTAGACCTTAGTGACTCGGCCAAGGCCTGCGCTGTCCTGAAGGCGGTGAGCCACCTACAAGACTTCCTCACAACAACAATCCTTCTTTCTCCTTTCTTCTTTAGCGATTCCTTCTTGTACGTACGGCACGTCTAGATAGGAAGATCCATCTAAATACGTCCCTTAACAACAGCCCACATCCAGGGGTTGCAGGAGGTGAGATAAATGAGGAGGCATGCAGACGGGGATAATGTTATTATCCTTGCATGTAGTGTCAAAGGCCGGGGTCAAGTGGCTTCTATGGCTGTCCAGAATAAGGAGTATATACTCCCCCCTTCGCCGCCTCTGTATAGCTGGAATAAAGCATTTTTGAAGCCAGCGAAGCCCAATTATATCTGTAGTCCATCCATTATTACTAACCTCAATCCTCCAGGCATGTGGAATAGAGAGTTCCTCAAACCATCCCTCTCTATAGCGCTTTCCCTTAAAGATAATGGTTGATGGAACTGACCATCCAGTTGAATTGATGCATTCAATGGTGGTAACCCACTCGCGATCCCCCGGCTGTATAAGCCATGGTTTGCCTGGCATTTCTGCTCAAGATACCACTTTTGTTGTTGCAATTAGGCCCATAGCAAAGCCAGTTTCATCAAAGTTGTAGATATCATCATCTGATATCCCATACTCAACTTTAATCCTCTGTATCTTATTGAAAAATGGGCGAATTATCTTAGGATCTTTACAAAGTGCTCTCTGATGATTGATTTTCCAAGCAAACCTGGTTTTGATTTCAGGGCGCCTTTTTGTAAACTCTGTTACCCAGTTCTTTCCGATCGGTCGAGATGAGGTTGAGGATTCATCCAGGATAAGTTGTGCCATCTCACGTACGCGCGAGGGCCTGGGAGCTGCTCCACGAATGTCAAGTGATTCTATCCATCCTATCAAGACCTCTTCTTGATGTAGGGATAGCCTATGCTGGTGGTTGCGGAGTTCTGCTTGAGATTGGCGGCCATGAAGTCTCCCTCGAAGTGTATTGGGATGAATTTTGTATGCACGCGCTGCGGGCGCAATTTTTTGAAATTTTCCATTTTTAATGTCTTGAATCGCGCATTGGATCCTGCCCTCTTGCTCAATCAAATCTCGCTTTGTTTTACGCGCTTTTGGTGGCATGATGGTTGTTGAAAGTTGAGGTTTAGACTTGTTAAACCACGGGTTGGGGCGGGTTTTCAGGCCTAGCTGATCCGCCCACGCGGGTTTTGGGGTGGGTTACCTTCACAGTAAACCGCCCATGGGTTTAGCAAATAATTCTAACCCAACCTAAATAACCCAAAATAACCCAGTTATGCATATCATTACTCTAATAAGCAGTGATCTACATAGTTAATAAAATACTGTATTTAAATACTGTATTATAACTATCTAAGTAAGCAAATATAATCTAAATACAGTAATATACCTATTCAGATATCTTGGCAACCCAGCGGGTTGCTCCGCCGGGCTTTGGGGCAGCCAAAAATATCCAAAACCCAATGGATAATATCGGTAAAATATACCGCTAAGCCAAAAAGGCGTCATGACTTCCAAATTAGTCTTAGACAGTCATATTTTCTAGTCGACAGATAATTAGAAGGTCTAACCCAACCCGTTTCTTGGCGGGTCGGGGCGGGTTGGGGCGGGTTTCGTGGGTTGGGTTTAACAAGTCTATTGAGGTTGATAAACGCGTTGGGGTGGACGAGAAAACTACCTTCCGCCCGGGACGCACCTACCGCCCGGGATTTACGTTAGCAGCTTCCCAAGTTAGCTAAGCATAGCCTGACTATTTTACTAGGTATTCTAGCTAGTAACCTCTCCTGTATCTCCTGGGATATTTATCCAGGATTTTCTCTATTATATATTCTTTCTAGACTTGTTAAACCACGGGTTGGGGCGGGTTTTCAGGCCTAGCTGATCCGCCCACGCGGTTTTTGGGGTGGGTTACCTTCACAGTAAACCGCCCATGGGTTTAGCAAATAATTCTAACCAAACCCAAATAACCCGAAATAGCCCAGTTATGCATATCATTACTCTAATAAGTAGTGATTTACATAGTTAATAAAATACTGTATTTATATATTGTATTATAAACTATCTAAGTAAGAAAATATAATCTAAATACAGTAATATACCTATTCAGATACCTTGGCAACCCAGCGGGTTGCTCCGCCGGGCTTTGGGGCAGCCAAAAATATCCAAAACCCAATGGATAATTAGAAGGTCTAACCCAACCCATTTCTTGGCGGGTCGGGGCGGGTTGGGGCGGGTTTCGTGGGTTGGGTTTAACAAGTCTAGCTGCCACAGCTTTAGAGAAAGTATAAGCTCTAGATAAGTAGCTAGATTATACAAAACAGTATAGACTTTAGGACAGCTTACTAAATAGAGATGCATATATAAAGGCTAAAGCAATATGACCTACCCCTATGACCTATACTTCCTACATAGAGAAAGGGGGGGGGTTACTGTTATAGGTCCTTTGCCTATACAAGGACCTTAGACCTTAGTAACTCGGCCAAGGCCTGCGCTGTCCTGAAGGCGGTGAGCCACCTACAAGACTTCCTCACAACAACAATCCTAACCCTAACCGCAATGGTCCCGCGCATTCTGCTGGCCGGGTTCACTTTCTGTCAGCTGTTTCTGATTGCTGCAACAATCAAATACGACAAGGAGCCACTAGCCCCGGAAAACAAGAGGTACGGGCAAGCGGTGGTCGATGCTCACGCAATTTTTTACTTGGGCCTAGCATCCTCAGGGGACCTCTACTACCGCTACCAAGCCAGCAGACTGGCAACGGTGACGCGATCAGGCCTAATCACCATGATATTGGAACAGACACTTGCGCTGAGGAGGTCGCAGCTGCAGGCGGGCGATGCAATAATTCTTATGGGCACAGATACAGAGCAGATCATGGTCAGCATGCACACCGTGCACGAGCTCTGGGCATCTCTAGCCTCGGTCGGTCTGGCCGTATGGTTGCTGGAGATCCAGGTATACATAGCATGCGTGGTACCAGCCGTGATGGCTTTGGGCTGTATTCTGGCGACCACCCCTCTCTCATCGCGTTGTGCAGCGGCGCAGAGGGAGTGGGTAGGCCATGTTCAGGAACGGCTCACTGTCACTGCGGCAATGCTGGGTGATGTGAAGGCAGTAAAGATGCTTAGGCTCGAGCGGGTCTTGTTCCGAATTGTGTCTGATTATCGCCAGTCTGAGTTTAGCATCTCTAGGGAGTTCTGCATGATGATGACGGGTGTTGTTATGCTGTGTATGTGGTGATGAATGCAGACCACTGCATTGGCTGTACTGACTTTATCTTGTTAGCAGCCATACCCCAGGATCTCACGCCGTACATGGTGTTTCTAATATACATGACCATTGCACTGACCAAGGGCAATATGAAGCTTCTCACAATGAAGGCGGTTAACATGTTGTCGTTTATCTCGATCTTGACTTCGCCGCTGATGGGATTCATCTAGTTGGTGCCCTGGATCAGTCAGTTAATTGGCTGCTTTGACCGGATTCAAGAATACTGCTCTTATAAGAGAACAAGCCAGGCTTATTCACTACACCCTTCTGATCACATTGAACCGACTAAACTCTCCCTCACTGCCAAGTCATCAGCCGACCATGATGCTCTGGTGACGTTCCACAATGCTTCGATATCATGGCAAGCAGCCGGCGACCCTGTACTCGACAATTTAACCCTCTATGTTTTCATCGGCAAGATCACCATGGTCATTGGCCCCATTGGAAGTGGGAAGTCGACCCTGCTTAAATATGGGCCAGACTCATATCAGGGCTGGCTTAAACCACTGCCATCCAGACAGAGCAGCCTACTACCCGCAGACACTGTGGATAATGAATGCATCCATCTAGGACAACATCATCGGCGTGACGTAAGCAGATGAAAAAGGGTACAACGCGACTATTGCCGGCTGCACTCTTGGTAAGATCTAGAGGTGCTTAACGGGCACAATCAGTACATGGCTGAAAGTGACGGATTGCTCTTAGCGGAGGTCAAAATCAGCGAGTGGTACGTATATGGAAAATGGAGTTCTCAGAATGGTGTTACGGTTCTTGCTCCATCGCGCTTGGACAAGTTGTTCACGATCGCTTCATGTCGTCCTCGACGACCCTTTCAGTGGCCTTGATTTCCGGCAGTATTCGAGTGATTAGCGAGCGCTTGCTCGGTGCGAATGGGCAGTTCCGGAGAACCAATGCTATCGTGATTCTGTCTACTTACAATTGTCAGTACTGCGATTATTTTCTTTTTCCTTTTTCTTTATTTTGGCTATTCGACTGACACCAGTCTAGGTCACCTGCATCCGTTTGCGGATAAGACCATTCTGCTCGAAAACGGCCGCAAAGGTATCTAGTGCACAGACTCAGAGTTTATATCCAGATACCCACACTATGCCCCGGCCAGCTGGGTTGACAATAAGGGCTTATCTGATAATAACGGGCTTCAGGACACTCATACTGGTAGGAGTAAAGCAAAGGACGACACCACCAGAAGTGCCAGGGAAAACGCCGATGTAAAACAGGATCTGTCAAGGCGCGACGGAAGCTGGGGAATTTACAGCTACTATTTCCGCAAGATTGGGGTCCTCCAGGCCTTTTTGTCGCTTGCTTTCTTGCTTACGGGATACTTACCCAGTTTTCTGATATGTTCTAATGATTTGTCAGTAGTCGACTGGGCTAATGTTTTGCAGTGATCTGTTTACAATGGTGGGCTGATGCCAACAAGCACGTTGCCAACCCGCACCTCGGAAAATATCTCGACATCTACA
Organism: Aspergillus nidulans FGSC A4; assembly: GCF_000011425.1. Classification (NCBI taxonomy): domain Eukaryota; kingdom Fungi; phylum Ascomycota; class Eurotiomycetes; order Eurotiales; family Aspergillaceae; genus Aspergillus; species Aspergillus nidulans. The sequence continues at coordinate 4,005,010 of NC_066258.1, read as the reverse complement.
CTTTAGTTTTTATAGTTCCCGTGCTCTTCATGGCGGCTAGGATATGGTAGGTCTGTTACTGGCCAAACCTGTTCTAGCGCCAAGAATGCAGGCTACTTCTTGTCAACATCGTGGGCAACAGCTCTGTTTGTCTCCATTCAGACCTGCTGGAACTGCTCTAAAGTATATACCATCCTGCCTCACGCGCACAGTGAATGCAAGCTAACCCTCGACAGCGCTTACTTTGCGTACTTCCAGCTGACAGACACGAGGCTCCATTCGGAAGAGATTCAGTCAACACATGGAGCTCATCGCGTTTCACACTACCAGTCTTTTCCTTGAACTTTATTGAAAGGTCATTTCTTCTTCCCTACTCAGCGACCTGGTGACCACATGCTAACATGTCCCAGCCCTGAGCATCTGCGTCATGAGGTTACTCATACTCTGTATTATCAGCGAATACATCACTATCACACTCCCCTTCACGCTCTGGTATTCTGGGCCCTGCAGCGAAGCTATCTGTGCACCTCGCACCAAGTGCAGCACCTCGGCATTGAAGCAAAAGCTTTGCTGTACTCTTAATTCCAGGAGGCAGCATATAGGCTGACAGTCCTGCAGATTCTGCAGGGCAGCCTTCTTTCCATAGGCAATGCATTGCTAGACTTGACGCCACTACTTGCCTGTTCTATGCTGTTTTGCATACAGCAGGCGCTGAGGTTCGCCCTTGATCTGGTTGTCACGCTATTCATGGTTGCGGCTCATCGCCGTCATCATTTCCTTGAAGGACCACGTGGGTGCTGCGGGATCAACCTAGCCCTGAACCTCGCTATCACGTTTGACTCGATCCTCAACACAGCCATCAAGGGTGAACGCAGACGGAGATCTCACTCGGGGCTGTCTCGCGCTTCCAGCGGTTCGTGGAAAACGTAACCCCCAAAGAAACGTGCGGCGTGCACCTGGTTGATGGGTCGCCGACCAGCCGGGGAGCAGAGGCTGTATTCAAGATTGTTGTTACTGGATACAGGCTGGTACCTACCTAGTATTATCTATACACAAATATTGACCCCATCCAGCCTAGAGAAAGCCATCCTCACCAACTTCACCCTGCAGGCCAGAAGCTCACCATCTGCGGTGCCTTCGGCAGTGGCAAATCATCATCAGTCCTAACCCTCCTGCGCATGATCGACGTCCAGTAAGGCCACATCGCCATTGATTGCACGGACCTTTCCACTATGAAGCCCACAATGCTGCACTCCCTGATCACTGTCGTGCCTCAGGACCCTTTCTTCATACCCGGCACGACCCTCTGTTTCAATCTCATCCTAGACCCCCACCCCCGGGCACAGCGCGCCGATGCGCGAGTGCATGGTCTCGACCCCCTGCAAGGTCAGGCTTTGAGACAAGCCCCGCTTCCTTGGTGGCCTAGATGCCCTCATTGACGCAACGAAACTGTCATACGGCGAGAAGCAACTCCTCGCACTGGCTAGGGCCCTGGTGGCAGATAAACCGATGCTGATTCTGGACGAGGCGACGAGCACGTGAGCTTTTTTCATCTATGGGCTGAAATTTCCGGGCTGACTTGGTTACGCAGCGTCGACTGGGAAACTGAAGTCCGCGTACTGGAGATCATCAAGCACCAGTGCGCAGCAGAGACTGTTCTCACGGTGATGCATTGGCCGCGCCATGTCGAGTGGCTGGATCGCATTGCGGTGACGCAGAACGGTCGGCTGGTGGAGTTTGATAGCCCGGAGAGACTGCTGGCGCGCGCATCGCGGTTCCGAGAGCTATATACGATGTCTGTTCGGGCGGCGTAGTTTTGTGGGCGGCTTCGCGGCAATATACTAAATAATGAAAGATTTGCGTGGCTATGCTGTGTCTGCTGAGTTTGCTTTTTCAAGATGCCCTTATGCGAGCGAGCGTTGCAGTCAGGAAGTAGAAGTGCGGGTATTATCTGGACCGTCCATGTAAGCGACCATAAAGGATTAGAATGCTATTGAAAAGGTTATCAGCTCAGCTGTCATTAACAGGCTTGACTATTAGATGCATGAAATATGCGTCCGTTGATTTAATTCCTAATACTGGTTCCTTACACTTTCTAGACTTGTTTAAACCGCGGGTTGCGTTGGGCTTTCTACCTAGCCTGATCCACCTGCTGGGATTTTGCAATGGGCTGATAAGTAACCTGCGCAAGGGTTTATCAAAAAGCTACATATCATGATATGGTCTTGAAAGGAAACTCTCCTATACAGTTGAGCGGATCTGCCATGAGCATTAGCACATTTCTTACAGAGTAGGTAGAGCAGAGACAATTATCTGATGTGCTTAGCTTCCGGTAGCCGAAGCCCGAGGCCTGTTGGGCCGATCACGAATCAAATAGAGGATCACTGCCGGCGAATGCGCAACCGAGTCAAGTTGATTTTTCTGCATGCCAAGGTGCGCATTCTGCTCATCACCCTCCGTTATGACCCGCTTGACCTTTTGTCTAGATCGCGATCTATACCGGCGCCTCATCTGGCATGCACTGGCGATAATAAAGGCCAAAACTGTGAGTCAGTTGCGCCGTAGTTATTAGGCTACCATGTGATAGAGGGCGAGTGAACTAACTTTGGTCGAAGCAGCAAGCGTGACTGCGATATTCAGCAATAATTCTCAGTCAGGATCATTTTTCAAGTAGGCTTATAAGGATGAACTGAGTGTGACGTGCAGTAATTGGGGAGAGAGATGTTGCCATAATACTTCAGTAGCTGGGATGGGAGCCCAGCGATCCCTGGCAGACCGTGTTAGGCTGATATCATCGCGCTAGAGATCTGCGGGAAATGAAATAGCGGTTACAGTGGTTGATCACCTGACGATCGTTCCCACCTGACGATCGATTTCAACCACCACCAGCACAACAAACATGAAGCAATTCAACCACATACAACTAATATTATCACTCAAATTTTTGGCGGCATAATATAGTAATAATTTAGAGTAGTTCTGTCAATTTTAATTGGTCCGAAAGTGCTGTGGGAGCCGGATCTCGCGGCCTCGCCAATTTACTGTAGGAGGGACCTCTTCAACAACAACATGAGATGGCGGGCCAGTGTCCTGTGTATCTGTATGATTTGAAGCTTTAGAGGACTTCCTTGGAGTCTTCTTTGCCTGTTGGAAGTCAATTTGAAGCTGCTTCGCGGCCTCCTTTGATATACAGGCATCCTCTTTCTCCTGCCTCTTTTGCTCTGCCTCCAGGCGGTATATTTCTCACTGAGATGCCCAGATTTTCCTGCGATCCTTAATCAGGTGCTGCTTTGCCTCTTTCTCTTGCTGCCGGCGGACCTTTTGCTCCTCTTTAGAGGCCTTTAGCTGTTCAGCAGCTCTTTCCTTTCCAAGCTGAAGGTCTCGCGCCTGCTGAATTTTTTGAGGGGAGTAAAAAACTGCACCACCATCATCTAAAGCTTTTAATTGAAATTGTAAAGGCTTTCCACGCTGACACTTCTTCTTCTCATTCTGGAGGGCTATCTGGAGGCCCTCGCATTGAAGCTTTAGAAGAATATTCTCTGTAGAGAGGTTATGCATGGCCAAACTAAGCTTCCTGGTATTTTCACTGTATACATCCTCAACAACATCATGGAGGAGCTTCTTGATCTTCCGCCAGTCTTCTGCACCTAATATAGAGCGCGAGGACTCACTTGTTGATGGCCTTGACTGCAGTTCTCTGCTAAATCTCGCCAGAACAATTTCAGGGTTGAAGGGATGTATTCCAACTATTCTCCAAGAAGATATAATATTTTTGCTTGATAAGGCCTTTACCCAGGCCGGGAAGAAGAGGCGAAAGAAGTCCCGTTTTATAATATGACTTAGTCCCATGGATATATACAGATATGCCTCCAGTTCGCTGCTGTAGGCGTGGGAAAGCAGGCTGAAGATCCCAACATCAAGCGGCTGCAGTGAATGCGTTGAATGTAGAGGATATATTGCTAAAAGGATCTTATTGTCATCGCAGTAATTGAAGAACTTCATGGTAAGGTAAGATCCATGGCCATCAAGGAATAAGAGCCTCCATTGCCTCTGTACTTTATCCTTTGTCTCCCGGTCAAAAACTCCAGTCAACCAGGCATATCCAAGCTTGTCATTTGTCCAACCACTTGGAGAGGAGGCAAAAAAGGTCTTGTGGTGTTGAGGATCAAAATCCTGTAGCCAGGTATCTTGTATATCACTGCTAGCTGCCTGGTAAATAAGCACTGGGGATAGCAAGGTCCCATCAGCACAGATGCAGGCAATTGTAGTTATCCATTCGCAATTCCTATCCTGTAGGCACTGCTTGAAGTTTCCTTGCTTATATTTGCGCTTTGAGAAGATCCTGAGACCTTTTGACAGCATTCCAATAAGAAATCCTTTCTTATCTATGTTATATATATTCCCTGGCTCCACCTTATATTTATCAAGTTTCTGGGCTAATAAGTCAAAGTATCGCGAATATTTATATGCAGAATCAGCTCACTTTTGATTGGAGTCCATAGCAGTTGTATAGGCAGAGGAGAGTTCAATTTAGTGTCGCTTTAGAAAGCGGCCAGGCCAGTGATTTCCTGGTTTCTTTCCTGTCAGTTCTTTTGCAAAATTCCGAAGCATCTCATGCAATATATATAGGCCTTTGCCAGAGAGCTTATCAATGTATTTTATAAGATCCTTGGCCTGCTGGTCATTGAGAATTCGCTGTTCTTCATATTGGTCTCTCCTAGAGCGCTGAATTCCTTTGTGGGGTCTTGACAGAGTTATCCGGTTGACCCCGAACTCTTTCGCAATTTTAGTATAATTAATTGAATCGCCTGGCTTTAGCGATTCAATTGCTTCTATCGCCGCATCCATTGGAGTCATATTGAATGAGATACAAGAGTTTGACGTTTGGTGGTTGAAATATCGGTGAGGGGAAAATCGATCGTCAGGTGGGAACGATCGTCAGGTGATCACCCACTGTAATGTAACAATACAGATGGGACATTACCAATCTTAGAGGCAGAGCCTTGTCCTGCGAACTTGTTCACACCTCCAGCCCTGTGTTGGGGTTCTTGTCAGGACAGATCAGCCGTTAACTAGGGAAGAATTCCAACACCACGTATAATTAATGAGGACAACGAATGGTCAATGTAGTGAAAACTAAGCCTTGGGGATCTCCCCAAGACCCAAGGACTTGCCTAGTCCTGAATATTTCTCTAGAGTCATATACACAAAACCTGGCCGTAACACTATAACAAAGCCTCAGCCAAAACAGCAGCTAATCCCGACAGTCCCGCCAGCGTAGCATCTCCCCAGCGAAGACCTGTAGATATCGATTATATCCGGAGTTTCGATGGTTTGTTTGCCTGAGGCACCCTACCCTTGATATCGAATCCAGCAGAATCCGTAACATATGTCTAGTTAGGCTGAAACAGCAGAGCCTAATTAAAAAGCTCAAGAGAAGTCGAGTGATTAGGTCCATGTTATGGCTAGATGTAAGGCGCTCGAGACAACATATGTGGACAGCTATCGGGGTACCTGGGGCAGGGACTGGCGAGATACCTAGTCGGTTCGCTACAATTGGGAATCTATGATGGAGATACAGAGAGGAATGTAGGTCTGGACAGGACAAAATGAATCGCTTGTGGAGCTGAATCGAAAATAATCTGGGTGACTCTATATACGTGGTACCGGCCGTCGGGCAATCGTCGGTTGGGCATCGGCGGGAAGCTGCCCTCGCCAGCGATTGATGCCCAGCGAGCCTGTTGCTTGTATGGCTCAATAGTTGATGCATGACAGATCGGTTTCCGTTGTTACAATACCGTGCACTTGAGCGCTAAGGTGGGCTAGTCTGGCACAGAGAAATAGTAGTGTAGTAGGTGCTCAACAGCCTATAATGTTCATATGCCACCGGGGACCAAGCTCATTGGATTCTGGAGTCTCAGCAGGTTTAGGTAGGCAAGCAGGATCAATATTCTCGTCCTATAAGACAGTTAAATTCTCAGTGGAGCAGGCACTCGAGCATTTTCTCCCGCACTCCTTCATGCCGTATTTCTAGCTGGCTGAGCGTTAATCTCAGCCTATTTTAAATGGCCAATAAACACAACCTATAACTCGTTCTGCGTCGTGATACAGCCCATCATGTGAAACAACCGCATGGTCTTGGGCTCCTGCCTGGCACATAGCACCACTCCTCGTGCGCTTAAATGGTCTGTGATTGACTGATAAACTTTATCCTCTTCTGCCCGATGTACCTTGACTTCCAACTCCATAAGGTGCAGGGACTGGACAAGCACATCATCCAGGACAGCTTTGTAACCTTCAATACGCAACTCCTTCCACTTGGGATTTGGGTACGGACCATATCCAAAAAGCTTCTCCCAGGCGATATTGTTCTGAAAATCCTCTGCTAACTGCCTCTGATTCGCGCTCCATAGATTGGTTCCATTCACAGGGGCTTGTCGCTTGCATGTGAAGGTAGTCTCATTGCCATACTGATCCCACCGGCAGGATTTCGCGTGGCGGCGCACATGAGATTTCGTCGTTGGCAACTTCACCTTCACCACCGAGATCTCTTGGCCACCGCGAATTTTGGTTCGAAACATGAGTCCCTTCGGCGTATACAGTGGGGGATAGGAATCATAGTAAGTGATCGGGTCCAGTTTATCTGGAGCGCGAATGACAGTGCCCAACTTTGCAAACACAGCTTGTGGATTTGTATCACATATCGACCATTGGAGGCTGACTTGATCTTTGCTTTTGGGCCAACAGCTGGAGGCAACGACAAGATAGCATAGCATAACAAGGTGGAGAGGCTTCATTGTCAGTCGTCGAAAGGAACTGGTTGTTGAAGTTGGCTCAGCTTGCGGAGATGGTTAGAGAAGAGGAAAGTCACCAGGCTATGGTTCCCATTTTTGCAGCTGAGCTAACGTTGACGATGGATGTTTGTTAGCGAATTACTTTGGTGTACGCGACATGTGATGTAATGCTGTTGTAACCCAAAAATCAAGCAGAAGTGGTTGCATGGTCGCAGGTTATTTGGGTGCTGTGACCTTGGTATTTTGTCCCACAATTCTCTCAAAAAATGGCAAACGGTAATTCCAACAAATCCTCCCAAGCTACTTATTGCCGTCTAGACTTGTTAAACCGCGGGTTGGTGTTATGGGTTACTCGTAAGAGGTAACCCTCTTTTCGGGACCCGGTTAATCAAAGGCCTCGTTTTTATGTGCCTTCCTCTTACCCCCTATCCTAAGGACGGTGCTTAGGAAGAGCCTATATATATCCTTTATGTATGTCATTGTCTGTTGCTATGTATTTTTCTACCCGCGCGGACTGCCAATTTTGCAACCCTCACCGCATCGAGTGCATCCCTAGCAGTGTAGACCTGGAGATTCTCTGAAAGCACCTGCTGGATGGGATTCAAAGAAAGCCAGGTGGTTGCCTGAGTTGATAAATGGGATATACATGGGATTATAATACGCGTTTTCAAATAAGGCACCTGAGTTTCCCGTGAGCGCGTTTGTTTACTAGCTATTTCAACAAATAGTCAGCCCAACATTCCTAGTAAATAACAACTGTCCTCTCTCCCTTGCTGTTCTTAATAAAATTGTCAATACAGACACCCACAATCCTGTAATCATCAAGCGGATTATTTCTGCATAATAACAAGTTCCCGGAGCCCCCAGACTGGAGATAGCTGTCTTCCTGACTGTAGGCCCCAGTTTGGATATAACCATAGTCCTTCATTATGTCGGTCGCTGCATGGTGAAACTCGTCCCTCACAATGGCTCTCCCACGAGGCCAAGAAACAGTGTTTTGAACTCGCTTGCCTTTCTTGGTCTTTCTGCAGCTGACGGCATATTCTCGGTGAGCGTCGATGTCGCCTTCAAAGGCCACAATGTGAAATCCCTTGCCCACATCTCCGGGCTGGATCAATCCTACACCGTCTTGCAAAATGATGCGGTTGTTCTTGTCCAGATCAACAGAAGTCTCGCCGAGGAAGCTCCCATGTACAGCAATAATGGCTTCTAATGCGAAATAGAAGGGGGCAACAATGGTGCATCCGCAATTAACGCGGATCTCGCACGAGATGTCCTCGGTGCTTTCATTGCAGAGACGCGACTGGCAAGCATAAACTGCCGGCATACGGTAACTCATGGAGTGGTTATGTGCGCGGATGTACTCAAATTCAGGATCTTCCCACGGGGTGCCGCTGACGCACCTATCGAACCAGCGTACGGGTTTCGCGTTAGGATCAGTGACACGCCACCTGGGTTGCAGTTTCGTGAGCAGTCTCTGGCGGTATTTAATGACATCGTCCGTGGGGTCCAAAAGTGCTCCTATGATCGTCGAAATTTGCACCAAAATCCGACCAGTCTCATCCTCGGCGACGTCTTGCATCTTGGTGTTTAGAGGAATGCGCTCGGACTCGAAGGTTGAGGTTTTGACATTCTTACCGGCGTTGCAGCCTCGAAAGACAATTTTGAACCCGGAACTTTTGGCCTCCCGCTGCGGCTGGAATCTGACATATGGCCGAGGGGTTCCTTGGAGCCCTGTGACGCCCCGAGTTCTCACCCGTCCGTCTGGCGTCAGGGATCCAAGATCGACGACCCCGGCGAAGATGTCGGTTGTTGTGATGTGAGATGGGTTCGATACCATGGGAATCCAATCCCACTTACCGCGCCGTCCGCTACTAATTGCCAGGCGAGTCCAGGCACGGTCAGTTCGGAGGGACAGTTGTCTGAAGAAGGCGAAGGCGATCGCTTCTAGTTCCTCACTGCCGCCAGCCTAACCCAAGTTTTTAATCTCCTCTTCAGTGAACAAGCCGTGAAATACACCTAAGAGTCCCCTGTAGATGTCCGCGCGCTCCTCACAAGTTCGCGGCAAGATGGATATTGCAGAAAAAATGTTGCAGATTCCTTTGTGGTTTTCCTGCCACCAGTGCGGGCCACCAGCGATGATATCGGTCCTCGCCGAGCTGATGCCCTGAACCTGTGTCCGCAAAAATGAAAGCCAGTACTTGTCTTCTTCTATCACCTGCAGAATGCCGCTAATCCCACTGGTCTTGAATACTCTGCCTGCCTCTATCCATCCGCTGAGCTTGACGGCCTTGTCGCTGGCGTCGATGGCCAAATCCATCCAAGTGTCGAACTGGCCTATGCATTGCATGACACTCGGATTGACCCCCCACATTGTAATATTTTGCCCAACAACATCTCCTGAAATGTCCAGACGCGCGAGAAATATAGATTGCGAAACAGCGACCGCACGTGCTTGACACAGGTTGCATAACAATTCACAATGCCTGGCTCAACTGCCGCAGCGCGAACTGCTACTTTGCTGATTTGGAAGAGCCAGGGGGCTCTTTCCCACGCAGATAGCTGCTCAATCACGTTTTCGCTGAGAAAGGTATCAGTTGCAACCGCCGCGGCGGCCGTGTGGTAGAAAATATGATCGAGCAACTTGAGATCGTTGACAATAGCTTGAGGATTCCAGACGGAGTTGTGACGTGTTGTAGAGCCTGGTGAGTTTTCGCAGTTGTTTTCGAGTCCCTCCTCCTGCTCCTCGTTCTGGGCCCCGGTCTCGTTCTTGTGAATGTTTAGCGGATCCATCACATCATCCATGTTGATGATAATATGACACCTGTTTGCGCTCTTGTAATACTCGTACATGCGACCAACCTCGGCCGACTTCTCCGCTTCGTTCTCCTGGTCAATACACACGCAGTCGGCCCATAAGAACTCGATATCTGCCTCCTCCATCAGCCGCAGCAGCTCCTTCATCTTTGCCTTTGAAACCTTAATCCTCCATGTAACCCCAGGAAGCCCGCCCCAGTTCTCGCTTGGCTCAGCGCAGCTCCATGGCTCTGTTCTTTCGCCCCATCGATAAGACACGATGTCGAACCTCTGCACGGCGAGTTCGCGAGGGTCCTTGACGGCGAATTTGGTCACTCTGCGCGGCTCAGCGTTACCTTCAGTGAACTGCTTAACTTTGCGGTGAATGACTCTCAGTGGTAGAACGGCAGCCATGGCGGGTGTTTGGTGCTAGTAATGTGCAGAGATGGCTACTGCTCAATGACTTGTTGGTGTCGCTGTTCGCAGGAATTGGCTGTGTGGGCGGCAGGTGTTGATGGATGGCGGATCGTAAGAGCCTCAAAGCCCTCCACCCCCAACTCCCCTTGCTTTTTTGTTTTGATTTTTTCCCCTTGCGCTAAACCACTGAGTTGCCACAACTGGGGAGGCAAATCTGCTTTATCGAAGCCTTTTATTCGCGCATGCAACCGCTGCTGCCGTTCTTCACCTCAGCCTCGCCTTGGCCATTTGCCCAGCGAGGCAGATTGCGCAACCCGAGGAACATTATTTCATGCTTCATTGATCGGTCGGCAGTCGTTGTCTGTTCTAGTTGGCCAATACTCTGTGGTCTAGCTGCCTAGCGCGGGTTTGGTGCAGGCAACTACCGCCAACAGAAAGGGATGTTACATGACCCCATTCATCTCCGCATAATAGCCGCGCTGGTTGCTATTACAGCAGCCTGCGTGAACGTGATAGCATTTGGAATTCTTGGTGAAATGATAAGTTTGTCTGTTGATTCAATAAAAATGTTTATGATGAAAGGTGAAGTTGCGAAAGATGATTTCTGTCTTCCTTGCTCTCCGTTAGAAATCGAGACAAATATCCATCACTGAGTGATTCCCAAGATTGGGAGGTGATCTGCATTACAGGAGCAGCAGCCTTGTGATCAGGCTGCCTGTTCTAGTCTGAATCCAAGTTTGAATCAAATCAGGATAGTCCACTACCAGAATACTCCATAGGCATAGAGAAAGAGTACTCCACTGACACGTACTCCACTGAACTTGAAGCAAAAGATGACTATGGCCCTACCATGATGCCCGGGCAGGTGCTTGGCTGGTCCAAGAGTAAGACAAGATATACTATGAGAGCATTTCATAACAAGAGGTTCTGACAGGGCTGGCATGATGCGTCGTTTTGGCGATAGTGGGAAACATGAGCTGCTGGCAACCAATCCAGAAACATTGTGTGTTGTGCTCGAAGGTCGATAGAAGCTGGCTATCTAGAAGGCTCAATGTTGGGCCCAGTCTTAAGGTGTCAGCGAAAGGTAGCAGGCTCTGTGCACTGGATTAGCTGCTGCACGTGTTCAGCCGCGGCGTCTACATAAGATACCATAGTCAAATGGTCTTAAGACGCCATAACTGGCCACATTGTGTTGGTGCTTGCATCGAGCGATATAGCCCAATTCAATCAAGCCAACAATTTCATGAAGCATGCATTCTTAACGTCCTTATCTGAGTCCAATAAGCCGCCAAAAAGCAAATTAAGAAGTATGAATGCAACAAGCATATCCATTCAATCTTGGTAGCCGAGACAGGGCGCTTCACGACTGGCTGAGCGGCGCTGAACTGCTTTCTTAACAATCTCAGCGAACCTCATGTTGGTAGTATACTTACAGCCACTCCACAGCCTCACTGGGCGCCAGTCTGGACGTTGGAACGGAACTGATGTTGGGCCCTGGCCACTGTAAAGAGGAGCAAGCGGGTACAAAAGGCGGGCCTCCTGCTCCGCCAATTGCTGGTCTTCACTCTTCTTGTTACCACGAGACGCAGGCATAGCAACCTAGGTTACACCTCTTTTCTCAGATACCTACATCTATACGGTTTTCTGCAACGCCAAACTCTCTTCATTGTCTAGTAAAGTTCTTAATGTACTTATATCTCCCCTGCTGAGCAAACCTTCTATTTGACACCTTGAATTGTTCAGTTTGGGTCCTTTGAAGAAACTAGTCGAACGTCGGCCAATTAGCGAAGCCATATAATAGCGGCAAAATGTCTTTAGGATACGGCTATGATGCAGAACTCTGGCAATTCTCGCAACAGGTCTATCCCGACCTCCCTCCAATCGAAGCGTACCTCGCATTTCACCGCGACTACGTGGCACCAATGGTACGACCAGTCATCAATGGCACGCTTACCCTAGCTGAGATTGTTGCTCTTTTTCGAAAACCTACCTCACCAATCGCCAGAATCCACGGACTCCGCCTAGCTGGGCTGGTGGCGGAGCGGCTTTATGACCACATCAAACGTCTTTTTAGAACTCCGCAGGCAACGGTCAGCAATATCACGGCAGGCGAGAAAGAAATCTCAGCTCTGCTGACAGCAGGAATCTGGAAACAATATAAAGCGGGCACCCTGAGTCAATTGGACCCATTTCCTGATGGCGTTGACATGGCGGCTGCAGGTGCCAGCGTTTCCAGTGAAAACGTGAAGAAGGTTCCGAAGGACATCACGGACTATGCTGCGTCGGGAGCTTTTGCCGGCTCTGGCCGAACGGAGTCACTCCTCGATCGCATCAACTACTTGGAATGCTGGAATACAGCATTGCGAATGATTCAGACTCTTCAGGCACAGCATATGATCAAATCTCTGAAAGTCATCGCCGACCATCTCGGGGACAGGAATTGCATCGCCGTGATGGGCGCAGGTGGTCCCGATGGCTTTGCCCGACCTATATACGACTTGATAAAAATGAAGATAAGTGATATCGATAGGGCAGGCCTCAAGAATCATCGCTTCTTCGTCTACCATGACTCCAACTATTGGCACCCTGCATTCAAGAGGCTGACAAGCGAGAATCCACTGCCGTCGGAATTTGTCAACAACCCCTGCGATGACCTCGACCATGCGTGCCTGTTCATGCGTGAAGTTAGACAGAAGCTACTTGCAAAAGATGAAAATCAAGGAAAGGACATCAAATTCCACCTACTCATCCCGACATGGTCCAAGCTCCAGATCAAGGAGCCGCTGCATTTTCCTGAAGACCTCTACCCTCTCCAAATTGAGGGGCTCAAACATGGTGGCAAAGATCAAGTCGAGTTGAATCTCCCAGCCGCACCCGCTGGACTTCTTCATGGGGTCACGAATACTCTTGACCCTAACAACTGGAACAAAATTGCAAGGGGGACCAGTGAAGCCGTCACATTGCCAGCCGTAGGCTGGGGGGTAAACGGCGCATGTCTTGCTACAAGCCTCTGTGTCGGTAGCCTCACACCCCTGGGGCCGCTTCTAGCTATACCGCTATGGATAGTATCCGCGCGGACGGCTATGGAAAAGTCGGCGCCGGTCATCTACGAGACCATTCATGAAGCGCTATGTGAAGAGGACCCTAGGGTGCTAGGGTCCAAGGAGCGCTTGCACATGCCGCTGCGACATGGCTATTGAAAGCGATGCATATCAGGGAATGCTGATGATGTTTTTCACCTTTTGTGATGCCTATATCAAATTGTTTCTAAAATACCCTTAGTGCGATGTCAGTCAAGCTTTATTTCGACAAGGACTTGGCAGTTATCTTCCGATTCATGCGAGTCTCTCACCTCTCTGGTGCGCTTCATAGTGGATAAATTGACAGAGTTGTATCGTGGTTTGCTTTAGTGTCTTTGCCTAAGATATAGAACATCCTCACAACAAATAACACTAATATAGCTCTCTTCCACAACGGCAGAAGCAAGATAATATACCATGAGTTTTAGATTTTCGCAATTCCCTGGCTACGAATTTTCAAAAGCTCAGTACTGAGCTGCACCTGAAAGCGGCTGTAGGGATATATTCCAAAACCAGCTACAGGTGTGTTGATTTGTCCGCTATGTTAAATGCCTCGTCATGCGCCTGGTCTGGCTTCTTGAGTGAAAGGTAGAGCTCCGAACGAGCAATTATATCTTGTGAGGATGATGTATACGTGTGAATATAATTAATGTAACTTCCAATGAAGACTGCAGTCGCACCGGGGCCGTTGAAGTAGCGGTAGAGCATTAGGTATATGTCATGCTCGTCGGGATAGGGACGTCGCCTGGCATGCGTGTTAATAACTTTGTAACGTCGAATACAGGATATAGGGAGACAGACCGACAATCTGATCCGGCCGAACTTTGTACCATTTCCAGGACTTCCCTTTGTTGGCTTCTTGGATCAAGTCGATTTGCCCGTAGTAGAAGATCTCGTCACCCCATGGTGAGGGGATGCGCAGGTTGTCTTCGCGCAGCGGGGGGTAAATCTCGATATATTCTTGAAAGCGTAACAGCGCAACTCCATAGATCTTTTGCTAATAAGCATGAGTAACTAAACAAGAGGAGGTCAATACGCACATTTGTTCCGATTTGGAGCACAAAGAACTTCAGGATCCTGCAGAGCTGGTCGACGGCATGCACAGCATTATGGGTCATTCCAATGTTGATATCCCGAATTGCCATGACATCCAGAGAGTATGCAGTTGCCTTGGAGTAGGCTGATATAATTAGTACAATTATGACTGGTTAAATATTGGCTTTCTTCTCTTCTTTCTTACCAAGGTAATATACGTGTGTGACGTCCTTTACATTAGGAACCTTTTGTTGCATCTGGCCCAGCACGCTTACAACCTGCAGAAGGGGATGCAAGCAATCCTCCTCCGTCGCCGGTGCGGGATAAATAATCCAGGATCAAATTGTGGTAGCCCATGAACTAGAAATCTTACTAGAAATCTTGCACGAGACCATATGTACAAGCGCTGATGCATGACTGCACTGGAAAATGTATTATGTTAGGTCCTTTGATTAGAATTGATTCCTATGTCAGGGTATCTCAAATAAAATACTAACCGTCCCCGCAATCTGTCTCAACCGGCCAAACGCAACGCGGAGTCTCCTTTTCTTCGTTTGTGATCCGGGCGGACAGGATACGATCTTCTCTACAATAGAGCCAGACAGCTTGAACAACCATTGCGAAGGTTTGTATCTTCTCTCTTTAACCTTACAGACGCCCAAAATCCACACCTTCGTCAACCTGGGGGCCGTCTTCAAATCTTGTGAGTGGGATCCGGGAATTTTCCATGTGGGCGCTAATTCTCACTTTCTACAACTTTTAATTTTAGTCTCAGTCGCCGTAATTATTCCGGAGCAACGATGCATCACAGTGGGTTTATGCTTGCACTTTCTGGAATAAGAAGCCGAAAGATAGTTAGTTAGTTAGCCAGCGTATTGACTAAGCAGTGCTAGAGAAGTTCATCCTGGAACAATATTAGTGCAGTGCTTAGCCGCGCCCTTTCCTGGAAACATAGTAGCTTACTAACGAGCCAATGTATTTCGACAGCTGGCTCTTCTAATATCTTAAGCAGTGTCTTAGGACAAGCCTCCTTCATGGTTATTCGACACTGAGAAGTCAATTCTTAAGGGTTGATTGGCGATTGCGGCCACCCACTATATGACCTGTCTTAACCAGCTAGCGAGTATATCGCATATTTGGTATTTCCGCATCAGTATATTTAACGTGGTTGGTAAGCGAGCTGCGCATGTAAGCGAGCTGCGCACCCAACCACTTTTTTACATGCTGACGCGGTCATCTATCTTCCAACAGCCACCATGCCCCGAGTTCGCGTTAGTTCAAGCCAAAATTGCCATGAGAAGGAAGGTCGGCTCCTACTGGCTGTACAGGCTATTAAAAAAAAGGAGATTACATCAATACGCGAGGCAGCACGTCGCTTCAATGTGCCTGAATCTACACTACGTACGCGACTACGCGGGACTACAAATCGCGCCGAATCTCGCGCAAATGGCCATAAATTGACTGAGATTGAAGAGGAAGTGCTTAAGCAGTGGATTCTCTCTTTAGATCTACGCGGAGCAGCTCCTACAAAAGCTCATGTACGAGAAATGGCTAATATTCTGCTTGCAAAGCGTGGTTCCACCCCAATCCAGACTGTCGGCCAGAAATGGGTATATAATTATACTCAACGCCACCCGGAGCTTGAGTCTCGCTTGTCAAGGCAATACGACTGCCAGCGAGCAAAGCAAGAGAACCCAAAGGTTATTCAAGCATGGTTTAACACCGTACGAGCCACAATCGAACAATACGGGATCCTACCGGACGATATCTACAACTTTGATGAGACTGGCTTTGCAATGGGCCTTTGTGCACATCAGAAAGTGATTACCAAGTCAGAATCATGTGGCCGAAGACCAGTTCTACAGCCAGGAAACCGTGAATGGGTTACTGCAATTGAGTCAATCAGTGCTTCTGGATGGGCACTTCCACCAACACTTATCTTTAAGGGCAAGCAGTATAACCAAGCATGGTTTACAGGCCTTCCGCCCGACTGGCGATTTGAAATTAGTACAAATGGATGGACAACTAATGAAATTAGCCTTCGCTGGCTTCAGAAGCAATTTATCCCGTCAACAGAGCATCGTACGCGCGGAAGATATCAACTTCTAGTTCTTAATAGCCATGGAAGCCATCTTACACCAGAGTTTGATCAAATCTGTACAGATCATAATATTATACCACTCTGCATGCCGGCACATTCCTCCCATCTTCTACAACCACTTGATATTGGATGTTTTGCAGTTTTGAAGCGCTCGTACGCCAGCTTGGTTGATCAGAAAATGCGGCTTGGCATCAGCCATATTGACAAACTTGATTTCCTTGCAGCCTATCCACAAGCTCGAATCAGCACATTTAAGCTGGATACAATCAGAAACAGTTTTCGAGCAGCAGGACTAGTGCCATTGAATCCTGAACCAGTGCTTTCAAAGCTTAGTATTCAGGCTCGTACGCCTACACCCCCTGGAAGCCGTGGAAGCCAGGCAAGCACTTTTTGCCCACATACACCAGCAAATGTTGATGAGCTTCTAAAGCAAGCTTCTTTACTCAGAGATTTTCTCAAACAGCGCTCAAAAAGTCCACCATCACCGTCCCATAATGCCCTAAACCAGCTAATTAAAGGCTGTCAAATTGCAATGCAAAAGGGCATACTATTGGAGCAAGAGAATAGGGCGCTACGTGCTGAAAATGCTATACAAAGGCGAAAGCGAGCTCGTACGCATAGATGGATAGCTCATGATAATGGTCTGTCTGTACAAGAGGCTACAGAGCTCGAGGAAGCTCATAATGCGTCTTTTCAGGCAATACCTGGTCCATGCGGGCCACCAGCAGAAGGTGCACAAACACCAAAGGCACGGGCATTACCTACATGTAGTACCTGCCATAGAATTGGGCATAGAAGAAATGCTTGTCCAAATAAATAATAATTAATATAAAGGCGTTGTGGTTGATTAAAAGGTCAAAATATGGGAAATCTGTATGCAGGTGCGCAGCTCGCTTACATGCGCAGCTCGCTTACCAACCACGTTAATCGTTGCATACACGGTCACGTACCATACATTGATCCAGATGCATAGTCCGGAACATGGTCTTAGGAGACGCTTCGGTGACTCAACGGGTTTTCTCCCGCCAAATATGGCCTCTTGACAACCCGCTGGAGCCACCAGCATTTGTATTGTCAAGCTGATATCATAGCTAGTCCCTGCATGTAAGAGTGTAAGACTGGTACGATCTCAGACCCACAGCAATATACACCTAATATACACCGAACCTGATTCGACGAGGCAATCAAGCCTTCAGTAAGACACGTGTCAAAGCTTGACATATCTCTAATCTCGGCCGTTTGACCCACATGGACACGCAGGAAATTTTGATGTCAATCCTCGAATTAGGGGGGAATTTCGGCTTTCTCGGTGGGGAGGCTGCTCTGCCGCCCTTACCCCCTGAATTCGCTGAACCGAATCTCAGTCTTCTGCATGTTAGGTTGGATTTAATCTCAGGATCCCTGGTTCGGTCAGATCTGATTTCTTGAGTTCTCGACGACGAACTCCAGTTGCCAACCCAATGGGCGTTCAGAATCCTGCGTCAAGCGGTTCCGCCAGCCCGGAACCCCGCGGGGAGGAAAAAACTGAAGAAGCAGAGCAAGCTCGGAATGATACGCTTTCCATCACAGGTACGTCCCTCCTCAGCCGTGAACGATGGCGGGGAGCTGCTCGCACCGTTCGGGATCAGTCGAGTCGCCTAGCGGAAATTCTGAGTCGGCCAATGGGCGAGCACGAAGCTGGACTGGGCTCTTCCCTTATTGACCCTGAGAAGCTGGGTTCAACCGATGACGACGCATTGGCTGCTATTTTTCGAAAGGATGGAACCGAGCAGTCAAACATTGCTCAGTACCAGCAAGCCGTGCGCGCCGAGGCCGAACGGCTGATGCAGGGCATGAAGGGCTTACCGACTTCTAATGAACCGGTGGCCGGAAAACCGGCGGACGATGTCGAGGCATCTGCACATACGCCAGCGCCGTCCTCTTTACCAGGAGGCGTGCTCGGAGCCCTGCTGCAGCTGCAGTCGAATGCAGCGCAGCATTCGCGAACAACGAGCTTGTACTCGGCACCCGAGTCGGAGACGGAGTCCCAGGCTACTCTTGTCACGCCTGGTATCACTCCGGTGTCGACATCATCAACGACGACGCCTCCGAATCGGCCAAAGATAAAGCCAAGGCATTGGTACAAAAAGTCGGATCACACTGCGACAGCGTCTCTGGTGCGAGCTTCCATGAGCATGGGCCATATCGCCTCGTCCAACGCCTGGGCGAAGGCAGACGTGCCGCCGGTCGAGCTCCAGACTGGTGACAAGAAGAAAAAGAAGAAGAACGACAAAGTTAGCAAGGAAGTCAAGCTGACGATTCATATCGCGGAAATCATCTTCCGTCAGCGTTATATCATGCAGCTCTGTCGCGCATTCATGCGTTACGGAGCTCCGACCCACCGTCTGGAGGAGTACATGCAGATGACGGCGCGAGTTTTGGACATTAATGCGCAGTTCATGTACCTTCCTGGCTGCATGATAATGTCATTTGACGACCCGGTCACTCGTACCGCAGAGGTTAAACTCGTTCGCGTTCCCCAAGGGCTGGACCTCGGGCGGCTAGAGGCAGTTCACCATTGTTATAAACGAGTCACTCACGATATGGTGGACATTCAAACCGCGATTGCAGAGTTGACAGAGCTGATGGACCGCAAGCCACGGTATAACAAGTGGCTTGTGATTCTTCTCTACGGACTGGGTTCTGCAGCTGTAGGCCCGTTTTCCTTTTCCGCGCGACCCATCGACATGCCCATAATCTTCTTCCTTGGCTGCTGCGTTGGTTTCATGCAGCATATTCTTGCACCCCGTTCAGCACTCTATGCAAACGTTTTCGAAGTCAGCGCAGCTATCGTCGTCTCGTTCCTCGCCCGCGCGTTCGGAAGTATACGATTGCCCGGCCGCACCGATCCTGTCTTCTGCTACGCCTCGATCACTCAATCTTCCATTGCGCTCATTCTCCCTGGTTTCTCCGTGTTAACTAGCAGTCTTGAACTACAATCGCACCAGATGATTGCCGGTTCAATTCGACTCGTTTACACGATCATCTACTCCCTCTTTCTCGGCTACGGTGTGACTGTAGGCACGACAATCTACGGCGCCATCGATTCCAACGCCACCAGCGACACCACCTGCGCGCGCCAGTCCGTCTGGGGTAGCGCCTACACACAGCACTTCCCTTTTGTCGCCGTCTACTCTCTAATTGCTGCTCTAATCAACCAAGCCAAATTCCGCCAATTACCAGTCATGGTTTTCATCGGCACAACCGGGTACGTCACCAACTATTTCAGTACACAAAGACTGGGCTCCTCCTCCCAGGTTGCCAATACCGTTGGTGCCTTTACGATCGGTCTTTTGGCGAATTTATACAGTCGCCTATGGCACGGTAACGCAGTAAGCTCAACGATTCCGGGTATCTTCACTCTGGTGCCTTCCGGGTTGGCGTCGTCAGGGTCGATCCTATCGGCGATTGAGTACTCGGATGCAGTGCGAAATGGGACGGCGGATACGTCCGGTGGTACCAATGGTAGTTCGTTGACGAGTTTGGGTTATGGTATGATTCAGACAGCAATTGGTATTACGGTTGGGTTGTTTGTTAGTGCACTGATTGTTTATCCACAGGGAAAGAAGAGGAGTGGATTGTTCTCTTTATAGAAAAGGTATCTACTAAGGCGCAGTCAATTGGTTTTAGATTATGTATTTTATACCTGATTAGAGTCATTTTTACTCATAATAGACGCGTTTCATACTATCAAACACAACTCCATGAATAGACCTATAAGACCCTTAGCATCTACACACGCTGTCTTTCACCTGTACTTCTTCTAACGTTGCAACCTGCACCTTCGCCCTGATAAGTGCCTTTTCCAATATTGCAACCACCTCCAGTTTCTTGCACCGCGTCTTCTTGAGAAGAAAAGATAAAATAAGCCACAATAACCACACCATGAATACTATAATATCTCCATCGCTACTAGATTCGCAAAGTCATATAAGCAGCATAGATTCACTAAGCCCTATCCAGGCCTGTGCAAACTTGTGCAAGGACGATTCAGATAGCGACTCCGGATGTTGTCGGCCTTTTTTGATTTGAAGCAGTCGACGAGTCATCATCACCGAAATCTTAAAGGGTATACTGAGGATGTAGTAAAGTCAGGGGCGTCGGATGGCATGCCGGCAACTCGGGTTCAATGGTTTTGTTGCGGCCAGGCTGGCCATTGGACAGAAGATGGTTCAGAGCGGCCCGAACGGTGTTGCAACGAGCAAGTTCTGTTCAAGGTATGAAGTATGATTGATTGTTTTTGTTTCTTGTTGCGGATGCCTGGAGGGGAAAGGGCAGAAGGAACTACACGAACGTAGCCCACACAGGATCGACGCCATATGACGATTGATTAACTATCTTCCTTCTTCAACCTCTCGATACGATACGTTGAGGGGTCGTAACATCAGGGGCTGAGATCGTTGCTTGCCCACGATATCATGTGGCGTAAGCCAGCCAGCGGGTTCATCCTGTATACGTGGTGTACAGAATGAGCGTCACATGACATTTCAATATTGACGACAGCCTAGGGTTCTGAGTTGAGATCCCAATTGCACTCATCTCCTGCAACCCTCTCCTGGTTTACGGAGACATTACCAATTCTTTGGTAGCATACCTTGCACCTATGTTGTCTGCCATGAATATCTATCAATCATTGCGTTGAAACTGTTGATTAACTACAGCTTAGGGGACAAGGAGCCCCTATCTCCATGCGCTTGGTCGTATGTGCGAGTATATTTCTGATTATAAATAAGATAAAGTAACGTATCGTGTAAGCGAGTGGCCCATGTAAGCGAGCGGACCACCTCTGTATTCCATATAAAATGACACCTATTGTCACAGGCTATGGCCTGGATCTTGGTTGTCGGCCATGCCCTCAACCTAGTTCTAAATAAGGTTTCTGCAACATCAGTGTACAGCTTCGGAAATTGCGGCCTCGAAGCTTAGGAAAGGAGATCCGTCCTCATAACTTTGGAAAAGGGATCCGTCGGCATACAGGTCCGGGAAGTCAGAAAGGTTGATAAAGGGAGGAGAGATATGTGCGCTGCTATCTTTTGTTTCTTTCTCTAAGCTTGTGATACTCGTTTATACAGGACAGCCAGTTGAATAATACTGCCTACACCCGTTACACCTATTTTATACTCTACTATCTCAACAACAAGTTGGTTCAGAGATGTATAAGTATATATCTAGTCTATCTAGGTAGCCTCTATTTAGGATTAGAAATTTTATCCTGCTATAATAAGTATTTTGCTGGGTAAATTAAATTACAGCTGTATTTCTGGTATTTAAGGGGATTATACTATTGCGAGAGAAAACCTAGGCTATTGAGCTTGGAAATAGGATAAATATTATTACAAAAGGATATATTCTATCTCAGTTTGATAATATTACTTACAGCCTACTTGTTGTTAAGATAATAGAAAAAGGCGCCATTTTATATGGAATACAGAGGTGGTCCGCTCGCTTACATAGGTCACTCGCTTACAGGATACGTTATAAAGTGCATATAAGGATGAGGTTATCATCATCGCGCGACTAGGGTGAGATTGGGGTGTACACAATAGACAGGGCGAGCTACTCTGCCAGCTCAACTACCTTTGCTGCCTTAGCGATCTGCGTACCTTAACCGGCGCTAAAATAGCCAGTATCCGCTCCATTGAAGTGATCGATTGGGCATTGGCTACCTAAGGTATTACCTGGAACATTGGCGTATTACACAGCCACAATTAATGTTGCTGCCTGGACTAACTCATAATGTGGGCCTGTGACGGACTAGTCTAGATGGTCAACAATCAGCAAAGGTGGGAATGCATGAATGCGTTCAACCTCTCTCCGTAAGCCAGTTTTATAAAAAAAGATGAGCGCAAATTTCACTGATGCAAACTCCCATTGTTCTTTGCACTCGAAGAACGGTGTTTTTTAACAGCCGGGTTATTGCTGCAGAGGTGCTGTGTAGGAACGGGAACAACTACATTAAATAACCAGTGTAAGCACAAGATGAGTTGGAACAGCGTAGAGTGACCAATAGCCTCTAGAAAATTGGCTAGCATGGCCATATTCGGCTAGCCAAGGTCACTGAATCCACCTATCCGTGAAATATCCTGTGACGAACGCAAAGACTGCCTTGTGCAGTATATCAATGACCTGCTCGTTGACAGGCCATGTCCTGTATTGCCTATCAGCATATACCTTCAGCGGCACTTTCATCGCAAAGATCCGACAACTCACCAAGGCAGTGCCCCAACACCAGTCCAATTCTCCAACGTCTGATCAATCATTAACCTGACAGATATGAACATGAAATCTGAGAACGGCCCGCGAATCCCATTCGCGCTCATAAGCGCTCTAATTATTGCTGCGGCTGCTCCCTGTCCGTAGTGCATCGCCATGTTCAGTCCAAACCGCTCAGAATCGGGTCGAACGGGGAGTGACAAAAGCCGCTCTAAAGTGTGGCCCGGGACATAGGAGCTTGGGCGTCCGGTGAAGAATTGTTCAATTTTTTCTCCGACAGTCATTCTACATGATTAGTTTGTTGTTTCGTTTGAGCTCGGCAGGTCTTACGCAGCGACGCCTAAAAGTCCCGCTCCGCAACCATAGAGGATGCAGCTTCCCAGCGAGACGGGGCGGGCCGGTTGATCAGGGATTGTAGTGCGACGGGACATTTTATCGACTGTGTGGACTTTTTGCATTTGTTTTAATAATGCGGCTGGAAGTAAGGCAGACAGTATATAGGCAGTTGTCGGTTTCCGCATATCTCGTAAGAATGACGTCGCAATTACACCCACATTCCACCTCAGAACTGGGCTCAGATACTCACAAACACAACGCTTACAGTCACCCACCACGTGTCAACCGTTCCGCTAACTAGCCTTCAGCTTATCATTATGCTTCGGTAAGAAGTTCCTCTAGTACACCTTGAAAAAATCGGGCCGCTCCTGCGGACGGCCTCTCAAGACATCTTGGAAGGTAGTGGTGGAAATATAACCTATCTTTCCCTCACAGACCAGGAAATAGTACACCAGTAAGTACTGTATCACAGAGTCATTGTTATCACACCGTGCGCGTAACACGCTTTATCCTTTCGCTCCGGTAGCAACAATAGTCAATATAGGTGTCACTCGCAGTAGCAACGATAATACAATCTCGAAATGAGGTCATGTCTCGCGCCCTGACTAGTAGCTGTATCAAGCACATTACCATTTTAAGCATCGTTCCTGAATGAATCGATATGAAATGGACTATTACTGGCTTTCGAGTCTTACCGGTTAGAACAGTAAGCTGCCCACGGTGTTCGTCGCCAACCCATGATTCCCCTTCCCGGCGAAGACAGTGGCGGCTTGGGCAACACACAAGGGCAGACCGTACAGTTAAAGCCACTAGGGCAGAGTAGGGGTTCTCCCCAATAGGAAGCGGGAGTACACCTTCCTGCTTCTGCTTGCATAGAACCCAGCATGGACTGGGTTAGTATAGCTACGAGGAGGAAGCGCCAAGTAAACATGTGGTGCTCTAAATGTACCCAACGACAGCTTCTACGCTCTTCTGTAATGGGACGTATTTAGATGGATCTTCCTATCTAGACGTGCCGTACGTACAAGAAGGAATCGCTGGAAAGGAGAAAGGAAAAAGGGATTGCTGTCATGAGGAAGTCTAACAGGTGTCTCACCGCCTTCATGACAACGTAGGCCTTGGCCGAGTCACTAAGGTCTAAGGTCCTTGTATGGGCAAGGACCCATAACATCTTCAAAGTTTATACCATATCCCTCAACCGGCTGGGTTTTGAAGGGACTAATTTTGCGCTTACAGCTCTATTCTGCAACCTCAAAATCTGTGCCATGATTACTCCCATGCGGAGACATATTTTTTTATAGCTGTCTGACAATACCGTTGGAGAACAATATCCGTATACCTGCTGTCGTATCACTTGGCATTTGGGGTTGGTGGAGAATTACAAAGAGCATCATCTAGAGCTGAAAACAAAGTCGATAATGCGGCCTAGCTAGCGTCGTGTGTTGTAATCCACCCCACCGATTGCTCCAGTCAAGGCCGTTCATTTGACAAGCCTCTAGCCTGTTTTGAACACTCCAGCCTGCCAATCGACTGGTGAGTTGGATTTGAGGCAGGCAAGGTGACTGTGGTAGGCGGTTATTCTGCCGTACCCGTACCTGTAACACGCTGGGTCAACCACCTCGACGGGATACAGATTAGACGATACAGCGGGCACAATCTCGATTATACATTTGAGTATTAGACGTCTAGCAGTCACGCAGATCGTTATCCTTTGCAGTAATGAGTTATTAGTGGGGATCTTCTGATTTCCAGAATTGCTGCCTGACACACCTAGAAATAGTAAAAAAAAAAAATCCCTGGCTTGTCGCCGACTAAAACTATACTCTTACTATACCCTATTGATAGAGCCAGGCAGACCTAGCAGGGCTCCGCAGCGCTATAGGACCGACTACCCAGGCTCCTTATTGGTGTGGAACCTCAGGGGATGTAGCGGGGTCCTCGCCCCCTCCCCTCTACACTAACAGCTCATAGGTGTCATGCATAATTCCACTCTGATAGCTGCCTAAAAGTGCTTCTTGGGTGTCTCCACGAAAGGGGGGTTTGTGGCTATTAATACCAGCCTCACCTCGCTTTTTCAGCCACATAAATTCTACCTTACTCTCATCTACACCTTGCACATCCAGCCCACACAATATCAGTGATATCTAAGATACAATGAGCTTCCACCATTCCGCCCAGAACATCAACGTCGAGGACGGCCACCGCCTCGTCGCACAACTCCAGACTGAAGACGGCGAATGGGTTGACGCCGAGTTTGATCTGAACCAGATCCTGGGCAATGACAACGGTAGGTCCTCCCTGACTTGCCCGTACTGCAACATTGCGATCACTACATTTTAACCTTGATAACTGATTCTGTCTTTGCCACAGGACGTTTTATATGGGATGAAAGCGACTTCAGCCACAGTGCTGAGGAGATCACCTTTAATATTGAGGGGGAGGAATCCGTGCCTGTGCTTCGTGCTTTTTTGAAGAATGAGGACGGGGAGCTGGTTGGGGCGGACGTTAATTTGGCTGAGCGGATTGGGAATGCTAATGGGTCCTTTGAGGTAGTTTGAGGTGTAGGCTACCTATGTGGCAACTAACTGAATTATTATGGCTTTGAGCGCCTCGGTTTCACATAGACTATATACGTCCTAATGCTGCTCCTCTTTAACAAGCGAATTACTGCTACTTGTCAGACCGCACACAATATGCGATTCCCCAAACCCAGTAGTGCTCAGGGCTAAGGGATCTATTACTTTCCTCTATGGCTAGCATAACAGGCGCTCCTCCAGCCGGGTGACTTCATGGCGAGTGTACGCGGGTACAAGAGGGACCAACAAGAACTGGCATTCCAACTTTATCATCATCAAATCCATCTATTCTTCCTCCTGTCCTTGCCGTTATAGCAATGGAAGTCTCTCAACTCTTGACTGCGCCGGTGATAGCGATCGTTCAGATTGTGACTTAAGGTTTAATATTGGGGTAACGTGCGCGCCGATGTCGAGTGAACATGCTTAGTATACACATAGAAATTCTTATAATCTCGCATTTGATAATTATATTGGCAAAACTCGATATCTAATACCGCAGTATTCTACCGAATACTGGTACATTAGATAACGGCAAGAGCTCTATAGCATGCCAGCTGAAAGACGTGTAGAACTCTGATGAGACCATCAACA
Source organism: Aspergillus nidulans FGSC A4 (assembly GCF_000011425.1). Taxonomy (NCBI): domain Eukaryota; kingdom Fungi; phylum Ascomycota; class Eurotiomycetes; order Eurotiales; family Aspergillaceae; genus Aspergillus; species Aspergillus nidulans. The sequence continues at coordinate 3,979,053 of NC_066258.1, read as the reverse complement.
ACCCCTAGGACGACTGTACTGCAATGGGAAAATCGGCAATGTGCAACTTCGTCGACCCGTAGGGGATCAAGCGGATCTTACTAGGAGAGCCAGTGACGTTGGGATATTTAGGGGACACCGGGGCGTTTCCCAAGTTCTCCTCCCAGGGGACCAACCACGCGTCCGCAAATAGGGCGACGGGAGTGGCGTTCTGAGCCCAGATGGGATTCCGGAGTTGTCCATCGCGGTTGTAGTCTTGATGGATTGCCACTGACGTTGGGTCTATAGCATATTGCCAGTTAGCGCCTGGGTCGAGTATATAGTCAGAATTACGATGTTTATAATGGGTGCCCCGAATATACTGAAGCTTTGGGAGAACTGTCTAAAGGCTCTGTTTTTAGGGCTTTTTTTTTCTAGATTAAGTAAGATGCTGTGGTGCTGTATACATAACGTAAATCATAAGTACGTCACATCCTCACCCTTGTTGTGTTCTCAAATACCTCTTACGCTAGTAGACAACTTCCGTGCTGGCAACAACGTTAGGCGAGGATTCAACCATCACTATCCGTGTACAATCTGTAAACTGGCCACTTGTAACTCCGCAGGATCTCTGTCATGTGTGTTTTGTGTGGCTAATTCATATCTCTCCCTGCTTTTATCTGGACCCGACTCTGCTAGGCCACTCTTAGTTGGGAGCTCAAATACACGGCGCTCCGTAGCCTCCATCTCAACAGGCGAATCAGTCTTGTTTGCAGACTCGGAAATTGGAGCACTATCTAACTCTGATCGGCCAGTGTTTCCTCCTTTTGCTGACCCGCGGTAACGACGGAGGAAGATCATTGCTCCAAGGATGACTAAAAGGACTCCGAGGGCAACGCCAATTCCAATCCCAGCCTTCGCACCTGTTGTAAGGCTGTTTCCACTTCGGTTGCTTGTTGGGAGAGGCGAGTATATGGTGACAGTTGCTTGGGGGGTGGGATCTCCATCTGTGGACGTGTCTGACGTAGTGCTGCTGGTGCCTGTCGATGTCGTATATGGCTTCGGTGTGCCGGTAATTGTTATAGTGGTGGTGGTAGTACCGGTAAGTATCTCAATAGTGGTTGTTGTAGGGTATGTGGTTTCAGTGGTGGACGAAGACTCTTCCTTGTCGGTAGTGGTTGTGTGGTTTTCGGTTCTCGTACTCGTGCTGGCTGTTTCGGCCGGCACGGCTTGAGCTGTAGCACGTGGTCAGTATCATTACACGAGTATGGATTGACAATGAATCTGGCTCTTACACATTTTGAAAACAGATTATGAGGCGATTCACAAGACAAAAAGAGGAGAAAAGGGCAAAATCCCCACAGAGACAGATTTTTTCACTGGAGATTTCTCTAATCCCTAAGTTGATCTATACTCTTAATGTAACGCTACTTAGCTCTGCATTAGTGACCATGCTAAATACCAAATGGGGGCTGGAAAAAAGCAATTTCGGGCTATAACTACAGGGATTTAATTACATACGAAGCTACTACTATCACGACAGTAATGTACAGGGAATAGACTGATAATTTTTAAATCCCGCATAAAATGCAGATTAGTATTGTAGTTCAATCTCCTATGAGTATCTATATTGTGTATTGTCTCCACGCGTTTCCCTGAGTCCGGCAGCAGCCGCTGCAAGTGGTCTTGGCAACCAGTCTATTTGATTTTGTCAATTTTACTTTGTATGTGGCCGAGAGTGCTTGCAATATTCGCAGAGAGCTCCTACTGGTATGGAGGAGCGAAGTATGGGAGGCTTTGCTGATCGAGGTACTAACTATGGCATTATCCGACTTTCGGGAGGGTCCACACTTATCCAGCACTATCCTCGGCTTGGAGCTCCAGGCATTGTGCCTGGGATAAGACAGCTCCCGTTCGCTACCTAGCTGCTGCCATAATGTGCCATGACACGTCACCGCAATGGCGTGTTTTGGCTGATTTCGATATCGCACGGCCGCATAGGGACTGCCCTGCAGGAGGCAATACCTGCCGCCACTACTGGAGCTGCCAAAGACCAGAAGAAGTTCAGGTCGTTGGCCTTGCTCCTTATCACCTGGGAATCTAAACGGTCTTTTTGTTAGAAAGCACACAGGGATTCAATAAGTTGTGTCAGTCATAGGCATGTAACTCTTGCGAACTGACAATAGCGTCAAGTCACGATTGTCTTGCCAGCCTGGTTGTTGAAATTCCCAATTGGTTCAAAAGCGGGCTAGCCCTCTCTGGAAAGAGAATATTTGGCAATACTAAGCTGTTAGCTATTGGCGAGCTGTCACATGCCAGTAATGCTTACCGATAGGCAACCTTTCACCGGAATCTCTTCCAGCGTGTCATTTATAACCGCCCGGGACCCAGTGATCAGCGCACCCGCCACAGGCCGGCGTCAGGCCGGCGTCGGGCCGGCTCCACCCCGCTAGCCAAAATAGTGAAAGCTCTAGCCGCGGATGCTCCGAAGTATCGACGGATTTGATAAACTACCCTCTTCGGCGTACTCGTGCCCGCCGAGCTGGGCTCACCCTGTCCGCAATCAGTGAGGGAAGCCACCTGGACAACGGCTGGCAACAACACGAGCGGCGTCCGCAACGGGTTGTTCATATGCCTGTAGTTGTACGCGACCTATAGTGTAAAAGACATAAATCTGATGGTTGTTCCATTAACTCTATGCGCATTGCCAGCTTGCAGCCGTGTTGCACACGGCGAGATCCAACTTGCGGTTTAGAACCCGAGGGGGTAGTGACAATCTTAACCCACAGACAATGCTTTGGTTTGGGTAAGTCGAATTCTCCGCATCACATTGTCTGACTTGCTGAAAACCACATCCACTGGGGTTAATATACTGACTTGGGCAGCGGAAGAACTACGCCTCTAGTCCAGAAAACTAATTGCCTTTGTCAAATCAAGAAATCGCTCTTGGAGAGGAGCATCTAGATTTCTATTCGTCTTCTGGTCACTAAGACAGCTAATATTTTTTAAAAACAAACTATTAAGACAGCCTATGAAATAGGGAACTCAGGCGCTAACTACTAGGCCTGGCGTGAGCCCTCTTAGAGCCGGGTAAGACCTCGCTGTAACTTGCAGCCTCTATTATTGCAAAGTCCGTATGCGGTAACTGCCCAACTCCATTGTTATTGTCAAGGTGCAGGCTCAGGAGTATATTCAGAACAGATAACGGTGTAAATACAACAGGCAGGCTACAGAGTCAGGCTATCAGACAAGTGCATAGACAAGACAAGACGTAGCTCGAGGTTCCGATTTGGATCAGAGTCGGAGCTCCAGAAATCTCAGCTAACCGGGCGGTCAGCGGCGGCAGAATCGAGGCTCAGGATGAGGCTCGGGCTGGCCCCGTGACAGTTATTGATATGGAAATATGAGGCCACGTGATCTCTGGTAGATTGACCGGACATCACCTGTTTCTAGAAGGTTCCTACCCTCTGTATATATATAGTGGGGAGAGAGGAATACACACATGAAAAGCAATGAAGGAATCTATTGTCAACAAGATAGGTATTAATCGTCACATGGTATCTGATCCTTAGTAGGCTATGTTGGTGTAGTTGATGTAGTTTCCTCCTGCCCTTTATCCTCTGAGCATATTCTACAATATTGGTTATGAGCCTGGGCTGCTATGTCTAGCCTAACCAGCAGGCTTAGTACCTTGGGGGATTATATAAAGCCTAATTACTTTGCCCAATCCAGCAGGAGATTGAAACTGTACGCGATGTGTTGATCCTTGATCTTGTGAAGGTGGCCAGGCCTGTACAACCTGCCTATCTCTCCCTGATTGAGCTATTAAACCTTGAACCTAGAACTGAACACGACAGATGCTACCAGCTCGAAGACAAGAACAAGACCCATAGACTGGGAGATATATATTAAGCTGAGAGAGTATTAAAGACCTAGCAGGACCAAGTTAGAACATACCCAGGGCATTTGATGAACTGGTAGAGACAATTAATCAGACCAAGACAGTGCCAGGGGCGAGTGAGACAGTTGAGAGAACTGAGCCGGACGAGAGAATCTGAAGTACTAGGGGCATTGAGATAGATCCTAGCAAGCAGCTGCAAGCAGAATTGGCAGCTGAGGACCCTGATTAGCAGCTACAAGGAGAACAAGTATCTGGGATACTAGGTATAGAAGAATTGATATCCAGGATGTCAGGAGAATTTGAGATTCCTGCCTACCAGGCAGTGACACTACAGAAGATTATTATATTTAATATTAAAAAGCTAGACTAGATGAATATAAGTAGTTGGAAAGCCCAATATAAGATCTTCCTGGAGATACAAGGTTGCTGGAGTGTGGTAGAATATATATATAAGTGGCATGGAAATGTGACAAGGGTCAGAAAGCTGTTAGAGGACCTAGGATAGAGAGTATTAGATGTAACAGCTAAGTTATATATCCTCCAGAATATAAAGGTAGAAGATAAGGCTTCCATACAGAGTTTAAAAACGTCCAGAGATATGTGGGCCTTCTTAATAGAGAAATATAAGCAAAGAACTCAGGTTAATATTACCAATGCAATTCAAAAGGTAACATACTAGCAGATAGATCTAAAGATGAGCCTTGAGGAGGCAATGCAACAGCTGGATCAATATTATGCAGAGCTAGAGGATATTAGCAATAGGAAGATAAAGTTTGATAATATAATTATTCTTATCTTCTTCCTGGATAGATTGCTATTAGGATATGATTCTATAAAGTTTTTACTTCTGGCATAAGAGAATCTTACCTGCAGGATAGTCCTATCACAGCTCTAATAGCAAGAAAGCATAATAATTACTGCTAAAGAGAATAAGACTATCTAAGAATCTATAAGCTGAGCAAAGCAGATGCTATGTTTTAATTATAGCAAGCAAGGCTACTTTGCAAGAGATTGTACAGCTCTAAAGAAGAACCAAGAGCAGAGCAGTTCCCAGGAGGACCCTCAGGGAAGGAGTCACCAGAAGGGCCACAGCAAGGCCAGAGGATATAGAAATAGCAGAGATAAGAGCCAAAGAGGACATACCAGCTGCCAGAAAGGAAAAGCCTGTACTAGACTTGTTAAACCACGGGTTGGGGCGGGTTTTCAGGCCTAGCTGATCCGCCCACGCGGGTTTTGGGGTGGGTTACCTTCACAGTAAACCGCCCATGGGTTTAGCAAATAATTCTAACCCAACCTAAATAACCCAAAATAACCCAGTTATGCATATCATTACTCTAATAAGCAGTGATCTACATAGTTAATAAAATACTGTATTTAAATACTGTATTATAACTATCTAAGTAAGCAAATATAATCTAAATACAGTAATATACCTATTCAGATATCTTGGCAACCCAGCGGGTTGCTCCGCCGGGCTTTGGGGCAGCCAAAAATATCCAAAACCCAATGGATAATTAGAAGGTCTAACCCAACCCATTTCTTGGCGGGTCGGGGCGGGTTGGGGCGGGTTCCGTGGGTTGGGTTTAACAAGTCTAGCCTGTACAGTAAATAATAAAATAGATATAGACATAGATAGTGATTCAAGTACTAGCAGCAAAGGTTCTACCAGACATAGCATATATCAAGTATATAAATAAACAGCCTACTGAGCAGCTGAGAATACCTACTAAGTTGAATTAAGAGAGCATATCAGTAATTAATTTAAATACTTGCTTGAAAAGAATAAGAAAGCATACAGATTAAAGGGGAGCAATAATCCTATTATTAATAGTAGAGCAATAAGTACCTGTAGCAGCAAGATTAATTTATTTAAGTCTCTAGATCAGAGATATAGAGGCAGCTTGGGAATAGCTAGTAAATCTATTAAAATTACTGGTAGAGGAACAATAAGGATCCTATTAAGCAGTAGAAAAGTGGCTAGGATCTGGAATGTATTGTACATGCCCAGGATGATATAGACTCTCCTATTAACCTAATTATTGCAAGATAAAGGTATCTGGAATAAGCATGTAAAGAAGAAGTACTAATTCTTCAAGAGGAGAGGAAAGATCCTAGCAAGAGGATATAATATTGGCTGTACAAGTTACCTAGGATAGGTAAAAAGCCAGAATGCATTGGCTAAAGGGTTTGGGAAGCCTAAAAATAATAAATATACAAGACTTATAAAGCAGATTAATTAGGAGTTGCTTTATTAATATCTAGGTCATCCAGGAAAGGCCAGATTTAGATAGATAATAAAGAAATTAGGACTCTTACCTAGTAAAGAGGTAATTAAGCAGCTAAAGACCTGTAAGACATGTATACAGGTAAAGAGTATCAAGAAATAGAATCATGCCAAAGTGCCAAGGGCATCAAGACCCTTAAAGAGAGTTTATATGGATTTTTAGGGTCTATACAGCAAAGCAAAAACTCTAGAGAGATACTATCTCTCCCTGACAGACAACTGTACGAGATTTTCATGGATATATCTGACAAAGGATCAAGAGGCTGCCACAGTGAAAGCCACTCTAGAGCAATGGCTGGCTCTAGCCGAGCGCGAGAAAGGTGTCAAGTTGCTTATTATCCAGACTGATAATGCAAGAGAATTCAAGGCTCTAGAGCCATAGGCCTTGAAGAAAGGCATCCAGATCAAGTTTACTGAGCCTGATACACCTCAGCAGAACAGTATGGCAGAAAGGCTGAATTAATATCTCTTAGAGATGACCAGGGCAATCCTTATTAATACAAATATTCCAAAGAAGTACTGGCTATACACAATCAGAATAGCCAATTATCTCTAAAATCAAGTAGTCAGGGTGCAAGGTACTAAGAAAACCCCTTTTGAAATATAGATAGGACATCCTCCTGATATATCAAAGTTCCAAATTCCTTTCTCAAGAGTCTGGTTTTATAAGAAGACAAATGACAAGCTGGAGCCAAGAGCTATTAAAGGTATATTTATAGGATATAAGTCAAGCCAGAATCATTATATAATCATGGCCAAGCAGGATTATAAGATCTATTAAGTTATAAATCCTATATTCCTGGAAAACAAGCAAGGCTTCATTAGCAAAGAACCAGGAGTTTGAGATCTTGGGGAAGAACCTCTATTTTAAAGGATATTTAGAGTTCCTGAAGTAAGCTTAGGAACTAGGGGAGGTATTACAGAGGCTCTGGGAGCCAGTAATATAAGCAATAAAGGTAGCAGTATAGATACTGCAAGCCCTGAAGGTGCTGGGGGCACCAGAGGTGCTGGTAATATTAAGAATAATATTAGTGTTAAGAATAAAGTTGAAGCTGAAGACAGCAATATAACTAGCCAAAGTGGTCAGAATTCAGGATTGACCAATCAGAGGCTAGAAGTAGCTATCCCAACATATAGGACACCAAGCTTGGACAAGAGCCAGGAAGAGCCTATACCCAAGCCTTTGAAAACAACTTCATAACTGTCATTATCTCCATTGTCAAACCCTATCCTGACAGAACCCTCTAAGATATGTAGACCAAGCCAAAATTAAAAGCCAATACAGGCGGCAATTAAGTCCAAGCAGACAGAGGCTATATATAGGCAGAAGCCATGAGCCTAGAGATACAGAGAAGAGAGGGAAGTACTAAAAGATCCTTCTCTGCGCCTAGCTGTTGAACAGCAGTAAATTAATAAAGTGACTAATCTAGCTATAGCCCTGGAGCTTCATCTTGCTGATTATAATACTTTCAAAGCCAAGGTTAATAAGATCTATGGGCAGATCCCTATTCCAAAGACCTACCAGGAGGCAATAAATGACCCTATATACAAAGCCAAGTAGAAGGAAGCAATCAAGCTTAAGCTGAATAACCTGATCCAATTCAGCACCTAGAGATATATTAGAAGACCTAAAGATTAACTAGTAGTATCAATAAAATAGGTTTTTAATATTAAATATAGAGCTAATAGCTGAGTTGACCAGTTTAAGGCAAGGCTAGTTGCCAGAGGCTTTTCCTAATACAAAGGATTAGACTTTAAAGATATATTTGCTCTAGTTATCTAGCTGGAGAGCCTCAGGATCCTATTTACCTTAGTAACAGTCCATGGCCTCAAAGCTTACTTTCTTAATACTATAAATACCTATGTCAGATCAAAACTTGACAAGCAGATCTTTATAGAGATCCCAGAGGGAGTTAATCCTAAATCCTATAATCTAAATAATATATATAAGATCCTACAATCCTTGTACAGACTTTAATAATCTATATACCTTTGGAACCAGAAGGTTAAGAAGTTTGTTATATTAATTAGGTTTCAACAAAGCACTGCAGACCCTGGAGTTTTTATTAATAACTAAGGAGTTATTATAGCTCTTTATATGGATAATATCTTGATTTTTGGCAAAGATAATAAGGATATTAAGTCTACCAAAGATCAGCTAAAGAGCTTCTATCCTATAAAGGACCTAGGGCTGGCACAAAAGGTATTAGGGATCTAGATTATATAGATAAAGAACTTTATCTGACTGGACCAGGAGCTTTATACCTAATCTATCCTAGAAGAGTTTAGAATAACTAAATCAATATCTCAAGACACACTGCTTGATCCTAGTACCAATCTGGATAATTAATTATCTAGGAAGCTACCTTGAGACCTGTATAATAAGTTTAGGAAGATTATTAAACAGCTTACCTACCTAGCTGGCAGAACTAGGCCAGATATCTAGTTCTCTATAAACTGACTAAGCTAATATCTTACAGATCCCTGAGAGGTCCATCTTAGAGCTTCAAGATATCTCCTTTACTATATCAAAGGCACTGTTATATATAGAATAACCTACAGTGCAAAGGGGAGTACAGATACCAAGACCCTGATAGGATATTCAGATTTATTATATAGGAATTCCACAAAGCAGAGATCGACCAGTATATATATCTTTATGCTAGCTAATAGACCAGTTAGTTGGTATAGCCAGAAGCAGCCTATTACTGCTATGTCAATAACTAAAGCAGAATATATTATAGCTGCAGAGGCAGCAAAGCAGGCTATCTAGATCAGATACTTTCTAGCAGCTATATCAAAGCATCCTAAGCAGCCAACCCAACTGGGAATTAACAATCAAGGTACTTTGATGCTATCATCCAACCCAGTTAATCATCTACACAGCAAGCATATCTGCATACAATATCATGCCATCTAGGACTTCATCGAGTATGGAGATATCAAGCCAATCTATATCCCTACCTCAGAAATGGTGGCAGATGGTCTAACAAAGGCAATAAAGGCTGATAACTTTAAGAAAGCACTTCAATTGCTGCAGCTGAAGTCAAAATAAGGTTCTATAATATAATATCAAGATCCTCAGATTAATAAGATAAAGGCATTCAACACCCCTTTATTGTTTCTGTTTTATTTCCTTTTTTAGAAGCTTGTATAGCTTCATTCTATTTATTTCAGGGTATTGAATGAAGGGGAGTGATATAGAAATATAAGGCCATGTAATCTCTGGTAGATTGACCAGACATTGCCTGTTTCTAGAAGGTTCCTACCCTCTGTATATATATAGTAGGGAGAGAGGAATACACACAAGAAAAGCAATGAAGGAATCTATCATCAACAAGATAGGTGTCAATCGTCACATGGCATCCGATCCTTAGTAGGCTACGTTGGTGTAGTTGATGCAGTTTCCTCCTGCCCTTTATCCTCTGAGCATATTCCACAACAGTTATCAAGTATTTATTCTTGACACGAACGTTGTGATAAGGAAATCCATCTCTGTTGCCCATAACAGAAATTCAAATCTGACTACTTGAGACGACCACTGGAAGTCAACTTGCATTTGACCCAATATACGTTCTGTTTCTGGTGGGGACTCGCTGAGAGAGTCTGCGATCGCTCTACACCTGCCCTAAAAGTATACCGTAACGTCCTACGTTGAATTTACCAATCACATTGAGTTCCCGTTTTTTCTTTGTTCTGTGCGAGCAAGAGCTGGCTGGAAAGGCCTTCCTAAGGACCTACGCATATTTATTTAAAGGGATAATTGGTAGTGGAGTAAAAGTGGCCAAAATCCGCAAAAAGGCTTTCCAAGGAAAGGAATGGTCTGGTTAGTATAGTCCACGTATAAGCGAAGTTTACACAACTTTTATTAGCAAGTATGGATCTGACTATGCGTACTTAAGACATTACACACCCACCCTTTTCCTCGCCTACCCTGGGCTTTGATTTACCACTCGCCAGAAGTTTCCACTCTTGGTCACCATCTATGTCTTTGAACGACCCTTCTCGACCCCAGAGGTCTACAATTCCCCTGAAGTATGCTGATCTATTATAGTCTTTAACAGGCTCCAGCTCAGCACACCGCTGCCCGTTCTGCACTTTATCCCACCCTTCAAGCCTTATGCCATGAATATGCGGAATGTTTATATCCATTAGTGGCATATATATACGCCCGCATACAGTCTCCTTCGAGATCGTGGTCACCTCAATAAACCCAGAATTGTCACTAGAGTTTCTGGATTCAACATTGTAACCAAAACTGACACATCCAGGCTCTTCGGAGCCCTTTTTGTAGAGAACTCTTTGCCTGTAATGCCTGGCAAAAACATCTTGCTCTAAGCGGATGAACTTCTGTGTTTTTTCCTGTGGTTTTTCCTGTGGTTTTTCCTGTGGAATTATGATAAGCTGATCGTTCTTCGTATCATATTCCAGACCAGGTAAGTTTTTCCTAATTTCGGAGGTGAAATATATCCCCAGCGGCATAACTCCTCCATGGACTACCCTTTCAGGCCATGTCATCTGATGATATCTTTGATCCTCCACTGTTGGTGTTAAGAATAGTTCCCATTGATATTTCTTCAATGTGGATACGAAGAATTGCCTCTTAATATCGCGCAAATCCTGTTCCTTTTTCTCTTTATCTTTATCAGTTGCCTCAGAGTACCATGGTACAAGGTTTTGGTCTGTCAGATTCAGGGCACCTATCAAAGCCCAGCATTCATCTTCTTTCTTTGTGAACCTTCGGCTCTGTGCCCCAGCCAGAAGATAGAGCACCGTCTGTTCGTGGGGCCAGTAGGCTATGAGCCCTGAGTGTACAAGCCAGGAGAGAAAGCGGCCCGCATACCTATAGTTCTCGGTGTAGTTATTATCCCGGGGTCCGGTGCTGATGAAGTCAACGGCTTTCTGCACTATGTCTGGAGTGCCTTGTGGCATTCCGTACGAAGAGGTCCAACCCTCACTGTGCCGGAGAAAAGCACTGGTGATACAGTCAGCGAGCTGTGTGGCTGGAAACGAGAGGTATTCCACTGTGGCAATTTTCTGAGCTGGTGAGTCGATGGGATGGCATTTGCCGTCGCAATCAAACAGAAGCGACTCTTGCAGTAGAACACCCTCTTGGAGCGTCCAGCCAGAGGTGAGCCAAGGTTCATCCTGTTGGGCATCTTCTAGGCATAAGCGGAACTCAAAGAGCATGTCTGCAAGGTTCTTGCGCGGCCTGAAATCCGCTTTAAGGTACGTTGATAATTTAGGGCAATTTGCCCAGGTCGTGCGATGTAGCCAGACAATGCCCTCTTTCGCGCCTTCAAAAATTTGCCTGTATATACAATTACTCAAATCGATTCAACAAGAGGATAGTCTGGAAGAAATCATACCTCTGCTTAGCGATTTCCTCGCCTGCAGCGCTTTTCAGCTTTTCGCACCGCAATGTGACCTTTTTATTTGCCATACCCTGGGGAACACACATCCAGTCCCACCAGACATATTTTGCACGAATAGTTTCCAGCAGAAGCTTTTTAGCTTCTCCAATGGATAGCTCGGCGACGGTTGGGATATCCCAGGGGAGACCTGTTTCTTGCTTTTCTCCTTTTACCGTGAAGCAATATCGTGGCAAGTAATCGGTGCTGACTGGCTTGTCAAAATCCGCCCACATACCCCAGGTGTATGAAATGATTCCATAAGATCGGTCATCTTCTATCTGATCGTAAGGATACACACGCCATTCTTCCAGATGGAGTAGCCAACGGGGATGTTTGCTGTCATTGCTGGGGATGTAAGGCTCGCCGCTCATGTTTAGATAGTCAAGATGAAGAAAATTGGGATAACCAAATGACAGTAAAGTCTGGGAGTTCAACGTAAACTCCTTATAGCTGGACTGCAGAGTTAACGCAATAACAGTTTAGAAATTTGATTCATATTCTTATATGTTGTTAACCTTGAGCCAGCAGCTTGGGCTAGCGTAGTAGTGCTGGTTTTCGGTCTTGTTTCACCGTACTCTTCCATTCAATATATCCTGTTGCAACGTAACATTTCCTAGGGTGGATCTATTAGTAGATATATCGCACTTTTTGACCTAAATATCCTAAATGGGTCGGCCTTCCATCCAAGCTTGCCTCATGTCTATTCGGCCATAAACTTCAATACACTTTGGCCAACATTAATCTCAGTGATACGTTACATCAATTCCCCAGCAACAAATTGACCTGCGTATACACTCATGGGCAATTGTGACGATAACGCCTAGCTCACTGACGTCAAGAGTTAGCATTATGGACAAGAGTACGTTTCGATTCTCCTCTAATATGGAATTCTCTGTTGACAAAACAGTAGTTCCATCTGTTACAAAATGTATTCCATAATACATCAGCCTGAACCTGCTGCAAACAGCAAGTTACTATAACCAAACTTGATTTCCAATCAAATGACTACATCACTACATGAAAGCTCATGTCTGGAGCATCTGACAGAGAACCTCACACAATCTATAGAACAGCATTTTTTTGTCACAATATACTAGCATTTTACCGTAATGTTTACTTGAATATGCGATCTTTACAGCTGCCAATAATGCATTTTTAGTACTACCTCTCCCTGCTGAGGAGGATAATTATGGTTGGTTGCAGCTAAGAAATTTAATGAATCTCTAATAGTTTTATGGGCACGTATTTATCCACAGGAGCAGCCTGGAGTAAGCAGTATGCATGCTGGACAACAGATTGATTCATCTACCATGTTCCAGGTGGTTCCGTTGTAAATCCCAGATCTGAGAATGGACATCTGGATTTTTCAAAATGAATATTTAACTAACGCTTTCCCTTTATAGTCTGTTCCCGACCCACTAACAATGCTACATCTACCCAATCCTAGGAGATCCTGTTACATATCCCTGTTTCAATGCAAGAGAATTATCTATGATTACAGCTATAACTAACTGTGGCCTGAACAGTAGCGAAATGAATTAAGATGCAAAGATAGCATCAAGCTTTGTCTTCGTGGTGTCATACATCTAGAGAGGATAAGAGCGCCATACTTAACCCAGCAGCTGTGTTAAGAACCAGCGTTTAGTAACCATTAAGAAAAGCAGATGGCAGATCAATGACACCAAGACGTATACTTGTGTCACCTAATCATCACGCACTAAACATCAATAAGTGATGTAATTGTGCGTACTTATTTGTTCTTCCGCACTGAAATTGAAAGATAAATAGAGAGCATGCTCTTCCTTCAAGAAATATCATTACTCTTTCCACCAAGCCAAAGCATTATTGTTATTTATCATCAAGCCTTCCTTCCTCCTCAAATGGCGTGGTTTAGTTCAATTGTTAACGGCATCGGCAGTGCAGCAAACTGGCTCCTATCTAACTCCGGCCTCATCAACAATGTTCTCGGCACTGTGCATGCAGTTTCAAACGGCCAGTTTTCCGGCTTAGGGACTCTGGAGGGCTATGTTATTGTGGAACCTGTAACTGCAGCAGAAGAAGACTGCAAAAATGACTTGATTAGGAATTTTAGAAAGGCGAACAAGAAGCTTGAAGAGCACGCTGCAAATTTGGAAGAGCCACCGAAGGTCCCTGACGGTGGCACACAGTCAAGTGCAACCCTCTCGGGTCTATGGACGAATCCAGGTCTCACTGAGGGCGGGTACGCGACTCCTGAAATGTACAGGGACATTGCAAAGTTCCTAACAGAAAGCGATATGCCCACAGAGCTAGGGGAGGGTGACGAGAAAATCGATGTGTCACGAAGTATATGTGAAAGCATCTTCGCCAACGTTCCTGGAATTCCAGATCCCGATGACGTCCAAGGCGTTGTTGTTCAATGCCCACAATTTCAGGTTGGAGATAGCAGGTGTACTATCTCCGGTCGCCATGCCCATTATGCCATACCACTGGGCAAACGCACAGGGGGAGAGTTATGTGATGATCTGGCCTGGCATGGAGCGGTCCATTTTATAAAAACAAGCGATAGCACATTCGAGAAGCTACATAATGAGGCGAAAAAACGTCTTCTATTTGTGGCGCGGGACGAAGATGCAGCAACGGACGGTCCTAGATGGGTCGTCACTTGTCAGGTGGATTGGAGAACAACCTCACTTGCCAACAGGGCTCCGGAGAAAGTCTCTAGGCTATTTGAAGTCAAAATGCCAGAGTACGAACTTCTATACACTGGGGTTAATGGTCAGAATCAGATCATCAAAATCCGCGCCCCGAGCGGGGTTACACCAGCCCAAGTCCGCTCCAAACTCAATAAGGTTATCATTGAGATTTCGAAGACCCTGATGGAAAACATGAACAGGAAATTCCTGTGCAATTTTGACGAATTTGAATCTCTCCCAGATAACATCCCTTCATCCCAAGTTTGGTCAGCCTTAGGTCTTGTTATTTCTGAAACACAGAGGAAACTAGCTGGACAAATGCATTCGATGGTTGATGAAAGCCAGAATATGGCCCTCCAGACACCAGAGGTTACGGTGACAAATTCAACCCTAGTTGTCTAAAAGAGATAACAAAATCTGTCACGGAGCCCATTTTTAAATCCCAACACAAATGGGGCATGGCCATTGCTTGGTCTTTATCCGAGACAAAAAATATATTTTTCTTTCCCTATATTTGAAAGATATCGATTTCTCCCCAATCGAAAAATATGACTACTTAAGCTTAGAATGCATTCACTCTTAGTAGTTGAAAAAAAAAAAAAAAGAAAGTAAGAAAAAAGACAAAAGTTTAGTTTGCCAAATCTTATATTCTTCTGTTCCCTAGTGGCTGAACTGTCACAGGTCTAACAAGTTCTCCCCGCTTCCTGATTAGTTGCTTGTGCATGTTCCCATCGCTGCTGGTGCGAGCCCCAATTGTCTGCCCTATTACACCCCTATCCCCTGACCCAGCCCGGCACAGTCTGTGCGAGGTTTGTTAACTTAGGTTCCACTTTATGGTTGCGAATCAATGCTAGGGGTAGCAGCATTATTGCGCCATATTATCAGTCAAGAATTACCTCTACGGCCAAAATATGGGATATGTAAGGATGCTGGGCTATTCCTCTGGCCTGTTCCGGCCATGACCGAGATATACAATAAGCCAGGAAGTTGGTGACATTCAGTTGGGTCATTCTAGCCCATGAGCTTACCGGCAGACGTTCCCTACTAGGATCCATGCCACTGAACCGAACCCGATGGCAATTGTGTGAAGGATAAAAACCAGCAACACTAATGTCTTCATACAAGCCCTTCTGACCAGCGTGTAACTTAGCACCACAAGCAATCCTTCCGGTACGAATTCAAGCTTTCTATTGGCGATTTTGAATGGTCACCGCTTTATTTGTAGACAGAGAACCCCAGACATATGGTGTTATCTTATATATAGTGTGGCTGGTAAAAACTAGGAAAAGCAGCGCAAGTAGCAAATCACTGGCTGAGCTATTGGTGCCTGATATTCCGGTGCCCACTGTGATAACTTATTCGCCGACGCGTGCTAACTGCTTCATCTATCTCTAGCCAGAATAACCTACATGCCTCGTAGCGATCCAGTGCATTGCTGGTGCACCATTTTCATGGCATATTTATTGACCAAGCTGCGTTTATGTCACAGGTGAGCCAACTACGTAGGGGCGATCGAGAAAATAGGACTACTGGCAGTAACCTTTGCTGTCAATTCTGAGATTGTTTGTCCGGACAGATGCTCATATAGTTAATCTGTGGCGATATTCCAAGCCAGGATGCATGAGTGATCTAGATTCATGACCACATGGTCTGATCTGCTCGAATCGCGCCTAAATATCTAGCTTACTCGCGACAATAAGCCCTCGGGATTTTAGTACCTTTTAGACAGCAGTAGATAGCTTATATCAAGCTTATGACAACAACCTGCTAATTCTTCAAACTGCAAGGCCCCTTCCCGCCACTCCCAGCTCTGTCTGAGCTATATTAGAATACAGGCGTTCGATATCGTTAAAACACATTGCATAGAAAAATGCTCCATGTAGGATGTGATTAGGTTATTTGGCATGACACATGACCGCCACTCACATTGAGTTATGATTATGAAAGGAAGCAGATCGCCTCAGCCCTCAGCTTTTGAAATCCGCCAAACACATAGCCACAATGCTAGCATCCCACCTGAGAGGCCAATGATGAATGGCTGTAGAATCTGCACTCCCTAGGTTGTGCGATTGCACCAACTGCTAATAGCAGTAAAGCAGCTCCAGCCCCTCCGACCGCCGTGGCGAATTCAATTGAGCTCACGTGTAGCGATTCTGGAAGCATCTGGGTGACCACTACAACAATGACAGGGAACAGTGGGCCTAAAAAGAAGCCTTGCAGGGACACCGCGACTGCTGAAATATAGAAGTTTGGCACGAGCCAAAAAAAGCCGCTAAAGATAATCGCCAATGAAGAACAATACAGCTGCAAGAAGTCAGCATTGGCCTTTAACCATCCTTGAGTGATACAATAACCATGGTGAACTAAATATTAAACAAGATTGTAGAAAAGACGTATAGAGGAGTGAAATATATCATACCGTAACTGAGAGTTCTTCTCCAACCATCGGCGTAACGAATCCGAGAAAGATTCGACCACAGGTTACATCCAACCAGAACCCCATGACGGCCATATCACTAGCGAATGGGCTACCGTGGCGCACTTGCATCATGAAAATCACGGTCCAGCCGCCCAAAGCAACTTCAACTCCCATGTATAACAGAAGGTAGAGGGCGCAAACCCAAGTCATCGCCATAAATAATTGTAGTTGAGGCAGTCGAAGTAAGAACATGTAGATTAGAAAGACGGTCTCGCAACGCGCGAAGACTCATGGGCGGTACAGTAGCCTTAAATATGCCGTTTCATATATCATCCGTAACTTCCCTTTTTTCTCCTCACCGGTCGGCAAAGCACTTGGATAAGGCACATTGGACGGGGCGACTAATGCGCCGGCGGGTGTGGGGGAGGCTCCATCATCAATCCTGAATTATAGCTGGCACGATCCGAAGCGCGGTCATCGCAGGTTCAGCACGACTGGAGACTGACCCCTGACATGGCAGTTGTCAAGGTCACTGCGGTCCTCGTCCGTACCGACGATAGCGTTAACGGACAGGACTCCGGGGAATGGCACAGTGTCAGCAAAACAAGCTGCCTCGTATCCTGGAAAGATCCACTTCCCCTCAGGCTTGTAATCAAGCTTTGACGTTTATGGAGACATGGAGACATTTGAATGCTCAGATCGATGCATTCTCCTCCCGTTCGGCAGAATTCTTGCTGTTTGCTGTCCAAGACACTGCGGCATCGCCCCTAAGCCCTCAGCGGATACGCGTCCTGTGGAGCTCCCTGAGGCTGTGTCTACGTGTCGGTTTAGTGGGGTAGTCCAGTGTGTAGTCTCAGTAGTACTCAGAGTAGTCTCGGCGTGGAGAGTTAGTGCGCAGGAATTGTTCTGCTGGGGACTGGTCATTGCTTGCCGTTGACATAGATAACAATTTTATGGCAGACATATCGTTGTCTATGCTCAAGCTCAAACCGTTATATTTGGACCTATTTACAGCTAGTAGTACAAGTACGGATGGAGATATTGTTTACAAGGGGACGGATCCTGGTCCATTCAGAATCATATAGAATCTAGCTAGCAACATATCCCTTCAGATGCTACCCTCCAGATGTTAAGGGTACGTCCAGATCTGTATTCTAATAGGCCCAGATGAGCTCTCCCCAGCTGGGATGGTCATCACCCAAAATCGCACCTTCCAAATCTTTCTGCATTCTTGGCTTTTGTTATCCAACGCGCCTTGAGTTTTCGCTTGACCACATATTGGTAGTAGAATATATCCCAGGTAGGATTCTGATTGGTAACGCCGCGCTTGGACTCAGAGATTGTATCCCAGGGTCTGTTCACAAGGACAGCCTCGCATCTGTACCACTTGGGATCGTACTCGACAGTCTCATTGAGATTATACCTGGCCGCATACTCGGCCCCCTTCAGGAGGAGATTTTCCCCAAGTCTGTACAAGTCAACACCCTAGCTCTGGCCCACGCGAGCTGCATATGCAGCCCAGCCATGAGTCCAGACATAGTATGGCTTTGATCCCGGCCAGCCTCGATAGATTGGCCCGTCGACGAGTCGTAGGTTGCGAACAAGCCAGCACAGTTAACCTGGATGAACGCGTCCATTGCATAGTTGTAGAGTACGTCGTCCAGGTATACGGCGAAACTCAACAGGGCTTTGATGCTCGCCATGTCGTAGTTCGCCTGCCCGATAGGGATGGACTGGCGCGAGAAGAGCCAGTAGAGCTGGATGCTGAATCCATTGCCACCCTGCCACTTGGCACCGGCTTCCGTCCAGTTTCCCTCCCACCGCATGATCTCAGCCGCGTTGGCAAAGATATCGTCCAGGCCGATCAAGAGTGAGCGGTCGGTGCCGATAATATTGGTAAGGTTCGAGCCCCATGCATCGAGGATCGTGGTGCTCTGATCCCAGTGCGCCTGGTCCTTGGAGATGTACCACATCCAGGCGTTCTGCCACGCAGCCCTTGCGTCGTGCGCAAACGAGGTGTAGTTTGAAATTGCGCCTCTGCTGAGGACCGTCGCAGGGCCTTCATGCAAAGTATAGTTTGCTTGAGAATAGGATTAGGCACTGAACTCCTCATAGGCTGAGGCCCAGGGCTCTGTCTTCGCAAGCACATTGTTGCGCACACGCTCAAGGTCGTCGTGGGTGTGCCAAAGATCTGGATGCACGAAATCGCCGGGTTTATGTTTGAAATACTTGGAAGAGTCGACGTCCGCTATGTTGTTGACACGGGGGATCGGGCTCATGATGCCGCGTACATGCCCACAGTTGCAGCCACCCGGAGGCTGCCCGCAAGGAAGACAAATGCTCGTAGCACTAATTCCTGGAGCCAGGTCAGCGAATTAATTGGGGAGCCACCGCGTAAATTGCACTCCAGTCATCTCCATCTACCACTCCAAGGACCTCATCAATTGGACGCTCCATAGCCATGCCCTCATTCGACTGAACCAACTGGCCATGTTTGGCACTCCTTCGTCACTCGGTGAGTGTAATGACGCAGAATAAAACTTTCATTGTTACAGAGAGGAGATCTTTACTAAGATAGCATGTTCTTGCAGGAGTATGGGCGTCTACCATCCAATACTACAAAAATCGAAACTACGTCTCCTCCGGTGAGTGAAACCCAACAGAGAGAAATTAGTGCGCAATTTGTACAAGATCATCGGGACCTACTACCTGATAACTGCGACAAGGGGACGAAAAGCGATAGCCACCAAGAACTCTCATACCGAAGCACCGGACCCCCATGGGGCCGTGGGGATATAATCCAGTGGTGAAAAACCCGTCCAGCTCCACGATACGGCATACAGGCCATGCCGACCTGATGGAAGACAAGAAAGGAAATTGGTAGGCCGTGTTTCTCGGTGTACGACCCATTAATGGAGTCGCGCAATTAGTTATGTAGGCTACCTTTGGATTTGGTTTACAGTACTGATGAAGAACCTTCATAAAGGCGGAGAAACATTCCTGACGCCAGACACTTGGGAAGAGGGCTGACCTTTCTCAGACACGGAGAGCCCGTGAATGTGTCGCAGCCGAGCCCACTCAATATACGTTGCAGTACAGTCTGGACGAGGGTAAAATAATCAAGAACGCGACCTCGTTCTCAAATTCTCTCCTTGCTCAAGGGATCTCGTCGTTTACTGGACCATTATTTGGACTTTACAGTACAGGAAAGTGCTATCCAAGTCTGGTCCCAGCAGATCTCGCGTGGGCTCGAACAGGCGAGATTTGAAGCCTACACGCCAGGACCATGTCCATGAGACAGGACCAGTGGGATAGGACCACAGATCTAATCGGAAAGCAATCTAGAACTCTGAATATTTGTCTCCGGTTTTGCTGATACAGCGTCCGCAATCACACTCTGTAGGCAAGTGCCCAGTCAACTGGGCCCGACACAGGACGCTTTGCCGATTTGTTCGCCCAACGTCTAGACGCCCTGATTCACCGCAGCGGGCCGGCACATTATCCGCGTTCCTGACAAGGAAAGACTAACCTGAAACTCGTTCAAACCAGTTGAGAAGGCTGAGTGACCTATATTGAGCCTCCACAATGTATGGGTTCGTCTTTTATCAGGGGGTGATGAGGGCGTATTGGAGCTGACTGCGTACCAGGCACTGCAGCCTTCTCGACCGTCCAGCTGCAACAGCAGTGTTTTCCCGTCATAACAGTTCATTAGGCCCCAGGAAACTTTTGCTATATAAATATATATGCAGGTGGCGACCTCGATAAGTTAACTACAGGGAGAAAAGTATAATGCTATGCGGAGTGGCTGGCCTGCTGTGCAAAAGACTGCAGCCTAACAGCACAACTTTGACAGTTACTGGACACAGGGTATCAGAGCTTAGTATATTCGTCAAGCAGCACAGTTGGACCCTACTTCCCCACTTGAACAGATAATCTTTAATGCTTCAATCAGTCAATACTTGTTTAGATGTCGAGTAGACTGGTGAGTGAAGAGATTGAACCAACTAATTGAAGTTGACGATCTTCCCCCAATCTCCAAGCCCCTAGAATCGTCTGTAGCGACATCAGACCTATGATCCCACACATTGCGACGTTGGGAGCTTTCTTTTAAGGGCTCGCTAGCCCTCAGCATATTGGTGTGGCTATGAAGCGTCCCCAGAATGGAGGGCACGACGGTATGCCGCTGGTTCCACGTTACAATCCGAAAAGAATCTTAAATCTGACACTCTTAGAGATCTGTAAACTATGGCTGTATTTCACCGAAAAGAACGTGTATTCTGGCCATCGAATATTCTGTTGCTTGTATGGCATGCTGCTAACTAGGATGGTCTCGAGGGCGATCGCATGTATTACAATCAGAAAGCAAGTCATCCCCAGTATGCGTACCAAAAGGGCTCTATACACGATCGAGACTGATGACATTCCCAGAACCAGGATGAAAATCCAGGGCGTTAACTAAGATTTGCCTTCTCCGATGCAAGCGGAGCGACATGGAAACCGTGCCTTGGGGCATGGACCCGAACCGATACTTCTCCCTCGGTTGTCTCAATCGTGATCTCCTTGTCCGTCAGACCGATAAGTCTGCCTACGGTTTTGTGTCTCGATCCAGTATCAGCAGGCCACAACTGCACCAGCTGTCCCTTCTGAAGACCGCGTGCCTGAACCAAGGGGTCGCTTGGATCCACCAGATCTCCCGCCTCGTCCGCCGCGGCCATTTTCAATATTTCTGCAACTCGCTCGCCAGAAAGCGCCTCCGGGGCACGCAGAGCTTTCCGGGCTTGGCCCACAGCTGCTTCAAATCTGTCAACCCAGGCAAATACCTTGGGGAACTGGCGTGGTGAGATGTGTTCTTCTGGGAGTGCGCCTGGCGTCGAGAAGAGCCAGTGCAACGGCCACACCATCTCGATGTCAGCCAGGCTGGGCACGGCAGTGCCCGCGAGCCACTGCCTCCCGTCCGCAAGTAGTGTAGTTTCCAACATCTCCACAGCGTTCTTCACCTCAACTATAGCGTCCGGTCGAGTGGCCAGTACAAAGTTGCCGAAATCAAACTCAGGCCCGCCGCCCATCATATCCACACGATCTTTCATAAACGCTTGGTTGTGGATCAGCGGTGTTTGGGGAAGAAGAACCTGGACAATATTCTTGAAGAGACTGGTGTCCAGAGCGAATTTTGCCAGCAACTGTTCCAAGGCTCGTTGTTCAAGTGTCGCGGTCGAGGCGAACGACGGCTGCGCGCCAGCGGCCCGCTCAAGCGTTCGCAGGATCAGGGGCGAGTCGAGGTAGACATCACGACCTATAGAGAGCAGCGGGATACGGCGGTACCGGATCCCTAAACGCGCAAGGTCTGGGCGCGGTAGAATCTGCGGTTGGATCTGTGCATGGGTCAGGTTACGAATGAAGGATGAGGTGAGGAGGGATGGGTATATACGCATTGGTCGTAGGGGATACCTCGTAGGGCAAGATAATAGAGGACCCGGGCCGAAAATGGGGAGTGAGGATAGTGGAACAGGATAATCTGAGAGTTGGCAGTCATTGTGAGAAATAATTTGTCCAGTCTCGTCCAGCAACCTGCGATCTGGGCATTTTCTGGTCTATTTAATCTGCCCCGCAGTCCCCGCTTTGCTGGATTCCTCGGCCCGTCTAAAACAAATACCTCTACGTCCTCCAAGTGTTTCTGCAGGTAGAAAGCCTGCTTTTGACTGCTATCAAATAGAGATACAATGAAGACGCATAGTTAAGGTGACGTCTGCCATGCTATCGTATCATACTAATGTAGAGTTCGCAATCAATGAAATGGGGGAATGAGTATGGTACATAAAATATATCCATGGCAATAAACAAACGAATACATCTTCACGGCACTGCTTCCAAGAACTCGTTCCATTACCATGCTAGATAAACCGATAGACTATTCCTCTGATCAAGGAAGAGAATATAGAGAGCTTTGATGAACTCCAGTGCAGGGTTCCATAACATAGATAAGACACTCCAAGGACGGGCTGAATAGGGCTTAGTGAATGGCACCATTGATACTTTGAAACACCGGACTCTTTAAAGCTCTTTTGGCCGTGGTGCTGATTTAAAGGGTTAGGGTTGGGGTTTTGAATCAGTGGAGCCACAACAGAATTGTCCTCATGGGCGATACAGTCCATAAGGTTGGCCGAGCTCGCCTTATATGTTGACGATGAGCTAATGATTATTACAGGCCAGCATCAATCCGGGCTTGGGCGGGAATCTAGCAATTGAAGGGATCGCGCACTTCACCAGCATCCTGCTCCTCTACTCAAAGCGCACCCGATGCCGTCTTTCGAACAGCTGGCCGGTGCATTCGAGGAGTATCACGCACACCAGCGACTGCGGGCCGATGCGGTCGTAAACATTTCTGGACGAATCACACAATACAAAGCCCAGGAAACATGGCTATACAAACTTGCAGCTCAATACGTTGTTCCCTTGGTCAGTGACAGTTTCAAGCTAGTGCCTACGCAAAGTTCTCCAACGATTGTTTCCGGCTTGAGTATCTTCCCTTGCCTGCTCTGATGCAGGCCTCGCCCAGCAGAGAATCGAGGAGTCAGAGAACCCTGAGAAGATGGAGCCTTTTCTTCCTTCCTGCAGTGGAGGTTCTGGCGGCTGCGGTAGGTGTTGCGTACAGAATGCGGTCGAAATAGTAGGAAGCGAGCTATATGCCTATCCATGGACCCTCTATCATGCACTATTTAGTCGGAGGATTCGATGCAAGCCTTCCAGCATCCCACTTTTGTAGACTTTCGAATGTTATTGCCATCACGATGAATAGTCACGTCGGATCTGAGATCCAGCTGCAAAAAATTAGACCACCCACGTCCAGGGCCTATCAAATCTTGGTTTCACGACACAGAATCCGTCCTCGAACGCTCAGAGAATCCACTCTATCCTGACCGTCCAATGTCCAGTCGTTTGCATCACAGGGTGTTCGGAAGGAATACCGGATAAGATCGGGTCGATAATGAATTTTAGCTTTTAATACATCCTCAAGAATTGTATTATAGTCACTTGACCCTTCGGCCGTTGTGGTCTGTGAGCAGGTGGCCCACCTCGAGACAAGCGATAATTACTGAAACTTTACAAGTTCTGCCCTAATAAGGTAGAGGTAATTCCTAGTGGGCTTCGCAGTCGCAGGAAAATGCCGAGGGCAACTGGAAGTAGAAATAAGCGAGGCCGTATGCGTACAGAGATATTAGTATGCCGACCTCAGAATTAGAGCTTCTTGGTAGATAATTCTGCTCATTTATCTGAGAGAAAATCTGGGAGAAGCTTCACGGAGCAGTCTTCCCTGTGCATAATACAGCAGCCTGACCAAGCATACGGTCCAAACACTAATTATGATTGTTTCTTACGAGGTATAATGTACTGTCCGTCGGCATATTAATGGTTCGGGCTTTTTGAGATTTTCCAAAATCACCCCTGTGCCACCGGCACTAAACATAGTAGTTAAGAGAGCCCTGTAGCCGCGTCAACCTACGCTCATCAACGAGCACAGGGGGTATGATTTCTCACCCAAGTCTTCAAATACGAGAGAACAGTTGAAAGATTTTATGAGCAAAGAATCGTTGCCAAGTTACTTTCACTATCACAACCGTATCATGCTTAAGTGTATGCTTTACGGTGCCAACATATGGCCCATAAGGAACTCGTAAAGGCAGCAAGACAGTTGATGAGAGTAGTACTTGTTTTCTGTTCATGTATACTTTCAGAAAACAATCGTCTTCAAGCTTGTGCTGGATTGATTGGTCGCAATTTTGCTTCCATAATATACCTGACCCGATGAGCGCAGAGCAAGAGGAAGACGCGACTCCTTCGCCTCGCGACCCATCATCTGCCAATCTCTGGTGTCGATCGCTACTAAAAGATTCCCCGCTTCGAACTTTTCTAGATGTATAATGAAAGTAGCGGATTGGGAGGGATATTATGGGTCAGTGACTGGAGCAGCGGGACTCCAGTACGCTTACGAATACGCTTACAATCGATTCTATGTACGGCTCTTCGAGTGGCGGCTCCTTTCGGTGCATGTAAAGATTACAGCTGCGGCAGTAGTTCTCTTACAGTCATGTCTTTTGATTATCGTATATCAGGTTGAATAGTATGGTTCTGAATCCACAGCAGTACGTCTTACTGTGCTTGGCTGTCTTCGCTCTCAAGGAAATAATCAGATTCTACCCCATTTAACGATCAGCTAATATATTTAAATCTCATCCATTTATTATTATTTTCATACTCCTTCTTTTGTAAAGGGATAAGGCCACGACACAATCTTTAGTCTTTCACTTAGTCGTTTGCTTTCTCCTATTCACCTCTGTGTGCCACAAAAAAATGCATGTCAAGGGTTTACCCCCGAAAAAGACCGACGAGCCCACGGATCATTTAATACTGCCTCAAGACCTCGACTAAAGACATCTCGTGAAGTTGCTCTTTCACAAAATGGGCTCCTTCCAGAAGGATAAAACGTTCCACTGTGACGTGATTATTGTCGGCGCCGGGTTCAGCGGCGTATATGGACTTCATAGATTTCGTCAGCTGGGCCTCAATGTGAAGGTATTCGAGGCTGGGGCTGACCTGGGAGGTGTATGGTACTGGAACCGCTACCCTGGACTCCGTGTTGACTCAGAATGGCCTTATTATCAGTTGGGCATCCCCGAGGTATGGAAAGACTTCTACTTCACCGAACGATTTCCGAAGGGCGAGGAGATCAGAAGTTACTTTGACCACGCCGATAAGGTGCTCAATCTGAAGAAAGACATCCAATTCAATGCCCGTGTCAATTCCGCAACCTGGGACGAGACCCGGCTGCAGTGGACCGTGACCACTGAGGCTGGGCACACTGCCACTGCGCAGTATCTGTGCCTCTTCACCGGCGTCCTTCACCGACAATATATCCCGGGATTTCCTGACCTTGGAGAATACGAGGGCCAGGTCTTCCACTCGGCAGCCTGGCCCGAAGGTGTCGATGTGACCGGCAAACGGGTTGCGGTGATTGGAGCCGGAGCCACAGGAGTTCAATTGGTACAGGAGTTATCCAAGAGAGCCAGCCATCTTACGCTATTCCTGCGCCGGCCTCCGATCTGCTTCCCAATGAGGAACCGGCCAATAATGCCAGCGGAAGAGGAGTGCTGGAAACCCTACTATGAGCTTCTCTTCGATGCCAGCAGGAAGTCGCCCATCGGGTTCCCCGTCTCTCGGCCTACGAAGGGTATATACGATGTGTCAGAGAGCGAGCGGAATGAGTACTATGAGAAGCTATGGAAAACCGGCGGTTTCCATTTCGGAGCTGGGAACTACCCTCAAATTCGCGTCGACAAGAACGCATCACGCATGGCTTATGCCTTCTGGGCAAAGAAGACCCGCGTACGGATTAAAGACCCGATTAAACGCGACTTGATGGTACCTCTCGATCCGCCTTTCTGGATACTGACGCGACGGTCGCCGCTAGAGATTGACTATTACGAGTCGCTGGATCAGGATCATGTTGAGATCGTTTCGCTGGCCCAGGCGCCGATCCAGAAGTTTACTGAACGCGGTATACAGACTGCAGACGGGAAGCACAGGGAGTTTGACAACATCGTCTGCGCGACTGGCTTTGAGAGCTTCACGGGGTCGTACGTAATATCCTTCCACTACTAAGGAAACTAACCAGCCACCCAGGGTCGCGACGATGAATATCCAAAGCAAGGATGGTGTTTATATCAAGGACATTTGGGCGAAGGGGATCCGAACCTATCTCGGGATCCTGGTTCATGGGTTTCCGAACTGCTTCTTAAGCTACAGCCCCCAAGGTCAGTTACTATACGTTGTATGATATCACCAAAGCTAAGAGGCGACACTAGCACCGACGGTGATCGCGAACGGACCCACGGTCCTCCAGTGTCAGATAGACTTCATCGTCGATGCGATCGCTAAAATGAGAGCGGAGAACCTTGAACGCATTGAGGCTACGGCTGAAGCAGAAGAGGGCTGGAGACAAATGATCCTTGAAGTAGGAAGCAAGACGCTGGCCGCGGAAACGGACTCGTGGTGGACGGCGGCCAATGTGCCCGGCCAGCCACGACAGTTCCTGACTTACGTCAAAGGTATTGGGAACTATGAGACGGAATGCCGGGCCACGCTTGACGGCTGGAAGGGGTTTGATGTGAGGGAGCGGCCTAACTGTGGCAAGGATGGTGTCGATTCGTAGGTCTCACATTGAGATAGTACACCGTCTGCTTAGCATTAATAGATTCTTCACGACATTGATGTATAGCAAAGCCACGGACTAACCTGCTTTCGTTTCAGCAGGGGCCAGGATTTTCTGTTTCCCGGCTGGAGATCTGATCGACCAAGAGGAATAAAGGACTCCTTGAGTTCATACCAACCTGCAAAAAGCGCATCTCTTCCTAGAGCCACTAATCTAGTGCCGTGAGGTAAAAGAAGATATCACGCTCAATACCAGAGTACGCATGACACCAGTCCTTCGGTCCTATTTACCGAGCCTCATTCCAGATAGTCACTTGCGCTCTCCGACCACAATACACGAAGGGGCCAGCGTTGTAGTATAAACAGGGCCTTTACCGGTCCTCGAATCGTCATCAATCGCGGGTTAATGTCGTTTGATAATACCGGGTTATTTTAAATAAGCCGATTCCTCAATGCCGTCCATCGAGGCGACGTAGAACTGTTTGTGCCTAAGTTGCTCTGTATTACCCTTCGGCAAGGTATCCTGGCCTCAAGCACTAAGCCACAGTACAACGACTTTTTTTATTCATTGCTGAACGCCATTGTCTCCATCTCGAGAATCTCCAGGGCCAGCAAGCAACTGCAGAGTTCTACGCCGTGCCCTTTCGCGCATTAGCGGCCACGTCTGGCAAAAGATCATGTCCATCTAAACATGTGAACCCAAAATGAGCAAAACAGTAGCATATTCCAATGAGCTAGTCTACTTTCCATTGCACCGACGCCACGGCAACTACGCGTCTTTTATACTACAGATTTTTTGACGATGCTAGGGGAAGGAGAAAGCATCAGCCTCTCTGCGCAGCTACGTCGCTTAGGGTTGAAACCCCTCTCACGATCTAGAGACGGGTGCCTGATATTCATACTCATCAGACTCCAGGCCATTGCGCACATTGCAACTTCAAACTATCCCTCCCATCGGACCCTACGTGCAGTCAACAGCCAGTTTCATGGACCCTAACTCCAGTAGCTATCGGCAAGACTCCGTCCAAATCAGAGATCATTTCCTCAGTACTAGCATTGCCGCAGCGAGCCCACCGCCGCCGGATCGTGGGGGCAGTCTATCTCTTATTGACATACCACGGCAGATTGCAAGGATTATAGGCAAAGTCAGGACAGCTGATTGGTGTAAATACGAAGGCGACTAAGCGGCTCGTCCATCACCAAGTAGTAATCAAAGAGTCGCTGTCTTCGTACCCTTTCATTGCGGCTGGCTTGCGGCTGGAAATTCCCAGGGTCAGCCTCGCTAAGAGGGCCGGCCAGATGGCCCTGCGAGACATGCAACAACACATTCTACACAGATGAAGCGGCGGAGCCGCACATGAAATCACTAGGGCATTACCAGTTCTACTGCAAGACGTGCGACCGGCAGCTTCTATGCCAGATTGGGTATGGCTACCACTTTATACCTCTACCTACTGCTTTAAAAGGTTCTGCTAAGCGACAGAGTGCGATCACAGCAAGCCCGTACACCCTCTACAATTATTTAGCTAACCTCGAACGCCCTGTCTAGTTCATTTCTGTGCACGGAATCTAAATTGGCAATAAGCTGCCGGTTCTATGGAGATAGAAGGCTGACTGAGCGGCTGCCCATACACAGAGATGAAGCTTCCCCCCACCTTTTTGCTCTCTCAATTGGCTTCTGATCCTCTGAATCTGAGTAAATGAATGGTTGGACTGTTTAGGACAAAAGCCTTACATCATCTGAGACAATGTATCCACTTCTGATCGAGTGGATCCTGGAACAGATCAGTGTATAGGGCAGTTATGCACATAACCTTGTACTTATTGGACTTGTGCATGTCGATCCACGGACTATTTGCATCATACCCTTGGCTTTACCATCTTTTCGCTGCTTCCCCTCCCCTTTCTTGCTTTTTCTTAAAGCTATTGCCCTCCTTCCACCTCTGCTCTCTGAGCGATTGCACTCATTTAACATATCAATGGCCGACCGCGCCTTGGACGGAAAGGCCGGGTCTGGTCGCAAACGGCGTCTGCCCGCCTTTCTAGACCATTTCAGCGCGCGCGAGCTCAAGATCTTCTTTCGCTGCTGGGTGGCCGTTTGGGTCGCCTCTCTGTTGATCTTCATCGATCCCGTCGCGACTGATTTTGGCCAGGCCACGTTCTTTGCTTGGTGAGTAATGCAAGTTTTTTCGTAATGCTGCGACAGCGCCAGGCAATGCTCACAATCGTTCACAGCATGGTCCTTTTCTTCCTCCCTCCCGCCGGTGTCCTCTTCGTGTATATCCTCGGAGCGCTCTCGTTGTTCGTCGGAATATGTCTTGCATGGGCATGGGGCGTAATCGCGATGAAGGCGGCGCTGGCCGCCAGACCGGGGGCAGAGACGCAGGCAAGAGTAGGGGCGCTTCAGCAGGCTGCCGCAGCTGAAGCGCAGGAGACCGGCGCCTCAGCGAGCAGTATCGCTCAGCGCTTAGTGTATAATGGGTGGATGTTGGATGCGCGGGTTACTGTGATCTTCTACTGTATGCTATGCCTCTTTATCTACTTCATGGTATGTCATCCTCCAGCACGCACAAGGTTGTCACGTTATTAAGAGGAAAATAACTGCCAGGCGCGACTGCGAGCAGCCAACCCCAAGGCTACTCTGACCTCCATCTTTGGGATCATTATTATTGATATGTTTCTTTGCTACGGCCCCATTCTAACTTCCTTCAACGGGACCCTGCCGCTACCACTGGTGAAACCGTCCGCCACAGCCGTAGGGCTGGGTGCCGTCTGTTCTATCATATTCTTTCCCCGTTCCACCTCAGACATTATCCTAGAGGATATGCAGGGACTGCTTGAGCTTCTGAAATCCTCACTGCAGCTCTCTTACTCCGCCCTGGGCAGGTCCTCCGACCAGCTTGGCCCGCAACAGCTTCAAAAATGGCGAATGAAGATTATTGCCCACTACCGGACCCTGGAGCCCTCGTTTGGGTTCTTGCCGCTTGATTTCCATATCGGTAGCTGGGGCGCAGAGGTAGTCACCACGTTCCGAGAGCCGGTCCGCCATCTCGTCGCTGCCATCTTGACACTGTCGGAATTCCACAAGGAGACCGTCGAGAAACGGATTCAGACCCAGGAGCTCGAGCTGAAGGACCCGTCGATTCACCAGCATGAGGACGGTACGGATGAGAAGAAGGACCGGAAGGTGGGCGCACACCACCGCTCGCAGCTCGCAGAGCTCATCCAGGGTTTGCAATACACCCAACACCACTCGATCCCGGAAGACGTTGCCAGCGAGTTTATCAGCCTGAGCAGCAATGCGATGGAAGCTTGCCTGGACGGACTGAGCGTTATTGGCGAATGCCTTCAGTTTGTCGACCGCCAACGCTGGTACCATAAGGCCCCCTCTGCAGCACATGAGGAGCTGCAAGAGCGTACCAAGACAGTGCTCGAAAGACTACTCCAAACGAGAGCGGCCTTTTTGGCCGACATGACTGAATCCCTCGTCAGGGCGTATGGGCCGATCCTCGACAAGCCAGACCACCACAACCACGCAAACCAGGCGGACCAGCTGGCAGGGATTATCATCTGCATGAACTTCCAAGAGCACATGGCGAACACAATGGATAAAACGGGAGCTCTGTTGTCAAGTATGTCGAGCGCTCTTCCCAAAGCATCTCGAACGCGGTTCTATGTACCGACGAGCCTGAAGTATGCGGGCCGATGGCTGGTTGGGAAGAAGGACAAGGCTCCCGTCATGGCACCTACAAACGACGATAGCCCTGCCCAGGATCCGGCTGGGGATGCCACACAGACTGCGCAGGAGAAACTGCGTGTCCGCCGCGGATACCGGCCCCGGACACGTCATCCCTTGGGCAAGGCGATCCTTGGGACTTACCACTGGCTGACGTGTGATGAGGGCTTGTTTGCACTGCGCATGGTGGTGGTCACTATCGCCGTCTCCATCGCCGCCGTTCTTCCAAACACTGCTGGGTTCTTCTACCGCGAAAGGGGCCTCTGGGCTTTGATAATGTCGCAGACAGGTCTGTTGGTGTATATGGCCGACTTCACCTTCGCCGTGCTCACCAGACTGATCGGCACCGTCGCTGGAGGAGTCCTGGGGTTGCTCGCTTGGTACATCGGTTCTGGCCATGGGCCAGGCAATCCGTACGGCTTGTCGGCAGCCCTGGCTGTCTTGCTGGCGATTTTCCTCTGGGTGCGGCTCTACCTCCCGCCAGTGTTCCTTCAAGGGGGGATTATGAGTGCTGCAACGTTTCTCTTAGTGGTGGCCTACAGCTACGTTGATACGTGAGTTCCTGCCTTCCTCCTATCGTAAATAATGCCTGTGAAATCTAACGATATCTATGCTCAGACACAACCCTGCGTATGGCAACCCTGGCGTCGGGTACCAGGTCTTCTGGCGACGTCTCCTCCTCGTGCTGATAGGAGTTGCAGCAGCGATCATCGTCCAGATACTGCCTCGTCCCCCATCAGCAGCACGGCACGTTTGCAGCTCGCTTTCACGTTCTCTTCGCACTCTATCAGATCACTACGCCCTCCTCCTCTCCTGCTGGGGTCGTGTCGGCGACGAGGGCAGAGCTATTACCGAGCCTATCTGGCTCGAACTCACCGAGTCACTGGTGCTGCTCGAAGGGCCAATATTCAATCTCCGTTTTGAGTTTTCCAGTTCTCGCTTCGACTCTGAGAGCCTCGGCCAAGTCAAACAAATCTGCCACACTATCAACGGTCTCCTCGCTCGACTGCTTGTTGCATCGGCG
Source organism: Aspergillus nidulans FGSC A4 (assembly GCF_000011425.1). NCBI lineage: Eukaryota > Fungi > Ascomycota > Eurotiomycetes > Eurotiales > Aspergillaceae > Aspergillus > Aspergillus nidulans. The sequence continues at coordinate 3,947,436 of NC_066258.1, read as the reverse complement.
TCCCTCCCACAAGCCTACAAAGACCGTCTCTCCAACCACATGGGTATGCTCGACCATCGCCGTATCGGCGAAATCATGGCTGTGCTCGGCGTAGCCGAGCAGTCACTTCGCACCGGTGACGCGCCCCCCGAGATCCTCCCAACACCACTGGTCCGACGCGCGCTGGAGCACTGGCAGACGCAGACACTTCTGGATGAGTACGCTGTATTGGATGCGGAGATGATCCGTGATGAGAACTACCGGAGCTACTGCGTTGCATTGGCGGCGTACATTTCGTTCTTAGGCAAAATCGATGAGTTGGTCTTGGTGGTTAAGGGAGTGCTGGGGGAGGCCCATTTAGTGAGTCAGGAGCTGGTGGATTTAGTATAGGTTTAGAATATACGTATATTTTATTTTAATGGATTATTGATAGGCAAAATATACGCCTATTTTAAGTCTCGAATGAGGTATCTTCATCGATTTCTAGTGTTGTTCGGAATGGCAGGGCTTGTCTTTCGGGCATATGACTACTTAGGAGTCTACAGATTTATGTCCATCATATAATTATAATGAATGTATAACCCATTAATCAAGCCTTCACAGCTTCGTCCAGGACTCGCAGTAATCAGGCCTCAACAGTGCTCACCCTGAGCCAACTGCCCACATTCCACGGTCCGTGGGACGTTCATGGTTGACCTACAGTTGCCTAATAGTCTCATTTTCATTTTAGGGACTACATTATAAGTGCAATCTCAGTTACAGATTTATATCGTATATCGTCAGCAGGCATTGAGATCAATTTTTGAAGACTAAATCACCAGACTTTCCTTCAACTTGTACTTGAGCGGCTTCCCATTACTGCTTTTGGGGAACTCCTCTACAAACCGGATGTTCTTGCGCAGCCAGTGCGGCTCACTGAGGGTGGCCTCTACATGGCGGTTGAGATCGGCCTTCAGCGCCTCCTCGTCCAGATCGGCCATAGTTCTGGGAGAGCGCACGATGAAAGCATACGGTCGCTCGCCAGCGTCCTCGTCGCGGACTCCAACAACAGCTACTTCAGCCACGGCCGGATGCGCCGCCAGATGTGATTCGATCTCTACCGGTGCTACCTGGAGTCCCTTGACCTTCATGATATCCTTCTTGCGGTCAACAATATCCAAGTGAGGAGTAACCTTGCCGTCTTGGCCTGTCAGCCGGAAGACAGCGATATCGCCAGTGCGGAGCCAGCCCTGCTCGTCAAAGACTTCTCGGGTGGCTGTCTCCTGTCCGAGGTACCCCTTCATGATGCTGGGCGATTTCAGGAGCAGCTCGCCGGGTTCATTGTACGCCTCCACCTCGTTGCCGTTTGAGTTGATGAGTCGCGCTTCGACGCCTGGAACGAGACAGCCGTCTGCACCAGGATAGGTGATGTTAGGGTCGGTGATGGAGATAATTACGGCAGTTTCAGTGAGTCCTTTCACAACGGTCAGATATCGCACATTCGTTACCTATTATCATAAGCTTACCGTATCCTGGGAGCACTTGCCACGATGGCCGCACGCGGCTCAGCGCCTCTGCCAACCGGGGCCCGAAGGGCCCTGAGCCGGTCACGACGGAAGTGACCGAGGAAGTGTCGCAGAGATCGAGGAGAAAGGGATTGTTGACGAGAGCAGAGATAATCGGAGGAACTAGATATAGGCGCTCGATTCGGTACTTTTCGATCGACGCCAGAGCGGCTTGCATATCGAAGCGTGCATGCAGGATATAGGTATCCCCCCGCCAGGCCGTCAAGTGTGCCAGGATCAGCCCGTAGCTGTGACTGAGAGGCAGAAACCCGAGGGCGACCTCGGTGCGCCCCTTCTTCGGGCCAGCTTCAAACGTGGTCGCCTGAATGATATTGGCAATGATGTTGTAATGCGTGATCATGGCGAGTTTCTTCACAGTCAGCGCGGATTCCTCGAGCCGCAGTTCAAACTAAGCATTACCTGCAGACCAGATGTCCCGCTCGTTGGACATAAATATGCCACTTGCTCCTTTCCTTGTCCCTCCGCCCAATCTAGTGCTTCAATTAGCGGTAAAGTCGCGCCTGCGCTGATCAACTGTTCCACTGTCTGCTGGCCCTGATCGGGGAGGGACGGTTTCCTCCCGAGCTCCTCTGGCAGGTCGAGCAAGTAGGCCCTCGGGTCCTGGACCTTGCTCGCGACGAGCACCTCGTTAGCAGTGGGCAGCAATGAGCGGCAGGTGAAGAGAACTCGACACTCGGTGAGCTCAATATGCCGTTTAATCTCCGCGGCTGAGCTAGTCGGGTGCATCAGCATACAAATGCCGCCGATCCGGTGGATCGCCCACGAGGCAACGAGGAAATCAAGCTCCAGATGAATTAGCAGCTTGTGCGCATGCTCTCCTGCACTATTGTGCTTCTCTTACCGTGTTGAAGCTGAAGATTCCAACAACCTTGCTCCATGGCGAGCCCGTGTTGGGGGACCACCCGAGCTCACGGCCAAGGCTGCGCGCCAGGGCGTCGACCCGGTCCGCAATGGTCTTGATGGTGTATGACTGCCCAGAGACGGCACATACCAATGCTGGTTTTTCCTCGGACCAGTCGTAGAGGTGACGGCTGTCTCGTTCGACGAGAAACTCGTGGATGGGGCGGGAGGCCGGAATGGCCATCATCTCAGGGCCCCATACTGGAGGGGTGAAGATCATCTTGACAAGGACGGAGTGCTGAGTTACTGTCCTGCAGACGAGAGCCTTCCTCTCCAGATATAGATGTCTGGTATTGTATAGTCCATGCTGACGGGGTGGCTGATATGGCTCGGTCCCGCCAGCTCTCGGGGCCGTTCCTTAGTGTTCCTTGGTGCATCCTTTGGACGGGTGATGACCCTTCTAGAATACGTATAGACTATACAGTAGCGGTAAGGGTAATCTGACTACCGATGCAAATTGCATAATGGGCGAGTTAGTAATGTCCCCTGAGGCTGGTGAAGGGCTCATTTCAGCTTAGGCGTCCTGACAGGCTCTGGCAGTCTGGCCCCCAATGCCAGGCCTCTAATCCCCTTGCAGGTAAGACCGATGGGTCATTTCTGCAAAGATCTCGCCATTAGCCAATGATACCTTACTCAAGCTGCATGCCTGGCGAAGAAAAACAAAAAACAAAGTACAAGTGAGCTTGCTGACGCACTGGTCTCTGCCTAACAGACCAACACCGTCACCCACCGCGCACCTCAGGATGCCTGCTCACCAGTCACTTTGTACTTTACCTACCTTTACCTACCTCGACTCTCGCTTTTTCATGATGTAGCGACCGGTCAGCCCTTTTTGTCTCTCAGATTTTGACCCCTCGCCATGGAAAAGACTCAGACCCCGTCGCTCACGCCAGACGAGCTCAGTGCGCGTTCCTCCACCCCATTTGAAGAGCGCGAAGAGGAGGAAGAGGTGCATTATGTCGGCCATCTGAAATTCTCATTCATCTTCGTCGGTCTGTGTCTGTCAGTCTTCCAAGTTGCCTTGGTAAGTATCGCCTCCGGTCTGGGAGAGTCCCGCTGAGCGTATCAGGATGAGGTGGTGCTAGGCACCGCGGTCGCGACCATTACCGATGAATTCCAGTCGCTGCAGGACATTGGTTGGTACGGGTCTGCGTACCTGTTCACCGACTGTGCCTTTCAGCTCGTCTTCGGCCGGCTGTATTCCATGTTGCCGGTCAAGATCGTCTACTTGGGCGCACTCTTGCTGTTCGAGATCGGCTCTATCATCTGCGCAACCGCACCCAATTCTATCGCCCTGATCCTGTAAGTCAAACGTACAGGAGAAGTAAATAAGAGAAAAGGAAATGTAGTCGCTGACTGTCGTGCAGCGGCCGAACTATCGCAGGCATCGGCGCAGGCGGCATCCTGTCTGGAGCCCTAACAATCCTCTCGCAATCGGTCCCCCGGGCCAAAGTCGCCGTCTTCAACGGTATTCTCGGCGCGGTCAATGGAATCGCCTTCATCTGCGGCCCTCTGCTGGCAGGGGGGATTATCAACGGGACGACCTGGCGATGGATCTTCTACATCAACCCGATCATATCCGCCCCGACCTTCTTCATCACCGTATTCCTGCTCAAGCTGGACCCCCCGAAAACGAATGTGAAGACATGGAGGGGCCGCATCGCAATGCTGGACCTCCCTGCATTCACCCTCTTTCTCGGATCGATCCTCTGCCTGATCCTGGCGTTGCTCTGGGGCGGAAAGGAATACTCGTGGAAGAATGCTCGGATAATCGTCCTCTTCATCCTCTTTGGCGTTATCATGCTCGCTTTTATGCTGGTGCAGAAGAGAAAGGGAGACGACGCACTGGTCCCAATGAGGATTTTGTGCCAGCGAAGTATCGCCTTTGGCATGTTCTTCTCTTTTTGCACCTCTGGAACCGGCTTCATTCTCGAATACTACGTTCGTGCACTATCTCTGGACTGGAAAGGATGTGTTCGTTAACATGCAACAGCTGCCCATCTGGCTTCAGGTCATCAAGGACCTCTCGGTCATATCGTCCGCCGTCAAGCTGCTCCCCATTATCGCCGCCGCCGTCGTCTTCACCACGCTATGCGGGATTCTGACGCCAGTCATTGGCCACTATGTCCCCTTTATGATCATCGCCACCATGCTCCTCTCCGTTGGAATGGGTCTGCTGTCCACATTGGAATATACCTCACCCATCCGCCATGTGCTCGGCTTCCAGGTCCCTGCCGGTGTTGGTCTTGGATGCGCCCTTCAGCAGACTCTCGTCGCAGCGCAGACCATCCTCCCAATGAACGATATCCCCATCGGCGTCTCCTTGATCGTGCTCGCCCAGACCCTGGGCGGGACCATAGCGCTCTCGGCCGCGGACACGATCTATACTGGCACGCTCTCCTCGAGCATCAGCAGCCGATTCCCTCAGATCAACAGGGAAACCGTGCTGACTACTGGAAACCGCGAGATCCGCAACTTGGTGCCCGCCGAGTCCCTGAGTGTCATTATGGACTTGTGCAATAAGGCCATCGTCAAAACTTGGTACCTTTCGATCGGATTGGCCGCAGCGTCCATCATTGGCGTTCTGGGGATGGAATGGAGACGGGTAACGCCGCCCAAGAAGTAAATCTTACTCGATACCTTATTATTACTTAAACTGCAATGGTACTTTGCATAGATTAAGCGCAATAAAACTACCCATCTACATGCTGAAATAGTTAAAACAACACGTTTGTCAGACCTTCGTCAGCCAACCTCAGCTGCAATTAGCGCTTACCCTAGTCCAAGCCGCGACCTGATTCCATCATGAGTGCCAGATGAGCTGATGGATCGGTGAAGAATGAAGAAAGGGTACCCACTGATGGTCTTAAAAGCTCCAGCCTGCAGATCCGGCGATGTGATGACCTCCAGCTCCTGCCAACGGTCTATAAGAGCCAAAAGCGGTGGTCTTGCCTGCTACTCAGTGCTGCGACTCGAACTTCACTTTTTTACTAACTCCAGCATGGACACACTAATCACGAAAGACACCATGAACACCATGAACAACATGCATCTCTACGCAGACTCCCTCGGGATACATCCAGCAGACCACTACCCGACGATGAACGAGATCGAGACCACAGACAATACGTACCCACGATACACATCGCCACCACACCCTAGCATATTGCACCATCCACAAGCACCAGAACCTGCACCTCCTCGCGCACAAACAGCGCATCCGCCCGCGTGGGCCCTGACCTCGCAATCTGGATACCAAATGAACGAGCCAAGCCTCAGTTTAACTCCAGAGCATCGCCCAGCCGCAGGCCCACCCAACGGCCCCAATCTGAATCATGACTCTGACCCTCGCAGACCCGCTAGACGCCAACAGCCCTGCGGAGTCGGGACAACCCGACCTCTTCCAGGCTGTCCCGGTCAGGGTCAGGAGCCCTCCAGACGCAGGACCACGTTCACGGACTCTATTTCCAACCCTGATTCAACCATCCGCTGCTGGGACCACGGCTGTGAGGGGCGCAAATTCTCATCGGTGGGAAATTACCGCCGCCATCTACGCGAGAAGAACGGGCAGGCCAAGATGCACCCTTGTCCAGACTGCGGGCGGGTCTTCACGCGCTCAACCGCGCGCAATTTCCATCGGCAGTCTGGAACGTGCGGACTCATTCCAAGCCAGCTGATGCTCCAGATGGGGATGGGAATGCAGCTGCAGGTGCAGATGCAGCCTGTGTCGCAGCACTCGCTGGCCTCTGGCCACCCTCCGGCTTTCAACCTGGCCCCGCCAGTGCTGTTGGAACCCCTGGCCGATTGGAGCGAGCCCAGTCAGATGGATCTGTACGCGGCTTCTGGGGTGGTGTTTGATTGATGAGATGCCAGTAACTCAGTCAGCAATGCATCCGCGTTTGCCCGGCTGAGCGACAGAACAAGAAAAATAAAAAGAAAACAAAAAAATAAAAAATAAAAATAAAAATGAATAATAATGTTGAATAAATAATTATCCAAGATTAGATAAATCAAATCATCATCCTAGACTATTCTTAGTTCTCCCTCCCATATAATATTCTAATTCTTCATCAATTTATGGAAGACGAAGAGCGGATCTCTAGTGTCCATTCAACACCGTCTTGTCTTATCCTCTACTATATTAGCAGCTCTAGTATATGCTAACTGGTTCCGTCTAGTCTGTTCAGCCGCGGCGGGCCTGCCGGCCGATCGACCCTTGCCAGCATCTTCTCTGAGTTCGGACTAGTGCTGACAAGCGTTTGGCGAGCAGGCCATTCGGATTGACGCACTGCTTTCTGCCTGCCCGTTGAGCGGCATATATATACAGTATACTGTCTTGCACCCTCTAGCCAGAACCATCACCTACCGTCCGCGCCACAAAACCTCCTCCAGCTAGCGCTTATTCTGTTCATCCTTGGCTAAAGTCGAAACAGTTGTTCCGTCGGCTTTGTCACATTGTATCCATCAGAAAGCGCCAACATGGCTAAGGAAACTAGATTCTACCCGTAAGCCTCTCATCAGCCCTAACTACTGGTCAAGGTCAATCTCATTATTCACATCATTCAGATACACCAGCAACGGCGGCGCCACATTAGGCGTCTCAGGACCAGATTTCGCCATCCTTGCTGGCGATACCCGCTCAACAGCAGGGTACAACATCAACACACGCTATGAGCCCAAAGTCTTCACCATCCAGGATGCCCGGGACCGCTCGATCGTTATCTCCGTCATTGGCTTTGCTGCTGACGGACGGGCGTTGAAAGAGCGGCTCGACGCGATCGTAGCTATGTACAAGTACCAGCACGGAAAGAACATCGGTCTGCGGGCCTGCGCGCAGCGGGTCTCGACCATGCTCTACGAGAAGCGGTTTTTTCCCTACCAGCTGCAGACGATGGTTGCCGGTATTGATGCAGACGGCCAAGGGGCCATCTATTACTACGACCCCGCCGGCTGTATTGAGAAGCGGAGCCACTGTGCGGCCGGAGAGGCGAGTAGTCTGATGCTGCCGTTCCTGGACAGCCAAGCACCGCGGCTACAGCCGTTGAGCTTACAGACGGCCCAGCAGCTGGTGCGGGACGCATATACGGGGGCGACAGAGCGGCATATTGAGGTTGGAGATCACCTACAAATGTTGGTTGTAACGCGGGAAGGGGTTAGCGAGCAGCTTGTTGATTTGAAGAAGGACTAGATTACTTAAATCATACATTGGTAATCGGTTTTGGCACCCTGGAGCCCGTAGCAGAAATCTTTAGTGCCGTAGCATAACGGCCACTTACCGGCCCCTGCCACTCGCGTACACTTGTGGATTCTAGATACTCTGTGTCATCAACATGAGCCATTCAATTCCAGCCCCTCTGCAGTATCGAAACGACCTATCAAAGTCGGTAATCCGGAAATTCGAGTTTTGGAGGCAGTCGTTGGCTGTGGGTATATGGAATAGAATGTGGGCACTTGACTCGAGTGGCAAGCCTTGCGACACCGTGCATGCGAAACCGTGAGCCTCAACCACCATATGCGTATGGGATTCCGCTGAGACTTGTTGGCGGGGGCTCCTGCAATGTGCGTCGCAATGTGCGTCAGCTCATGCTGTAGGGTCCATAGGTGCAAGTGGGGGTCGATGAGTGGTACCTGCATGGTAATTGTAGTAAGGAGCACCCAGCTTTCCGGCCCCAGGAGAGCAAAGGACGTCGTGCAATAAACAGGCCACATGGCGGAATGCAGGTTTCTGGCACCTGGGTCCTCGAGGCAGAAAGGACCTAGAGCTCACTGCAGCCTGCACGTAGGTGGGTCGGTGACAGTTAAAAACGTAGAATCAGGCTATGATTGCATAGAATGATGAAACTCTCTAGTCACCAAGGTAAGCTGAGCTGACCCGGCTGGCCGTTGAAATGTCTTGATGCGGTCACAGTACTGCGCATCAACCCTCCGTAGTAGGCATCGAGAGTACCCGGTGGAAGGCCAGATCCTTCATGCAATGGCAATGGCGCAGTTTGTGATGTCAGCGCCGCATGGCCCACTGCGTATCTACCCTTGTCGCCGGCGTGGTTGTGGCCAAGGTCCTACAAGAACCAGCGGCGCATCGTGACGGGAGTGGTATGCGGTTTTTGCAAAAATAAAGGACACCAGGGCCTATATTGTATGGTATTTTTGCTTCTGGCAAGCCCCTTTCCTTAGTTGCTTTCCTTGGCTGGATCCTTTGAGTAGGGTCAAGATAGTACTGAACTGGCCTATTGCCGATGCAAGAGCAGGCGCGAATACAAGGTCTAAGCTAGCAATATAGCAGGTTGCCTTCAATGGCTGACAGCGCCGACACAAGAAGTGGGAGTTTTGGGAGATATAATTTATCATTCACGCCAAGTGGCTGGAGCGCTGCTGCGAAGAAGTCAGATAGACTAGCCCTGGTTCATTCTATACCGGCACGGCAGTCGCCACTATTACCTTTGTCTACTGTAGCAACTATTCCACCTACCATACCGCGCGCATTCTCTGACGAGATGCGCATCCTCTTCTTTCACGGGCACACCCAGACGGGCCCCGTCTTCGAGAGGAAGACGGTCCGGCTACGAGAACATATTCAACGCGCATATCCCGGGTCAACCTTCTTCTTCCCAACCGGCCCGATTGCATACAAAGTCTCGGATAGACTCGACTACCTCTCTGAAATCCAGCGCGAGAGATCAGATAATTTCAAAGATCCAGACCTGATTGAGACGCACGCTTGGTTCCGGCTGTTCGAAGACGATCCGCCGCGTGGGTTACTCGAGAGCCTGGATATCGCGGCGGAGATACTGCGGGTAGAAGGACCCTTTGATGGAGTCATCTGCTTCTCTCAGGGATCAGTCGTTGGCTCCATGATGGCTTCATTACTGGAGGGACCGAGACGAAGACAAAGATTCGATGAGTACGCCGCCTCATTCCCAGGCGCAGTGCGATATCCCAAATCCTACAAGAACATCAACCACCCGCCGCTGAAATTCGGCATCACATACGGCGCCTACATGGGGACAAGCCCTGTATTCAATGCCTTCTACTCAGAGCCACTTATTGAGACGCCCTTCCTACATTTCATGGGTGAATTCGACCCCGTCGTTCCGTCAGAGATGGTAGCCGCAGTGGACAAGGCACAGATTGGAGGCTCTCGACGGCGGAAGGTGATGCACCCAGGTGCCCATGCGATCCCGGTAGGGGATCGGTACCACGAGGCCGTAGTGGATTTTATTCGGTCTGCCTGCGAGACTTCACCTACATACTTTGACTTGCCCAGTGACGAAGTTCCCCTGCTTAGCTACAACGATACCCCCGAGCAAACCCCCTTTCAGACCCCATTACTGACACCGTCTCTCTCATCCGCCGTATCAACTACGTCTATCCCGTCGTCGGAAGCCACAATACTCGCTACAAGGAGGCTGGACCAGTGGGAAAAGTCCAGAAGCCCACGAAGTAACATCAGGCCACGATCGACTCGACGTACTGTATTTTCGGGCCGGCGGTCGACAAGTTCCAGCGCTGAATCAAGCGCCGCCTCTCAACATTCTGATCACTTCGAAGCCACACGCACGCCGACCTCTTCGACCTCAACCGTCCAAATGATAGAACCAACAGTCAACAAAGAGCCGAATCTAGCTGTCAGAGTGGTGGAAGACGATACCATTGTCTCGGGATCAGAGTACGAGGGTGAGGGATGGCAGGAGCTCTTATTGTCGGATCTGCTTAACGAGATGCTGCGAAGGCACGGTCGGCCCGGCAGATTCTATTTTGTGCCCGATGGGGAGGGCGGCCGGTTAGAGAATGGCATGAGATTGAATTAAAAGATGGTCTTGGTTATTTCCTTGTCTTCTGGTGCATAAACATAGAGCAACAAATACACATCCCATTCCGACTAAAGTCGGTGCCATGCATAGACACTCTAGACAACTGCAGGATCTCTCCGTACGTCATGCCCAGCAATAGGAGTGGTTTCATCTTTCTTTTATTAATACCTGGTATGTACCTCCTCTCTGAGCAATCGGACGCCTTTATTTCCTCTTTTAGCCTTCGTTTCTAGTCCTCGACAATCACAACTTCTGAAGAGTCTAACCGGATTGTTAATCATACTCATCATGGGTAACAAATCATCTAAAAATACCTATCAAATCTCATATAAAGTACCTCTATCTAACAAACGCCTGCCTGGCTTCGTTGACTTTTGTTCTGCTAAAAACATTCGACAAATTCCTTCCAGCAGATGAAACACTCGAACCCGAGAGAAAGCCCGTCTCGACGAGGGTTTTGATATTGCTCCTAATTGCAGCATTGACATTGCTCGGTGGTCCACCGTTCGCCGGACGCTGTACTCCAAACTCCATCTGCGGATCTTGCAGCATGGCCAGCACGGGCAAGAAGGTCTGCTCCGATTCCTGGCTGGCAGCAAAGTCCTGTGCAGCCTGCTTCCAGTCCTCGGCACTCATCTGTGTCAGTTCCATGCCCGTCTGTACTTTGATCAACTCCCAGAAACGCGAGACTGTCGTGCCGATCTCCACGTTGTCAACAGAAGGAGACTCGCCTGAAGCGGCAAACGTCGTCGCTAGAATACGAGTCGCTACCTCTTCTGCATCAGCGACTGCGAGCCATAGATCGCCTCCTTCGGCCGGATACGCGCCAATCTGAATACAGGCCTGCACGAGCTTCCATAGAAAGTCGTCCGTATTGGGAACCGCATCCTTCTCTGTGCCGATCACCCAGCCCGGGCGAACAATCGATACTCGGTGTGTCGACTGGTGGCCTGCAAAGCGCGAGACCAACTCCTCAGCTACAAACTTGCTTTGACTATAGCCATTTGCCTGCTCTAGAGATTTCATGAAGGATTCGAGGTCCTGCCCCGGTGATCGTTTCAGCCCTCCAGAGACAAAGGTGAAGCTACCGGGCTCGGACCACTGGGCCATGGCCGTAAGTAGTTCAACAGTAGAGTCGACATTGACAGCCTTGAGTGCTTGGTATGGGGCCTGCCACTGCACTGCAGCACCGTTGTGTATAACTGAGGTGATCGGAGCCCCTGCGTCTGCTGTCCCACAGAGCATCCGCCACTGCTCAGGCTGGAGCCCGAGCTGGGGCATTCCCAGATCTCCAGGCCAGCATTCTACGCGATTCGCGTAGGAGGATGACCACCACTTGGCGAGAGTTGCCGCAGACACTACACGCGCCATACCCTTGGCGGCATCGTTCGCGCGGACATGAACGATGACCCTTTGGACGCTTGGGTCGGCGAGCAGCTGGCGCAGAATCTGAGAGCCCAACAACCCAGTTGCCCCTGTCAAGAATACTTTTCGTTTGTGCTTAATAGACTCTGAACGCCGGGTCAACTCCCTGTAGACCCTCTGCAGCTCCTTGGAAAGGTCGAGTGTCGGCGCAGCTTCCGCTGGCCTATCGTGCGGTGAGGTGATCATGGCTGCGAGGCCTGTCACAGTGAGCTTAAGGTCGTATAGCGTTTCAACGGTCATTTTTGCGCCATATTCACTCCGAATAAACGTAACAATGGTGATCAGCTGGATTGAGTCGAGGCCCAGGATGGACAGTGGGAAGTCTCGCCCGTCGAGTGTGGTCTTTTCTTCCGACGCGAGGTCGAGGATCTTGTGATTCAACCGCAGGGCCACCTTGTTCGTGGAATCGATGACCGGAAACTCAGTGCTCGTTTCGTCGAGCTCGATAACGGTGGTACTCTGGTTGCCCAATTCCTTGCGCAGAGCCTTTCGATCAAGCTTACCGGCGAGCGACGTGGGCATGCGAGCCCAGATCTGGTACCGGGTAGGCACCATATGGTGAGGCATAACCTGCTCCAGCTGCTGTTTTATGTGCGACATGGTCGAAACATTAACGTCACCAAGACGCTGCAGAATATCTGCCGGTGTGTCCGAAGAATTCCAGGATTCTTTATCGCAGAAGAGAAAGGCGACCAGATGAACATGATACTCATGCTTGAAGACGTCAACTGCAGCGCCGGCAGCATTAGGAAACAGCCTAGCAAGATGATGTTCGATCTCTGCGATCTCCACTCGCTGCCCCCGAATCTTGACCTGCGAGTCTTTGCGGCCTTCGAAGACGATCGACCCGTCTTCGTCAAAATGCACCAAATCACCGGTCTTGTAGAACCGACGGGGCGTTGGAGATGGTGCCCAATATGGACCGAAAATGTAAGCAGCGGCTGTTTTCTCCTCGTCGTTAAGATATCCGCGCGCCAGGTGGTCGCCCTCGAGCAGAAGTTCGCCCGTTGCACCGATCGGGAGGAGGATCTCATGGTCTTTGGGGTGGACAACCCATGCCCTTCCCGCAACAGTAGTACCGATATTGGCTGGGTTGGAATCGAGTGTGACAGGACGCTTGACCGTGCTCACAACGGAACACTCGGCAGGTCCGTAGGCATTTATGAGTGTCAAGCGGTTGGCCCAGACACGCTGGACGTCTCTAGCCAACGGCTCACCGACGAGCGCAAGTGTCTCGAGTCTCGGGACATCCTCCGGACGCAGATGCCTCGCATACGACGATGTCAGAGAAATGAGATTCACATTCATGTCTCTAATAACCGGCGCTACGCTTCCATTGCGGTCTTCCTCAGTTGGGACACAGACGGTACCGCCACACATTAAGGATCCCAGAATTTCATAGATACTTAAATCGAATGCGGGCGATGCGAAGAACAGTTGCCGGGTGTTTTCATTCATCCCCAGCGCGGGCATATGTCCTGCTGCCGAGGCAGCGTAGGACGCATGTGTCACAATGACCCCCTTTGGCTGGCCGGTCGAACCGCTGGTAAAGACAAGGTACAATGCGCGGTCTACTGGGAGTTCCCTCATAGGAATGGATGCGTGGGTGTGGGTTTCAAACCAAGCAGCGTTCACGGCCAGTATGGCACCAGGAACTCCCTCAAACCTCGCTCTGCACGATTCGGAGACGAGGATAGTTCGGGCGTTGACCATCTTGATCATGTACCGGAGGCGATTCTCAGGGTAGATTGGGTCGAGAAGTAGAAAGGCGCCTCCAGCTTTCAATACACCGAAGATAGAGACGATCATCCATTGTGACCGGTCGAAGCAGATGGGAATCACAATTTCGGGCCCGACCTTCTGCTCGTGCACTAACCATGTAGCTAGTCGAGTGGCGAAAGCGTCTAATTCCACGTAGGAGAGGGTGCCATCCCAGGCAGCGACGGCTGTCGCATCAGGTCGAGTGTCGATATGACGTTGAATCGCATCCAAGGGCAAGAGTTGCTCGTAGCTTTCCATTTTTCTTTTCCAAATGTCGAGCTGGTCCAGGTCCTGGGGCGAGATGAGCTGGATTTCGCTCAATCTCTTGGAGCCATTGCTACTGATCAACTGCGATACTATATGCTCGAACTGAAAAACCAGTCGTTTCATTTGCGAGCTCGAAATGATCTTGTCGTCATATGAGGCGAGCACCTTGATTATCCCGGTTCCTGCTAGAGAGCACTGGAATGTGAGGGCATAGCTGTAGAAGGCAGCTTCGACTTTGTCCTTATTCTCTGCGGTGAGAAGATGGCCGTACGGCGACTGCCCCTGAGTCTCGGTCATCCCTGGCTGAAAAGCAAAAAGAGTCTGAAAGTTGCAGACTGCTTCCGTCGCTCGGTTGAGCCGCCTCAAGTTCTGCAGCCCAATGTGCTGGTGGGGGATCAACTCGGTGAAATAGGCCTGTGTTGCTTGCAGAAAGTCGGCTACAGACTGGCTGCTCCGGACATCCAGAAGGACGGGCACCGTTGCCAGCGTTGGACCGACCACCTTGTCGATGTCGGGCATGTTCGCGTTGCGTCCGCTCAAGGTCGTCCCGAAGCTGACTTGCTCGCTGCCGAGATGGCTGGACTGCACCAACCCCCAGGCCGCATTGGCGATGGTCGACAAGGTGACACCAGAAGGCCCATCGATTGCCAGACTCGATTCGTGCTTATACACGCTGTTGGGCCGTGGTCGGTACGTGGACGCCGGCAGTCGAGGAAACGTATCCACCTCGTCGAGATGTGCTGTCTTCTTCTTCCAGTATGCCTCTGTCAGCGACTTCTGCTTTTGCTGGAACATCCGCTGGATGAATTGGCGAAACGAAGGCCGGGGTGGTATCTCGCCGTCCGCATAGGCTGTGGCCACATCTCTCAAGATGAGCTCAACGGAGAATCCATCATAAACACTATGGTGGGCACTCCAGACCAGATGGGTGTCTGAGATCGCCCATCGGGTCAGCGGCTCGCCCGTCTGAAGGGTGATCGACTGATCGGCATCGAGATACGCGCGTAGATCGCTGCAGTTCCTCCATTCAGGCGATTGCTTGAGAACGACCTGCATGGCATTTTCCCCAAGCATGACGATCCGCGTGCGGAGGATGGCATGTTTCTGCAGGACCACGTTCCATGCTTGCTTCATGCGTCCCTGATCGACGAACGGTTGGAGTCTAAAGACATGCTGGGCCATGTACGCCCCTGGAGACGTCAATGAGAGGGCGAACAGGCCTTGTTGAAGTGGTGTACAGGGGTAGACGTCCTGGACTTGGGCTGATGTGGTCCTGCATTGTTTGGCGATGTTGCTGAGCACGTTATTGAGTCTGCTCTGGCCTTCATCCCTTGATGATGATGATGATGATGATGATGATGATGATGATGACATTGAGTGAGACATTGTGAGGCTCGGTCTACTCCTGGTATACAGGAGCTCCCATCAGAAAGGAGAGAGAGAGAACTATCGCAGGATGGGTCGAATACTGTCGTTATATGTAGTCTAATATAGTTTCCCACTGCTCTACTGCCTACAATCCATTAAACTATCAGCTTCTTCGCCTGTCGGCAGGTATACCCCTTGTTTAACGATTAGCAAAAGGATTGACTAAATCAAGCCTTGGGCTGGTTCGCGTGGCTGCTCTAATTTCCAGCTGCAACGCCTCAGCGTCAGCCTTGATCCTTAGCCCTAATCCTTAGCTCCTACATCCTGCGTCCTCCTGTACAGTCAGCTCCTAGGCCCTCAGCTTCTTGACACCCAACCGATACCACAGGTGGCTCATGTTGTCGCTGAGTGGCGCGATCATTGCAGAACTGGTCAGATTGGGGGCCGATCCTTAGCTTGTCTCAGATGGGACGTTAACGGCATTGTTTTCTCCTTTTTTTATTTTACTATACCACTTGAAAGAACTTTTATCGTTTGTACATAACTATACGCTAGTATTTTTCAATGAGTTAGCGGAGCTTCAACGAGGCTAATCTGTTGTTGCAGTCGCCAAGGGCGAATCTGTATTCTTTGTATAAGATTATTGTATAAGTACAAGCCGCCCAGACAGAGGGCTTGTCTCTTCCAAGCATTCACACGGCCCCGTCTTTCACTACTCTTACTCTTGGAACTTTTAATTTTCTTTTTTTTATTCTTTTTCATGCTTCATTGTTGATGTTGCTAGACCGTTGAGATACCCCTCTTGTTCTTCTACCCGTTTCCCCCTTACAAGCATCATCATCACCATCATTATGCCTGGCGCTATAGAATCCTCCCCATCGGAGTGGCTACAGCTTGAGCTCCGGAGGATATGTGCCAATGTGCTCCAGCTTGACACCAAAGATGTCGATCCGCAACGGTCCTTTCTCTCCTTGGGCGGCGACTCTCTGCTGGCCATCAAGATATTGGCCCAATGTCGGGCTCAGGGTATTACCATCAACATTGCCGATATCATGGCAGCAACTACACTGGAGTCGCTGTATTCGATGGCCCAGGGCCCGGCTGAGCTTGCCTCGTCCTCCACCAGCGATAATGCCAGCGACAAGGACAGCTCACTGGATGACTCAGAGACTGGCGCCCTCACCCCTACCACCGACGCTGGCTCGAGCTTGGCCGACACACTCTCGCCCGAGATGAAGGCCAAATTGTCTGCGCTCTCCGTATCCCAGGATACCGCTATTCAAGCGGTTGTCCCTTGTTCCGCAATCCAGGACAGAATGCTCGTCAGCCAACTACAGAATCCTCACCTATACTCGTGCTGCTTTGTGCTCAGATTAACCCACTCACACCCAGGCCTCCCCGTCGATGCCAAACGACTGGGTACGGCTTGGGGTGAAGTTGTCAAGCGTCACTCCAGCCTACGGACGGTCCTGGTTGAGAGCACACAGCGACCAGGGCACTACAACCAAGTCATTCTGGCTGGGATCATTCCGGCAGTTGAACACTATGAAGGAGCCGACCACTTAGGCTCAGTCAAGTTCAACGTGAATAACCCAATCGTCTTTCAGCCGCACTCGATCCCACACCGACTACAGCTGGTCCAGGTCTCTCCCTCGGAGGTTTATCTAAAATTCGACATCTCACATCTCCTCATTGATGGACAGTCGGCTGAAGTCTTGTTAAAGGACTTGAGCGACGCCTACCGTGATGGCGGGCTGGCGGCGGCACCCCTGTCATACGCTGATTATGTCTCCTCCTACCTCCTCGAACCTGCTCAGCTAAACACATCCAGAAAGGAGTCCGGCATGGAGATGAGCCCTCTAACAGTTCCAATGGACAGACCAAACGAAGGGCTATTTGACTTTCAGACGGTCAGCGCAAACGTACCTCTCGATTCTCGACTCGTCCAATCCGTCTGCGCGAGATACTCTGTGACACTTGCGACAGTGTGCCAGCTAGCCTGGGGGCTTGTCCTGCGCTGCTACGCCGGCACAGACAGTGTCTGCTTTTCGTACGTCAACTCTGGTCGCTCCATGTCCATTCCTGGTGTGCAGGAGGTCATCGGCCCGATCGTGCAGACCTCGATGTGCTCCATTCAGCTCGGTCCAGCTGATGAGTTACCCAAGATCCTGCAGCGCATCCATAGGGATGCATTACAGGCCATGTCCCAGTTATCGCCTCTGGAGGCGAATAGCACATCCAAGTCAGCGCGGCAGCTGAGTAATACGACCATGTCATTTCAACGAGCCCTAGATGATGCTGCTGCGCAGAGAGCTGGTCTCTTAGTTAAAATTGAGGGCAAAGCTAATCCTACTGATGTGAGCTGTGTTTAACCTATCCTGTTACTGACCTCTGACGTCTTGCAGTACGACATCTCTCTGGGCATTGCCGCAGGCGCCGATGGCCTCTCCGTTGATCTGGATTTCTGGGGCTCCAGGCTCGACGAGGAAAGCGCCAGAACGATGCTGGGTGCATTCGAGGCCGCAATCAGAGGGATCATTGACTCCCCGGACAGCACTGTTTCTAATATCAGTCTTCTCTCTCCGGGCGAGGTCTCCCAGCTAGCGCAATGGAACGCAAGCATCCCGAAGCCGGAACGAGTGTGCGTGCATGACAAGATTATGGAAATCTCCAAGCTTCAGCCAGGTGCTGCAGCCGTCAACTCGTGGGATGGGAACCTGACATACCATGACCTCACTGTTCAGGCATCGACCCTGGCCCATCATTTGCGGGATCAGCTTGGGGTAGGGCCCGAACGGTTTGTTGGTATCTGCATGGACAAGTCGAAGTGGGCGATTGTCTCCATGCTGGCAGTTCTCATGGCCGGTGGCATCGTCGTTCCGCTGGGAGTTTCCCACCCTCGAGCACGCATAAGGGAACTTCTGAATGATACAGCTGCTGTCGCCCTGCTTGTTGACGGTAAGCATGGAGACCGGCTTGCAGGTCTTGAGGTGGAAAATGCTGCCATGCTCACGGTGGATCAGCAGCTTCTAGACTCTCTGCCAACAATCCCTAAGCCCCCAGTCTCCGGGGTGACGCCCGACAATGCTGCCTGGGTCATCTACACTTCAGGCTCAACAGGTGTCCCAAAGGGGGTTGTACTGCTGCATCAGAACATTTCCACAAGTGTTATCGCCCACGGAGCGGTATTTGGCGTCAACTGTGTTACCCGTACAGCACAGTTTGCTTCATACACTTTCGATGTCAGTCTCTCTGATATCGTCATGACCCTCTTCCACGGGGGATGTGTCTGTATCTTCTCCGAGGAAAGCCGCATGAACAGTCTCACCGAAGCTCTGCAGGGGCTCGCTGTCAACTACGTCAATTTGACTCCGACCGTGCTTGGCTTGTTAAACCCTGCTGATCTCCCAGTGATCCGCACTGTCGTCGCTGGAGGAGAGGCTATGGACCCTGGGATCATAGAGAAATGGTCGCCACATGCTCGAGTCTTCAATTCCGTTGGACCCTCAGAATGTACCATCATTGCTGTCGCAGCTGGTCCTGTCACGGACCCTGCTCAAGCTGCCAATGTCGGCTACCCCACTGGGACTCGACTTTGGGTGGCATTGCCTACAGACCCAAACCAGCTGTGCCCTGTCGGCGTGCCCGGCGAGCTTCTGATCGAAGGTCCCATGCTCTCCCGTGGCTATCTGAACGACCCAGAGAAGACAGCGGGCGCATTCATTACGAATCCGGCTTTCGTCAAACATCTCGAGGCTGCTACTCCCGCATGGAAGGTTCTGTTCCAAAAAAGTGAGCGTCGCTTCTATCGCTCAGGCGACCTTGTTCGCCAGAAGAGAGATGGGTCCCTTGTTCATATGGGCAGACGAGACACGCAGGTCAAGATCCGCGGGCAAAGAGTCGAAATCGGTGAGATCGAATACTGGATCATGCAGCGGCTCAAGGAGGTCCGGCGCGTAGCAGTCCTCGTAATCGAACGCGGACAAGGGAAGGAGCAGAAATCTCTTGTTGCGGCTGTCGAATTCAAAGAGGATTACGAGGACGTCAGGCATAGCGACGATGATATCTCTCCCGTCACGAAGATTGGAGAATCCACAGTTCTGCCCCAGTTGCTACCCCTGACCGAGCCACTGTCTAAGGCATTGCATCAGCTGCGCAATGACCTGTTAGAGCATCTTCCCCCGTACATGTCGCCAACAATGTACGCGCCCGTCTCACAGCTACCGCTGAACCTATCCGGCAAGATCGACCGCCGGGCAGTGACCCAGTTCATCAACGAACTAGACGACGTGCAGCTACAGCAGTATCTCGCCGTCAGTGGATCACACCAGGAGCCTTCCACTGAGACCGAATTCAAACTGCAGAAGCTGTGGGCCAAGACTCTCGGTGTTGATGTCTCGCAGATCAGCGCAGATAGCCATTTCTTCCATATTGGGGGCGACTCAGTAGCAGCTATGCGCGTTGTCGCCGCTGCACGGGATGTGGAGTTGGTCCTGCGCGTCGCTGATCTCTTCGAGTACCCCCGTCTCCCTGACCTTGCTCGCGCGGTAGAGAGCCGCGTCGTAGATGAAGCCGATGAGGAAGATCCAGCCCCGTTCAGCGTGTGGCGGGAAAGTCGCGGCTCGGAGCCCAGCGAAGAGCCAGTTGAGTTGGATAAGATCGCTGCTATGTGTAATTTATCGAAGGAGCAAATCGAAGACGTTCTCCCGTGCACCGCTCTACAAGAAGGGCTTATCGCTCTCACGGCGCAGCAGCCAACAGCCTACATTGACCGCAGAGTTTTTGCTCTCTCACAGGAGGTCGATCTATCTCAATACCGTGCTGCCTGGCAGATTGTCATCCACCGAACCTCGGCTCTACGCACACGGATTGTGTCTGGGCCTCAGACAGGTTCACTGCAGGTCGTGGTTGTTCCCCGTCATATTGATTGGAACAAGTCGTCATCTTTAGATGAGTACCTCGAGACCGACAGGCAGACGGGGATGATGATGGGTCAGCCCTTAAACCGTTTCGCCTTTGTGGATCAGCCTGATGGCCAGCGGTTCTTTGTATGGACCACTCATCATAGCACGTACGATGGATGGAGTCGAGCCTTGGTTCTTCAGCAGGTCGCCGATGCCTACGCGAGTCGAGACCTGCCACCCATTGCCTCTTTCTCCCGGTTTATTCAATACATCCACTCTCAGCCGCAAGACGCAGCGGCCTCGTACTGGAAGGCCCAACTCGGTGGGGATACGAGCGCTGACTTTCCTGCGCTTCCAATTGCCAATTACCGACCTCGTCCGCAGCAGCGCCATCAGCATACAGTTAATCTAGCTTCCAGCTCTACAAAGGTAATGTTGCCAGACCTTCTTCGAGGCGCTTGGGCGCTGGTTGTGCATCAGTATGTTGGCAAAACTGATCCGGTATTTGCCATTGCTCTCTCCGGGCGAAATGCTCCAGTACGCAATGTGCCCAACATCGCCGGACCGACCTTGACGACCGTCCCTGTGCGCATCTTCATAGATCCAGAGCAGCTCGTCAACGAGTTCCTGCAGAGTGTGAGACAGCAAGCCGTCGATATGATACCTTACGAGCATACAGGTCTTCAGCGCATCAAGAAGATGGTCCCCGAGCTGGCAGCAGCAGTCGACCTCAAACATCTTTTCGTTGTACAGCCGGCAAGTGATGGCGAGAGCAAGTTCAAAATCCCCGGAGTGACTGAGCATCTTGTTGCCGTGGACGAATTCGACAGCTACGGCCTCAACGTGGAGTGCATGCTTTCTGGTCAGTCCATAGAAGTCGATGTGCGTTTCGATGAGAAGATGTTATCGTCGTCACAGGTAATTCGTCTGATGAGCCAGTTTGAAGCTGTTGTGCATCAGCTTCATCTCCATGGCGAGGGAAGCCTGAAGATCAAGGACATTGACCTCCTCAGCCCTGAAGATGTCAACCAGCTTCGGCAATGGAACGCCCTTCCCCTTGCACAGCCTCTCGATGTCTGTCTACACGACCTCATCGCTGAGGTCGCTCGATCCCGGCCTGGGGCAGCAGCAATCGAAGCGTGGGATGGAACATTGACGCATGCACAGCTGCAATCCTACGCTTCGACGCTCGCCGGCTACCTTATTGAGCTTGGCGTCGGTCCCGAGATCTCGGTCCCCGTTTGCATGGACAAATCCGTCTGGGCCGTGGTTTGTTTCCTGGCTGTCCTACAAGCTGGTGGTGTGGTTGTTCCCCTCGGGACTGGCCATCCCATACCTCACATTGCCAGCATCATCGAGGATACCGGCGCGAAGCTTGTTCTTGTTGATGCACAGCAATTCGAGCGTCTGTTGGAGCTCACCCCTTCACGGGGTTTGACTCTAGTGCCCATCGATACGCAACTGCTCAACAGCCTACCGACTGCTGCGCCACAAACATCCGTCACGCCGGCCAACGCAGCCTGGATAGTCTTCACCAGCGGCAGTACCGGCAAAGCCAAAGGCGTCGTCCTCACTCACTCCAATTTATCAACGGCAATCAAGACCCATGGCGCCCGCTTTGGTCTTGGGACCCATACACGCACGATTCAGTTCGCGGCACACACCTTCGACGCCGTGCTGCAGGATTATTTCACCACGCTTGCCAGTGGAGGCACCGTCTGTGTCCCGTCAGAGGCTGACAGGATGAACGATCTTGCCGGCGTCATGAGGGGCATGAATGTCAACTTCGCAAATCTGACTTCAACTGTGGCTCGGCTCCTCACGCCTGACCAAGTTCCCAGCCTGAAGGTTTTAATCTTAGCTGGCGAGCAGATCCAGGATTCTGTTGTGGAAACTTGGTACAAGCATGCTGAAGTACTGAACGTCTACGGACCAACAGAGTGCTCCATCAACTCAACCTGCAATGGCCCCATCTCTGACCTATCGAATGCTCAGAGCATCGGGTTTGGTATGGGGTCTCGTACCTGGATCGCTGACCCTACAGACCCCAACCGCCTGTGTCCTGTTGGCACGCCTGGAGAGCTCCTAATCGAGGGTCCTGGTCTGGCTAGGGGATATCTAGGCGATCCAGCCAAAACGGAGGCTGCCATTATCCAGAACCCTTCCTTTGCCTCCCGCTTCGCTCTCTCGGACTGCCGCGTCTATCGAACTGGTGATTTGGCAAAGCAAACCGAAGACGGCCAGATCCTATACCTCGGTCGCATTGACACGCAGATCAAGATCCGCGGGCAGCGGGTCGAGCTGGGCGAGATCGAACATTGGATTGGACGCCATCTACCCCATGTCAAGCACACGGCTGTTGTGGCAATATCGCGTGGAGAGAAGCAGATGCGTCTTGCAGCCGTTATTGAGCGCGAGAACGGACATAAACCAGACCCGGTGATCTTTACGCAGCTCAAGAAGACCCTGTCCTCATTGCTACCGTCGTACATGGTCCCCAGTCTGTATATCCCGGTCACTGAAATTCCCCTGACTGTCTCTGGCAAACTCGACAGACGCGCCATCAAACAAACAGTTGAAAGCATGCCCACTGAAGAACTGGAGCAGTACTTCGCGGGTGAGTCTAGCGGAACCCGCGTTCCCCCGTCAACCGAGATGGAGAAAGCCCTGCAACGAATCTGGGCCAATTCCTTGGGCATAGAGGTTGACGCCATCGGCGCCGACGACAACTTCTTCCAGCTCGGTGGTGATTCAGTGGTTGCGATGCACATCTCTGCCTCCAGTCGTCAAGACCAGTCGGTCAAGGGACTGGCAGTAGGTGATATATTCATGCATCCGCGGTTGGCCGACTTGGCGGTCTTGCTGGAGAAGAGACCGCGGGAAGGTGAGGGTGGCTGGGACGAGGAAATGAGAGACGATGAGAGTCCATTTGCATTGCTGCAGGAGGTGTTGGACTTGGATTTGAAAGACATATAGGCTATGTTATACATCTCTGACACGCGGTTTTATTCTTGCTTTTTGCAGCTTTCTAGGCGGATATGGTAGAGACTTCGATCACTTGCATTTACATGAATCAATCTGAAAGGAGAAAAGCACACAATCAAGCCCGCCGTCTCTTCACCAACACCCTAACGCCGCTTGGGGGAAATACTGCCTCTGCCACCCACCGGTTCGCCGGTCTCTTCCCCTGGTACTCCTCGGGAAACCGGATATCGTAGTTCTTTAGCACGTATGCGATAATCATCTTCAACTCAAAGTCCACCAGAAACCGCCCGGGGCAGGCATGCTTGCCATGACTGAAGGCCAGGTAACTCGGCCCGGTTGACACAAAGCTGAGCGAGCCAGCCTTTGCTGGATCGTTTGCAGCTTCACGGACCCGCGAGAACCGGAAAGGGTCATACTTGAACGGGTCCTCATACGTCTCTTCGTCCACATGAGCCGGCTGACTGAGGAAGCTGAAGAGCGTCCCCTTAGGGAGCGGCAGCCCTGTATCAGTAGTTACCCCGTCCACCAGTACCTTGCGAAAGACTGCCCGGCCACCGAATGAGTGGCACCTCAGTGTTTCGCGCGCGACACTATCCGCCTTTGTCATCTTGGATACCTTAGCCTTGGTCCAGGCCGTGTCCGATCCCAGAACCTGGTCAATTTCGTCCCGAAGCACGGCGATGGTGTTGTATTCTGGGTCAGACGCGAGAATGTTAAGCAGCATGTTCGTCACTTGGATGCTAGTCTGGTGCATCGAGCCAAAATTGGCGACCGTCACACGCGTTGCAATCTGGTCGAGGCTGTATAACTCCTCCTTCCTCTCCCGCTGCGCGAACCGCAACATCATCTGGAAGTGGTCCTGGGGCTGGTCTTCAATCGGTAGCTTGAGCGCTTCCATACGTGCATGATAAAGTGGCTCGATATGCTTCCGCAACCTTCTGTTCGCTAATCGCGCTTTCAAACCGGCTATGGGTCCGATCAATGGACGCAAAACGGGAGGACAGCCACCAACAACCCCGGCAGTGATGACACATCCGTCGATGGCGTCAAAGCTATCGTTGAGGTATTTCTCATTGCGGCCTGCAATTGTCAGCGTTTCAATCTTTCTCTCCTCCTTTGGAACCAGCACATACATAAAGACAACCCCACCGTAAAGCGACTTGCAGCCTGCGCGACGACCAGTTTTGCAGCCTCAAGCAGATCAATATCCCTCCAGTTCTCCTCGTCTGTCCCAAAGTACCTGTCAAAGGCAACCCCCAGCTCTTCGTTCATTGCGGCAACGATATTCTCCAACACCGCATTCATCTCGTTCTTCACCAGCATCCCCTGCCACGCATCAACAACATACCGTGAATGGCCGAGACTGTAATCGGCCTGGTCGATTTCGACAAACGCCTCGCCGGGGCTGAGCACGCTGTCCGGCTGCGTCGTCGCCCAGCGCAGCGAGCTGACCGGCAGGATGAGCTCGGTGCGTACGCCGAACCCAGGCAGAATGACGGGCTTTCCATTTTTGAGGTACTTGTGATATGCCTCGCGGAAGAGCGACTCACAATCGGTTAGATATGCAAGGCGCGTTTTTAGACTGAAGCTGGTTTTTCCAGGACGTTCACGGATGAAAGGCACTCCTCTGGGATAAACAGCGCCAAAGAAGACAGTATTGATGATATAAAGCAACGCGGCGGGCAGGAGGAAATATAATCCTACTCCAAGTAAACTGTCGACGGCGTTCATGATATGCATGGCGACCGTCTAGGTGTCGGACCCTCCACGTGGAGTGTTTTGGTCGGGCCCTTGCCCTTTTAATAATGGCAAACGCTGGAGGCTGAGGATGGGGGCTGACATTATTTACCCCACAATAGCTGGAAGTTAACTACTTTTTATTGGCTGATTTATCTACATTTGCAGGGACTGGCCTGTCTGAGACCAAGCTTAGCTCTTTCTGGTGCTAGACTAGCCTCTATAGGACTAGCCTTATCTTAGTGCTGATGGGCTGGGTTCTGGCCTTCTTGGGTTGCTGACGGGCTGACTCGCTAGATTTGGCTATGTAGCTTTAGCGATGGATGGCCGCTGGGCTAACAAACTGAATGTTGAATAATCGTCCGAGATGTCAATTGTTCTGACTGAAAGGGTAGTCGGCAACATCAACCCTCGGTGTTTCACACATAGGGCGCACCCCTTCTCCCCTACTATGTACCTAATCTAGGTGCTCTTCGTAACCAGGCTGCCCCTAAGGCCATATCCCAGCGCACAGCCTCCTACTCTCTATTTTACGCATCCATTCCAAATTAAGCAGCGCCTGCGGACTAAACAGAAATATTCGCCGAACTGGTAAATGTTACCATATCCCAATCCCATATCCATGAGCCTGGCTCGCAGGATGAAGGCCCGGCCCGTGACCTAGGCGATCTGCCTTAGGGCAGAAAATTAAATGATATCATTAACCTAGCTCCAGATAACTATCAACCATACTTCATATATCGAACCCTTGCTCATTGCAACAGTAAACAAATCGATCCGATTTTGGATGGGAACCCAAAATCTGATCAGCGGTTAGGCCTGCAGGCTCAACTGCGCTGCTGGCATACTTGTTCGACGAGCATTATTGGCGCTGCCGTGCAGATATACGTTGTGCCGGGTATCAAAAGCCTTATGGTGAAATCTTAGGGAGGATGAGAATGGTCTCTCATTGATGTTTAGGTCAGGTTGCAGCTCGGTTCCTCATGGTAGGTGGAAGCTTCTAACCTCGCTGGCTGATTAAGATTATTACAATACCATATCGAGCTCCCCAGAATCGTAGCAGCAACAGACAATGAGATACGTACATATAGACTCATCCTAAGCACCGTGCTTAAGATAGGGGGTAAGAGCAGGGCACGTAACACCGGGTCAATCGTTCGGCACCAAGATGGCAATGGCAGCCAGTCTGAACAATACTATTCTCTTCCACTACCCAGAAGGGGTGCGGAAACGAACAGTTGTGCTTAGAGAAGGAGAGAATTTGTAAGCCCGGGGTTTATCAACAATTTTGCGCTGGTGGTCTAGAGGTCTGGTTCCGCGAGGCGATATGGTGGCCGCATGTGTTCAAGAGGTATGCGTTCGCTTTACGCGCTCTTCTGCTTCATAAGCTCCACTCAAAGAAAAGGCCTTACTTCCACAGCGGTACTGAAAACGTTACTTTTTGTGTTCCTTTCCTAGATGGCTTACTAGGAACTAGGGAGTATTAGTCGAGACAGCTACGAAATGCGCCATGATCCGCCCTTATTAATGCACCAAGCACCTTTTACCTGAAAGATATTGATTGACATTTATAGCCCATAACATATAGGCATTCTTGTCCGGAGTAGATATGAAGAGACTATGGTCGGACGGGGTAGAAGGCCGCTTTTGACGTCTTGTACTGATGATATAATCTTTGTTTTCTTTGGAAAGAAAATCACCGGCCTTTGACTGAGTTGGTCTCTATTATCTAGACATAGTAAAGAGAACATGACAATTCCTTTACTTACATTCCGATCTGGTTGAACAACAATAGCTCTCTAGTACGGCAAGATTTAACAGCCTACTTATTATTCTTTATATTTCATTCCTATCCCACGCGTGATGTCAGTAATCACTCTCTGCTTCAAGTATACACATTTATCCCATTGAGATCAATTATATATACAGCTCCTAGGGATCTTGAATGAAGCAAGGACCGGCCGGTCAATGCCTTCATCTGTCATCGACTCACAATGGATATTGCGCCTGGCTTCAGCCTAAGTAAACGACAGTTCCAGGTCCGCGAACTTCCGCCCAGAGCGC
This sequence comes from Aspergillus nidulans FGSC A4, assembly GCF_000011425.1. Lineage (NCBI taxonomy): Eukaryota > Fungi > Ascomycota > Eurotiomycetes > Eurotiales > Aspergillaceae > Aspergillus > Aspergillus nidulans. The sequence goes on along the minus strand of NC_066258.1, from coordinate 3,920,670 downwards.
CAATTTCTGTCACAGGCTATGGCCTGGGTCTTCGTTATCGGCAATGCCCTCAACCAAAGGTCTAAACAAGGTTACATCTGTCTGAACCAAGGTTGGAAAAGTCAAAGAGTGTTGACGTATGTTCAGAAAAATTGATAAAAGGGAGGAGAGAAGGTTCATGTTTCTGTCTTTTATTTGTTTCTCTAAGCTTGTGATACTCGTTTATACAGGACAGCCAGTTAAAAATAATACTGCCTACGCCCGTTACAATTTCTCATTAATCAGATGCTCATGGCGAGGGAGCTGCTGGTGCTAGTGCAGGATAACGCCCCAAACTGTGGCGTACATCCGCTCAACGGTCAACCCTATGGTAGTAGTTGCCCTGACTGATATGGGGTACACTCTTATGAAGGTGTTCGAAAATATCGGAACGTCAAACTACGGATGCGCGACGCCGATTGTTTATGATACAGGCTAATATCATCTGACTCCGGCTCGAGGGATTCATATCGCATTCTTACAGTGTTGGCTACCGTCTTGGGGCTGTGTCGGCGGCTATAGCGCCCCTTAGTATAGTGTGGATAGTGTGGATGTGGGACAATTTACGGGCTACCAGACCGATGGCATAGCGTGTTAGGCACTAGCACAAGTGGCAAAAGAGAAAAAAAAAAAAAGGAAAATTAGCTACAGCTCCGCTAGATATTAGCTCCCGGGATTTGCCAGCATAGTGTGTGTCCTAACTAACCCCGCGTTCCCTCATAACTAAATCCCAGTAGTAAATACACTATGCCTCCCAGAATAACCAATTATATCGAAATCCGTACAATACCATACCCTCGGCTCCACCTACTCTTGTGTCGAGCCGGACTGGGCATCCTCCACCTTGGGACCGTCGTCCTTAAACGTGGTAGCGCCTCTCTCGGCAAGAACATCGCTGTGCAAACGATACGCGCGCTCCATTTCCCAATAGAACGGACTTGGCGTCGAGAACAAAGCGTCAATGGACTCGAGCGACCGGTTACGGGTCTCAGGGTAGAACAGATACACGATCGGAATCCACAGGAGATTGAACCCGGCCAAAAGGAAGTAGCTTCGGCTTTTCAGGCTGGCAAACATGATCGGGTTCACCAAGGTGGTCATCCCGACGCCAATGGCCCACCCGGTAATGCCGAACCCGTTGCCCTGGGCACGGAGGTCAGACGGGAATATCTCGGTTGGAACGAGGAATGCCACGGTGCCCCAAGTCGAGGCATAGGCAAGGTTGAACAGGAAGAGCATTGCGACTGCAGCGGGCGCGTAGTCAGCCGCTTTTTCTGGGTTGTGAAGGGAGGCTTCATAGACAGAGCCGGCCTTAGCGGATCAGTAAGGGTCTATTCTGATAAAAGGGGCAAACTTACGATAACTTCAACGATGAAGAGACTCAGAGCACCGAGCATCAAGCACATTCTTCGACCGATTCGGTCCACGATCTGCGCGCTGATGATGGTTCCAACAATACCAATCGTGTTGAGACCTCCTGCGAGGCCGTTTTGGGTCAGGCTGCTGTATCCAGCTTGACTGAGGAGAGTGGGCGAGTATGCCGTGACAGCCTGACGCGGTTTAGCTAGAACGATACGACCGGGTAGGATTCTCATACCGTGATACCGGTCCACGAAGCCATAATCTGAAGCCACACACACAACCAGGCCCGTCGGCTGAGATTGCTTCCCGGCCGCCCGCTCTTGCCTATCAAGATCTTGATAAACTGGATCGGCGAACTGGGCTTGCTGTCTTGGGCCACGGCTACAATCTCCATGTACTCCTGCTCGATCTCGGCCTGACTTGCTTTGTGGCTTCGCAGCCTTGTCAACATATCACGGGCCTCCTCATTACGACCAACAGAGGCATAGTATCGCGGAGAATCAGGGAGCATCTTGATGAAGAAGACCAGCAAGATCGCTGGAACGCACTGGAAGGCAAGCAGGAACCGCCACCTGATATCAGAGTATCCGTTATTGATGAAGGCCAAGCCGAACGATAGCCAGTACGCAACCGAGATTCCCAGGTCTGCAGGATCAGTATGCGGTGCGTCGAGAACAAGGGGAAATTCAGGCGAGGAACATACAGTTGGCAATGAAAACATAGCCCAAGAATCCGCCACGGTGGTCGGCAGACGAGGTTTCTGATACCAGAACCGGCGTAATGCCAGTCAGCGCTGTTCGATCAGCACAGGCCCATAACTAGCAGTGCGTAGGGAGAGATGAGATACGTACCTCCAGTGCCAACGCCCGTCACGACTCTGGCGACGAGCATGAAATCTGAGCTTTGAATCGCTGCCTGGAGAGCACCTCCAATGACCGCGAAGACGGCACCGATAAACAGTCCATTGATACGCCCAATGCGATCAGCCAGCCAGCCTCCAGCGAAACAGCCAAAGATACAGCCAAGGTAGTAGATACTGACAATGCCTCCTTGATGGGTAGTGTCAGTCACAGTGCCATCCGGCTTGCCGATTCCGACTTCGGTGACATAGTACGGCGCGGCGTTAACGCCGCCCATAACACCTTGGTCGTAACCCTCGAAGAAGATGCAGATGAGCGAGAAGACCTGGACGGCGACATTGAGCTGGCGAGGCGACAAGCGCCTCCAGAGCGTGGTGTATGCCATGATGGTTGACCACCAAAGAAGAAGATTTGGGAAAAAAGACAGGCCAAAGCCCGGGGTTGTTGCACTCTATAAAACCCGGGGAAGCGTTCATGAGGCAATTACTAGCCCATAAGTGCTCCGCCTCCACAGAAACGCCCGAACTCCAGAAGTGTGGTGCAGAAACTGAGGATTCTGTTCCGCATTGGTGGAGCACTCCCCCTGCCCACCCAGTAATCCTTGGAAGAATTTAGCCATTTAGGCGTTTACCCATTTACACATCCAACAGAGCTGATCGGCTCCTGTTCCGGCGTTCTGGGCCCAGCGCCGGCTCCTCGATTCAAGCGTGTTGCCGATAAGGCGCCCGAGTCTGCCTCCGATATATGATTGAGCCGTTCCAGCTGTCCGATTATGCTCGGCACATCATACGACCGCAGACTCCCATCGCATTCGCAATGGCCAACGAAACTCCCAAAAACCATGCTCTCGACATCACGGTGCTGGGCTTGAACAGCGGCACCTCGATGGTGAGTTTGTTCTGCTCTTTAAAAGATGCGCGGCAACCCTAACTTGGACAGGATGGCATCGACTGTGCTCTGTGTCGCTTCCGGCAGGAGACTCCAGAGTCTCCCATGCACTTTGAGCTGCTCAAGGTATGTACAATGCTAGTATACTCTACGTGAAAGGACACTCACGCGCGCAGTATGGAGAAATCCCGCTTGAGCAGACGATCAAGAAGCGGGTGATGAACATCATCCTGCACAACAAGACTTCGCCCTCAGAGCTATCTGAGGTCAATGTCATCCTAGGAGAGACATTCGCCGCCGCGGTCAAGCAGTTCTGTGCAGACTACAAGGTGGATATCTCCTCCATCGATGTCATTGGGTCTCATGGACAGACCATCTGGCTTCTGTCGATGCCCGAGGCGAATGAAGTGCGAAGCGCCTTGACTATGGCCGAAGGCTCGTTCCTCGCCTCGCGCACTGGTATCACTTCCGTGACAGACTTCCGAGTCAGCGACCAGGCCGCCGGTCGTCAAGGTGCACCGCTCATCGCTTTCTTTGATGCGCTGGTTCTGCACCACCCGACCAAGCTTCGGGCGTGCCAGAACATCGGCGGCATTGCCAACGTCTGCTTCATCCCTCCTGACTCGCACGGCGGCGTCGATGCCTGCTACGACTTTGACACCGGTCCCGGCAACGTGTTCATCGATGCCGTGGTCCGCCACTACACCAACGGCGAGCGCGAGTACGACAAGGACGGCGAGATGGGCGCTCGCGGCACCGTCGACCAGGAGCTCGTCGACGAGTTCATCCAGAACCACCCCTACTTCAAGCTCGACCCGCCCAAGACTACCGGCCGCGAGGTCTTCCGGGATACCTTGGCCTTGGACCTGATCCGCAAGGCTGAAAGCAAGGGCCTGACCCCTGACGATGTCGTCGCGACAATCACCCGAGTCACCGCACAGGCAATCGTCGACCACTACCGCCGCTACGCCCCTGAAGGCCTAGAGATCGAGGAGATCTTCATGTGCGGAGGAGGCGCCTACAACCCCAACATCACCAAGTACATCCAGCAGCACTACCCCAACGCTAAGATCATGATGCTCGACGAGGCCGGTATCCCTGCTGGCGCCAAGGAGGCCATCACCTTCGCCTGGCAGGGCATGGAGGCTATCGTTGGCCGTTCTATTCCAGTGCCGACGCGTGTAGAGACGCGTCAAGAATACGTCCTGGGCAAAGTGTCTCCGGGCAAGAACTACCGCAAGGTAATGCGGCAGGGCATGCTTTTTGGCGCTGGCCGCGATCACTTGAAGCCAGTCAGCGAATTAATCAACTATGTAGACGGGAAGGTGTTTGACAATAAGTGGTAAAAAAATAGGCTCGATATGATAAATGACTAATGAATAAATATTTTCAATATTCTCAATCCTTTCAATATTTCCAATCCTTTCGATTTTTCCAATATTTCCAATATTTTCGGCCTGTAGCCACTTGTCTTCTATTGGTAATGAAGGTGGAGCTGGAGTCAATATATATATATATTTTCTGGGCAGCTGAAATTGCAGTCCTTGGCATATTTGAACCAGGAAAGCTTTATTCTTGATGTTCACTTTTGTTATGGGTCCTTTGCCTATACAAGGACCTTAGACCTTAGTGACTCGGCCAAGGCCTGCGCTGTCCTGAAGGCGGTGAGCCACCTACAAGACTTCCTTGCAACAACAATCCTTCTTTCTCATTTCTTCTTTAGCGATTCCTTCTTGTACGTACGGCACGTCTAGATAGGAAGATCCATCTAAATACGTCCCTTAACATTAGGAATCGCTGACCAATCTCAATAATAGTATGAGGAGACCTTTTACTATGACAATGGAAGAAGAAAGCGTCGCATTGTTGCTACAGCAGCTCCAGGAGCTCCGTACAGAGATGCGGACTCAGAAACAACAGCTCCAAGAAGAGAATAACAGCTTACGGGCGGAACTACAGGCCGTACGGAACTCGCAACTGAGAAACCATCCACCAGTTACCACTACAGTTACATCCGCAACGCCCACCCCCTACGAACGAAGCTATCCCCGTCCTCGTCACCCGGATGTCGAACCCTTTACTGGAGAAGACCCTAAGGACTACCCTCCTTTCCAGATGAACCTTCGTACGAAGTTTGCAATCGACGCCGCCTGCTACCCTACAGAGGAGGAACAAGTTTACTATGCCTACAGCCGCCTGAGAGGAAAAGCCAGCCAGCGTGTACTACCATGGCTCTTGGCTCGCCAGAAATCTGAGACTCCCGTGCTATGGGCAGAATTCTCCGCGGTACTAGACAAGGCCTTTGGTGACCCTGACCGACAGAGAAAGGCTCTTGTACGAGTGAATACAATGAAGCAAGGGAAACGTGACGAATAAGAGTTCTTGAATGAATTTGACGAAGAACTTCTTAATACTGGAGGGATTAATTGGGATGATAACCAGAAGAAGGCCTTGTTGGACAGATTCATTAATGTTGAGTTGCTAAAAGCCATGGTTGGTATTAGGCAGGAGGATTCGTACGACAACTACTGTAATCAACTGCGCGAAATCAACCACAACCTCCAGAGAGTGGCCAGGCTTACACGAAAAGGATCTCGCGCTGCTGTCCCCACGCATGTCGCTCGTACAAGACCAGCAGGAGGCTCTGACCGGACCGGGACCCCTGATCAAATGGACTGGGAAGCCACCCATGCTCAAATTGCAGCCCTACAAAAGGAAGTCGCGGCCCTCCGTACGAAAGGGACCAGGACCCCAAGAAAAGCTAGTCAGGCGCCTGCAGAGGAGAAGCAAAAGAGGTTGTCTGAGGGCAAATGCCTACGCTGCGGTGATCCTGACCACTTTATACAAGAGTGCCCTACAAAACCTACCAGGCGCCCTAGGCAGGTGGCCACAGTTCAGGAAGAACAAGACCAAATGGATGACTACAGCGAGAGCGAGTCGGAAAACGAATAACCTCTGTGCAAAGTCGCGTACAGAGGGGTTATACAGCTAGAGAAATACTACTTGATTGGCAAGATTTCAACAGCTCGCGCATGAATACCCCCCCATTCTTGGTGGAGGCACTAGTCAACCATACCTATAATGCTCGTACAATGATAGATACAGGCTGCCTGACCTATGGGGTAATCAGTGACAAGTTTGTCAAGATACATCAAATACGCCACCATACCTATCCACCCGAAACCTTTCAAGGGAGTGACCGGGAATATAGAGGAGATTAATAAGATTGTACGGGTTCAGCTAGACATCGGGGCGCATACAGAAAAAGGAGCCTACTTCTATGTGATACCCGATAACCTGGGCTATGACTTGATCTTGGGACTCCCCTGGCTGGAGCAACATGATGGAAGGTTAGAGGCTAAGAGGGGCAGGCTGTACCTCTGTACTACTGGAGTCCGTCTATGGAGTACTACAAAGAGGCCCTTACCAAAGCTGAACATAGCACAGATATCCGCCGCAACCATGGGAGGATTTATACAAAGGAAAAGGTGCCGTGGCCAAGATATTGAGATATTTGCGGTCTCGATTGGCAGATATACAGAAGGCACTGGCCCCAAAGAGACATATTGACCCCCGTACAAAGCTACCAAGGCAATACTGGAAATACCTAAGGCTCTTCGAACAAGACAAAGCAGAAGAACTACCACCGCACCGGGGAGATGGGATTGATCACAAAATCGAGCTCGTACAGGAGGAGAGTGGGAAGGATCCTGAAGTCCCCTGGGGCCCCCTTTACAACAATGACCCAGGAAGAACTAATAGTCCTCCGGAAAACACTCTCTGAACTATTACAGAAAGGCTTTATCCGCGTGAGCCATTCCCCAGCTGCAGCCCCAGTACTCTTTGTACGAAAACCAGGAGGAGGACTGCGGTTCTGCGTCGATCTGACCGTGCTCTAAATGCCATTACCAAGAAGGACCGCTATCCATTGCCCCTGATCCATGAGACACTGAACCAAATTGGACAAGCCAGATGGTTTACTAAGCTGGATGTGTCTGCTGCCTTCCATAAGATCCGCATGAGCCAAAGGCCAGGAATGGATGACTGCCTTCCGTACGAGATACGGGCTCTTTGAATGGCTAGTCACCCCTTTTGGGTTGGCTAATGCACCGAGCACCTTCCAAAAATACATCAACTGGACCCTCCGGGAATATCTAGATGAATTCTGCTCAGCCTATATCGACGATGTGCTTGTCTATACCAATGGGGACCTCCGCCAGCACCGGAAGCACGTACGAATGGTCTTGAAGAAACTGGAAGAAGCAGGCCTATATTTGGATATTAAGAAGTGCGAATTTGAGTGCAAGGAGACAAAGTACTTGGGCTTTATAATACAGGCAGGGAAGGGAATCAAAATGGACCCGGAGAAGGTGAAAGCAATAAAGGAATGGGAAACCCCTACTACTATAAAGGGCGTCCGAGGATTCCTGGGCTTTGCCAACTTCTACCGAAGGTTCATCCCTAACTTCTCAGGGATCGTACGCCCACTGAACAACTTGACAAAGAAAGGGACACCCTTCTTGTGGACTAAGGAGTGCCAGGATAGCTTTGATCTGCTTAAGGAAAAGTTTATTACTGGACCTGTCCTAGCAACCTTCAACCCTTCCTACACGTACGGTAGTAGAGACCGACTCCTCAGGTTATAATACAGGAGGAGTTCTCTCTCAATATAATGAAAAAGGGGAATTGCACCCATGTGCCTACTTCTCTAAAAGGAATTCTCCAGCTGAATGCAACTATGAGATCTATGACAAGGAGCTACTCGCAATTGTACGATGTCTTGAAGCCTGGGATGCTGAACTGCGCTCATGTGGAGAATTCCAAGTTATTACAGACCACAAAAACCTGGAGTACTTCTTCTCCCCAAGGAAGCTGACAGAACGACACGTACGATGGTCCTTATTTCTCAGCCGGTTCAACTTCAAGCTAGTATATAGGAAAGGGTCAGCCAATCAGAGAGCTGATGCACTTTCACGGAGAGACCAAGACATGCCTGATGATGAAGATGACAGGGTCAAGTCTCGTACGATGCAACTTTTTACAGAAAAACACTTGGGGAAGACGGTAGTTGCCACCCTCCGACCGGCTGAAGAGCAACCATGGGAGCCGTACGAAAAAAGTGATATGTGGAAGGAGGCACTCAAACAGGATGAAAGATATAGTGAAGCAGTACTGTGCCTGAAAGATGGAGCAAGGAGATTTCCTCCACACCTACAATTGAAAGTCGGAATCTCAGAATGCCAGCTGGACGCCCAAGACCATATCCTCTTCCGTGGGAGGAGGTGGGTGCCTGATAGTGAACAGCTCCGTACGAGTATAATTCAGGCTGCACATGACTCTATATTGACAGGACATCCTGGCCGAGAGCAAACATATTTGCTGGTTAGCCGTGAATACTTCTGGCCTAACATGTCCCGGGATATCAGAAGATTCGTCCGGAACTGTGATATATGTGGGAGGACCAAGTCTTGGAGAGACCAGAGAAGGGGGCTATTAAAGCCCCTCCCTGTGCCTGATCGTCCCTGGCAGGAGGTTTCAATGGATTTCATTACAGACCTACCAGAGAGCGAAGGTTGTACAAACATCATGGTTATCACAGACCGATTAACCAAAGGTGTGATACTAGAAGGAATGTCAGAAACTGACTCTGAGAGTGTGGCCTGGGCACTCGTACGAGTACTTATAAGCAAACACGGGATCCCGAAGGCTATCACCTCGGACAGGGGAAGCCAGTTTACAAGTGATACATGGGCCCGCATATGTACCCTGACAGGGATCAACCGCCGGCTATCTACAGCCTATCATCCTCAGACTGATGGATCAACAGAGAGAATGAACAGCACAGTGGAAACCTACCTCCGCATGTATACCTGCTATGACCAGAAGGACTGGAACAGGCTACTTCCACTTGCAGAGCTGGCAATTAATGGCCGTACATCAACAGCAACAGGGGTCAGCCCCTTCTATCTAAGCCATGGCTACAACCTCAGCCCATTTACCCCTACCGAGGAGGTAGAGCATCTAGCTGAAGAACCAACCAAGAGTCCTATCCAGAAAGGGGAAGCCATCGTACGGAAAGTTAAGGAAGCCCTAGACTGGGCTCAAGCCTCCATGGCCTATTCCCAACAGAATACAGAGAATCAGGCTAATAAACACAGGAGCCCGGCCACAAACTACCAAGTGGGAGATAAGGTCTGGCTAAGTCTGAAGAACATCCGTACGGACCGACCCAGTAAGAAACTTGACTGGAAGAACGCCAAGTATGAGGTTATAGGCCTGGTGGGCAGTCATGCTGTACGGCTGAATACACCCCCAGGGATCCATCCAGTCTTCCATGTGGACCTGCTTCGGCTGGCTTCATCAGATCCACTTCCTTCCCAGAAGAATGATGATAGCCAGCCCCCTAGCATCATGGTGAACGGTGAGGAAGAATACATGGTAGAGAAAATCCTGGACGAACGTCGCAGGAGATACGGGAGAGGTCACCGGCTGGAATACCTAGTGAAATGGTCAGGCTATGCTCAGCCAACCTGGGAAGCTGCCACAGCTTTGGAGGAAGTACAAGCTCTGGATGAGTGGCTGGATCGTACGAAACAATATAGACTTCAGGACGGCTCACTAAACAGAGATGCATATATAAAGGCTAAAGCAACATGACCTACCCTGTGACCTGTACTTCCTACATAGAGGGAGGGGGGGGTACTGTTATGGGTCCTTTGCCTATACAAGGACCTTAGACCTTAGTGACTCGGCCAAGGCCTGCGCTGTCCTGAAGGCGGTGAGCCACCTACAAGACTTCCTTGCAACAACAATCCTTCTTTCTCATTTCTTCTTTAGCGATTCCTTCTTGTACGTACGGCACGTCTAGATAGGAAGATCCATCTAAATACGTCCCTTAACAACTTTAGATGCAGAACAGTCATATCGGTGATAACATAGAAACGTTTAGAATTTATACGGAGAACCCTTGAATTCATAAACGTCTTGAATCTATAGACATATTCAATCTTTAAACATCCTGTTCGTTATTCAGCGTGTGGGGTCTGGGGTATTTCTTAGGTAGCCCCAAGCACGAGCATAAGCACCTTCCTGTTACAGAAGACTTATGTATTACATAATTAGTAATGGATTTTGAACAGGCTAACCCAATTCGGATACCCGAGGTCACTTAATGTCCGCTGCCGTTCGTGAGGTCGTCCAACAGAATCCGTCTCAAAGACGCCTTGTCTCCCTGGGCTCTGCAAAGACAATATCATGCGGCGACTGCCTCGACCACTTCCAATGCACTGTCATTCTCCCCGAAATGTCACAGCGCCCGCGGAAGTTCCAGCGCATCTCCAAAGCCTGTCTGTTTCCCCTCCTACTCTTCCCCCAGGTCGTCCGCGACTCTCCGCGGCGGTCCGCGACAACCGTTCACTGGCTGACTGGACCCTTTTGCAGGCGATTTTTGCAATCGAAGGAGCATCAAATGTAATAAGAACAACGGCCCTCTTGCTCCCTGCCAGAACTGCGCCGATTTCGATGTTCCCTGTACCTATGACCGTCCGGCTCGTCGACGTGGTGCGCGCAGAAATGCCAGTCCCGCCGGCGGCCAGTCGGCGCAACCAGGAGGCCCGACACCAGCGCCTCGAGATGACGATGCTGCTCGACAGCTCTCAGGCTCAGTGTCAAGCACGGCCTACCAGTCTCGTCCAAGCAACGCCTCGTGGGATGGTCTCAACGGTACCGGCGCCGTAGTGCTGGCCGGTCCAAGCGAGGGTGCCTCGGTCGCCCCGTGGAAGGCGTTCGCGACTGCCTGTCAAGACACCATCCGGGACTTGGCCCAGGTCTATTTCGAGATCGTCTATCCAATGTACGGTTTCCCGTCCGTGATCCGCGCATTCCGCAGCTAACCGGTCTTCGGTCTCTAGCTTCCCCTTGTTCCACTGGCCCACGTTCACAAAGGCGCTTGAAAGCATGGACTATCTCCACGACGACGGTCTTTTTGCCTCAACAATGGCAATGTGCGCGTTGGCATCTGCCCGCGCTCGCGACGGGGCTTTATACTCGTCTCACTGGAGTTCTAGGCAGCTGGCGAACCCGCCGTCGGAAATTTTCTGCATGGCGGCGAAGGAATCGATCCCCCGCGATTTGGCCGCTGCAAAGGGCACTGAGTACATGAGAGCGTGCGCCATCTTAAGCATTGCCAGTATCCAGCATGGACAGATCCAAGGCATGCAGCAGTACCTGGGCATGTATCACACCTTGGCAACAATGGACGGGCTCCACGACGAGAAGTTCTGGCCGAAAAATTTGGATCCCGTCACCATCGAGATTCGCCGACGAATGGTAAGCCAGATTTCATTTTCGTATTGATAAGACTAACAATCTGCAGTTCTGGTCTATATACACATTGGATGTGTACTCGTCGATCGTCTGGGGCGGGATCATTCGCCACCGCGAGGCGCAGTCGAATGTCCGTTACCCCGGCGAACTAAAGGACGATTTTATCTCGAAAAACGCCCATGGGGTGTCGCCTACGGAGAACGGGCGGGTCGGTGCGTCTGGCGTATCGGACGATTGGATATGTGGCTGGAATTTCATCACCGATATGTACCGTATGCTAGAGCATGCCCTCGATAGTCAGAGGCGACGACCGCGCCCCAACAACGGCACAGCGGACGTCTGGTCGCTATTTCGTCCCCCTCAGACTGCAGGCTCGTGGCTCATGGACCACGTCTTGTCCATGTACTCGTCGCTACCTCCCCAGTTCCGAGAAACGCAACCGGTTACCGGAGACCTAGCCCACGACATTTTCGGCTTCCAGTCTGCCAATATCCAAGCGACTCTCCAGCTGCTGCGGATGGTCCTCTCCTCGAATGAGGAGCAAGGAGTAGATGAGAAATGCGATGTCGCTGGTCAGGTCTTGAGTGTCTTCTCCAAGGTGCCTGTTGAGTATCTCAAAGCTATCAGCTCTCCACTCTTACACCACCTCGGTGGGATAGGATATATCCTTGGCTCAGTGATGGAAGGCAGTCTGTCAGAAGTGTCTTACCAACGTGTCCGCACCCTCCTGTTGGAGATGGCCGACCTTCTGCATCGATTGGAGTCGGGCCTGCGCCGATCCACTGGCACAAGCGAGCGCCTTAAAGCACAAGTCAATCGCATCGACGAATATATGATGACCAAGCTATCGTCTACTGCCTTTGCACCACAACCGCGGCCGACCTCGATTCTCAATCCACCAGTCCAAGACGACCTAGTGTCCGGAGTCTACCAGCAATCCAATATTACGCCTATGCATGCTCCAATGACCGGGATGGACGACCCAATCGCTCAGTTCCAATTGCCGGCAGAGCTGCTAAATGACTGGCCTTGGCCATTCGACACTGGCACATCGGACGGCGTGTTTCCATTGGCTTTTGTGAAGTGAACTACTGAGCAGCTCACTCATCCTCCGTCGTAGTCCACAGCCTAGAGGGCTACGCGTGGCCCTGCTAGGTTTTGCGCTTTAAGATGACTCGGGATTAAGAATATAGGGCTTCTGCTATTTTCCGGCGATGCTTCAGCTGCGCGGACGATCAGACAGCCAACGAAAAATCTGCAAAAAAGTCCTGCCATGTCGTCGGGAAATAGAACAGGTTCAGGCCGGGAAAATCCCACTCGCGGACGAACTGTTCCGGCACGAAAGACGTCAACTCCGTCTGAGCATCAAAAAGCTCCCAGAACGGAGCCGCATCTGCGGCTTCTCCCTCGAGGCCTAGACCACTCTCTTGAAGCGTGCGACCGTACTTTTCAATACTCAATCGAAGGATCTGTAGGTAAACATTGCCGTTACTGATCGCATTACTGTTCGACACGCTCTTTGTCAGGTCGTCTAGAAGTCGGTTCCCGTGCGTCAGGAGTTCCTGGTGCTCCTCCTTCCCCTCTGGAAGAAGACGGGACAACTTGAGTAGCAGGAGGAAACAGAAGGCGCACTTGGCCCAGACAAAATCCATTGCGTATTTGAGCTTGGCGAGGTAGGAGTCAGGCTCGATCGTGATGAGGCTGAGGTGTTTGCGGGCACTGGCTTTTGCCATTAATAGGATCTTTCGCTCGACGGGAGACATGGCCCTGAGCAATCAGTACTGTGCAGAAAGTATAGGCAACTGGAAGACGAACGCAACGTTCTCTACTCCCATCGACCGCAACGCCTTGCAATGCAGCATCATCTCAGACCAGCAACCTTGGACGCGAAGAGCAGCCAAGAGCGGCCCTCGTTCTTCATCATCTGGGCCAAGACCGTTCTCTGCCTTGTCAGTCCCGAATTTAGGTAGTACTGTGACAGGTCGTACCTATTATTCGCTGCCAGTCACTGCGCCTGTTAGAGATGGCTCATGCGCGTTCCAAGAATTAACGTACTCAAACCAAAGATCCAAATCAAGCTTAGCATCCTGCACGAATGCTGCGATATCAGCACGGGTCATGGGCGTTTTGCCGCCTAAGTTTTCGTTGATTTGTACTGGCCCTTATTAGTTATGATTCCTCCGTTCGTGGACCGGGCAGCAGACCTCTAACCACGTTCAGCTGGGAGGGTTAGTCCATACTTCACTCCACGGAGCGGCGACGTACCTCGACTTGTGAGAATAATCTGAGATCCAAGACGGTGGAAGAAGGCTGATGGAGCAACTTGCGGCATCGCCGTGCATTCCCCGTCATACGGATTCCCGGGGGTTTACCACCATCCAGACTGAATCTGAGAATAATTAGACGGTGGATTTCTTCGGTTGAGAGTCCACCTACATATGCTCCAGGACCAGCAGCCCGAACCACGTTCGAGACTTGCGCATCAGTTCATTTTCCTGTTGAACTAAGCCGGCGTTTTCCGGATTTCCCTCCACATCCTTCATAGTCAATCGATGTGTTAGCTCCTCGAATGCTTCGTCGAGGCCCAAATCGAGCGCCATGCGGGTCGCAAATGATAGGATCAGGGAGCGTTCGGCGGAGTAGCAAGCGATCACCAGCAACGCTTGAACAGACTCCAAACAATTCAACGCTTCGTTTTGGATCACCACGTTGATCCATTTCTTGAGCTCTGTCTGGAGCAGCTCAGACAGCTGGGAGCCGGATCCTACACAATCAGCGCGTGTGACTTGGGCTTTGGCGACTCACGTACTTGACTCCACGCGGCTCCCGATTGTGCAGATGGCATTCAGCAACATGCTGCTCCGGTACCGCACTGATTCGAAAGTGTCGTATTTCGGATCGAAGATTGGTATATACCTATCCTGCCAGCCATTAGTTTATATGGGATATCCCCAGCGTAGCACATACACAGCCTTGGAAGAATCTATTGAGCATTAGTTTCAAGCACTCAATCAGGTCTAGGAACGCACGCTGTAAAACAGTCCACCGCGTAGTCCACCGTAATGAGACCCTTGCTGATGAAATCGGAAATCGGCTCTTCCCTGACTTCAAACCCAGAGCGCCTTCTCTTTGCCGGCCGATGCGTCTCTCCCTGTGGAGCCTGAACCGGAGGCTGCAAGGGCATACTGTCCTGTCCCAGAATGGTAGCACTCTCAGTGATGACCGGCGGAGCGATTGTCGAGAAACTCTCTCGACACCTCTGCTGGTCGGCATCGCCTGGCTGCTCAGCGCCAGTTATTGGCCCGGCCTGACCCTGCGTCCTATTTTGAACTTGCGAATAACGAAGCATTTGCTTCATCTCATCGAGCTGCCCCTGCAGCTGACGGACTTCGGACTCGACAGACTCGAGCCGCCTACTTTGTCAACATCATCCATTGCCACCTGGCAGAGAAAAGAAGGGAGGAAGGAGGATCAAACTCACTCGCTTATAGGGTCCTTTGGGATCTCAAAGAAAACACACTGCTTCTTGATCTTCTCGCATCGCGTACACGGGCGCTTGCCGTCGCATTTCACCTGCAGATTACCTTAGACAGCTGCATATTGCTAACGTCACAGCCAGAACGGGCTAACCTTGGACTGGCGGCACGCGCTGCATGCTTTCTGCTGTGCTGTTAGTGGGTTGATCGACGACGAACGAGGGGTAGAGGCGGCTTACAGGGATGCGCTTCATGGACGGTGGAGGCGCCACAAGATAGGAATCTTCGGACATCTTGGTGCGAGCCCATGGGATTTAAACTTGAAATACTAGGAGATCCTGGTTCTTGAGGAGTCTACGGACGCTTGCGGCGTGCCTAAGTAAAAGAGTCTGGAAGGCGTCGGAACATCCCCGGCTCGGCTAGAAGCAGAAGGATTTAGTGGCTTTGGACTGTGGGGAAGACACTTTCCTTGGTCTTCGTATGTTGCAAGTGTGGGGATGGGCTGGAATATTTATCAGGTATTCCTTATACATCTGATTGGTCTGAATGGAAGAATGTGCAGTTCGTATTCCACTACTGAGAGTACATGCAGACACAGACCGTCCCACGTGCTATCGCCATGAGCCTTACGGTACGCTACCCTAATATACATAGACAAAGTCCTCATTCTCAAAATCTGTCAGATCCTTGAACGCATTATCGTCCACCCTCTGACTGACATCGTCCTTGCTGTCGATGTCGGTCTCACCGACAATCTGCATTGAGCGATCGACGATCTTCGCGGGCTTGCCCATAGCCACACGTCTCTTTTCCTGCCGTTTATTGAGGTAGAAGATGTATATCAAGTTGAGACTAGACGTTCAGTTATTGCTACACGAGGGAGGGGGAGTAGGGATAGACTCACACGCAGAGTAGAACGAGGACACAGAACATGGCGAGACTATTTCCACATCAGATACAGAACAGAGATAGGTTCGAGTTGCCTTACTTGGAAAGGAGACCACGTCTGTACCCAGGAGCTTCATCGGTGGTATAGAGGTTAGGGCCAACGACCTGCTGCGGTTAGCTCTGTTCTGCTCTGACTTAACTTCACTCTAGTGATCTACTGTCTGGGCACATACATTACCGGCGCACTGGCCAACCAGCAAGATACCGTTGATGACCTTCTTCTTCGTCTCACCGGCTGTATTTCCGGCAGCCCAGGAGTAGATCATCGGTGCTGTTGCTGTTAATGTATCATCCATGAACAGATTCGACTAAACCTACTAATGCCGGGGTAAACAGATATCTAGCACTGTTAGCACCTTTCAACCACAATGAAGGGACATGCTTACGATATAATAGCCCGCAAGCAGCGGCCCTTTGTGAGCGTCGCCGCGGGGAATCTCCAGCAACATCACACAGCCAGCGATAGCAGGGAGGCAGAGGAGCGCGATAACACCTCCCTTGGTCTTGTATCTGGTCGCGAGCCATGCGCCACCCAGAGTTGCAATGAGCTGGATCGCCCCGAACGGCATGTTGAAGAGCATGGTCTTGAGCTGGTCGAAACCGAACGACTCAATGATCAGTGGTCCGAAAGTGGTGATGCCGCCGCTGGGGATCCTGCACACCCGTATTAGAACAGTTTCCGTATAGGCGAAAAGGGTGCAACGCACGAGATTGAGAACATCAACGCGAACCAGAAGAAGGACTTGAGGTCGAGGAATGCTTCTCTGACATGGGCCCATTTCCATTCGTGAGTCTCAATGCCTTGTTGGTTCATCCGGAGCCGCTCGATTGCTAGCAGTTTGTCCTCTTCGTTGAGAAATTTGGATTGCATCGGCGAGTCGGGGAGGAAGAATCTATAGCAATCACGACCATATTAGAGCAGGCAATGTAAGAGGAGGGCTTGTCCTCACAAGACGATGAAGGCAAAGGCGATCGTAACAAGTCCAAAGAAGAGGAAGATGATCTGGTAAGGCGCGAGGCTAGAGTGGATATGACCGAGGCCGAAGGCGATGAGACTGCCAAACTGTTTGTATTCTCGTTAGTGCCTATGGCCCAGAGTATAGAGTTCCAGCAAAGACTCACCATGTTAACGACGCCATTCATAGCATACCACGAACTAAGCCGCATTGGCTGTTCCCGACGGCGATACCACATCTGAGTAATGGCGATAAATGCAGGGGCTACAAGAATCAGTCTTTCGATACCAGTGCGGAAAAGATGATAGTGATGACTCACGAATCCCGGATTCAAACAACCCCAGAAAGATCCGACAAGCCAACAGCCCCCCGAAGGACCTGGCCGGGGTCATGCACGCCAGTGAGATCCCCCAGAAGAAGACCATAACAGCAAGGAACTTGCCCAAGCGGATCTTGACGAGGATATACGCGATGGCCGGCTGAGCAATCAGCTGAACAAGGTAGATGCTCGAGCCCAGCCAGGAGTATTGCTGACCATGGAGGTTGGCATCTTCAATGAGACCGAAGACGGAGCCGTAGGAGAGAGTCGATTTGTCGAGCTGCTGGAGGAAGTAGATGCCCAGGAGAATGGGCAGCAGTCGCAAGTCGATACGGCGAAGGACGCGTTTGTTGTTCTCGGGAGTAAGGATAGTCGAGTGTCCAATGTCTTCGATCAGCTCGAGAGCCCTAACTTTGTGCCCGTCTTGGGGGTGCTGGTAAGGCGGATGAACAGGCACAGGGGCTTGAGCCGGTGTTGGAGACGGAGCAACTTCGATGCGTTCATCCTGACTGGGCTTTGAGGGAGGCACTGGGTCCGTCATGGTGATTCCCTCCTTGTAGGATATGCTCAAAGCAGTGACAAGTGTAAATCAACCAAGCTTAGAGATGGAGATTGTCAGTAGAATGAAGATGATATCTCAGGGGTAGAGAAAAAAAATTAAAATAAAATAAAATAAAGGCCCAAGTCAGCCGTTGAGGTACAGGTCAGGAAGATACATATCCTGGCGATCAATACCGGGTCGACAGCGGCACTGGGGGGAGGCGAGTTTTATGTGAGGCCCGGGGGTGTGGATGGCAGTATACCAGCCAGGCCAGCCAAAAGATGAACCTGGGGCACCCCGCGGGGAAATGGCAATCCCACAGTCGGGCGAAGGAGACAAAGGCCGATGGCTATAAGGCCATTAAGCTCGAATAGCACATGGAGAAACGTCGGCTGGTTGAGACGGGTCTAGCAGACGACGGACCGGAAGCTAACGAGGGCTAGCAAAGAGCTAGACAGAGCCAACCAGCAAATACAAGGCCAACGGACCATCTCCGAGCCCATTCATGATTCTTCAATGACTGGTCCCATGGAAAACACCTTGGCACTAGTTTCGGTCTTCGGCCGTCTCGACCGACCATCGTGTGATGACTTCGAGCTGTATAGGTCGGAAATGTCCCCCGAGTCCCGATGGAGCAGCCACCCTATTTGCCAGTGCAAGCCCCTCAGTGTGCCCCTCATAGAATGAGGAGGAGCTGTCGCAGCTATAATTCAAATACGGCTTCGTTGTCGCGTCAATTTGACCGGCCATTGGCACCAGCATTGTTCTGCTTCAATTCAACCACCATGCCGCAGAAAGAGTACTGCCCCAAGGGCTACCAACAAACGCAGGCCCAGGAATCGAGTCCTGCGGTCTTCCTTCACTCTGAAGGTACGAAAGGACGCTCCTTTGACTTCTCCTTTGAGGCCGTTCGTGAGAACCTTTTCCGCGTTACTTTCACCTCCCCGTCCCATCCTCCCCCTCCATACCCCAGCGTCACGAAGCCAAAAACTAGCCTGAACGGCATCGAGGTCGCGACAAGCAGCAGTCCTTCGCAAATAGACATCGAGGTTGGAGATGTGAAAGCCGCAGTCAACTGGGAGAACACCCCGGTGGTCTCGCTGTCATGGAAAGGTGACAGCAAGCCGCTGTACCGCGACCTCCCCCTACGTTCGTATGTCATCGACGGCGACGGCATCGCCCACTACACCGAGCACGACCGAAAGGCACTTCACGTCGGATTGGGTGAAAAGTCTGCCCCTATGGACCTCACCAACAGGCACTTCCAACTCTCAGCCACCGACAGTTTCGGCTACGACGTCTACAACACCGATCCTCTCTACAAGCACATTCCGCTGCTAATCAAGGCGACGCCCGCCGGGTGCGTTGCCATCTTCTCGACCACACATGCCAGGGGGACATGGTCCGTGGGCTCGGAGGTCGACGGTCTCTGGGGCCACTTCAAAGTCTACCGTCAGGACTTTGGCGGCCTAGAGCAGTACCTCATCGTCGGTAGGACGCTAAGGGAAGTGGTCAGATCCTACGCCGAGCTGGTCGGCTTCCCTCTGGCCGTCCCTCGCTGGGCCTACGGTTACATCTCCGGTGGTTACCGGTACAGCGCGATGGACGAACCTCCAGCCCACCAGGCCCTGATGGAGTTCGCAGACAAGCTCAAGGAGCACGATATCCCCTGCTCCGCACATCAGATGAGTTCAGGCTACTCGATTGCTGAGCACGAGCCGAAAGTCCGCACCGTATTTACCTGGAACAGGTACCGATTCCCAGATCCAGAGAGATGGATTGCAGAGTACCACTCGCGCGGTATCCGTCTCCTCACTAACATCAAGCCGTTCACGCTCGCCTCGCACCCGGACTTCCAGAAACTCATTGACGGAAACGGGTTCTTCAAGGATCCAGAAACGGGAGAGCCTGGTTACATGCGCCTGTGGAGTGCCGGAGGTGGAACAGGAGGCGATGGATGCCACGTCGATTTTACCTCCGCTGTCGCCTTCAAATGGTGGTATAACGGTGTCCAGTTTCTGAAACGGTCTGGCATTGACGGCATGTGGAACGATAACAACGAGTACACCCTCCCTAATGACGATTGGCAATTGGCCCTCGACGAACCGACCGTCGCCGAGGCAGCGAAGAAGCAGACTGATAACAACACCGTCGGCCTTTGGGGCCGAGCCATGCACACTGAGCTTATGGGCAAGGCGTCCCACGACGCCCTTCGTGACCTCGAACCCAACGTCCGGCCCTTTGTGCTCACCCGGAGCGCCACAGCCGGTACGATGCGATACTCGGCCAGCACATGGAGCGGCGATAACGTCACGAGCTGGGAGAGCATGAAGGGAGCCAACGCGCTGTCACTGAATGCAGCAATGTCCCTTCTCCAGGCAAGTCCACTATGCCCCAACCAGAGCATCCTGAAACTTCTCTAACAAGTCGACAGTGCGAAGGTCACGATATCGGCGGATTCGAAGGCCCGCAGCCATCGCCTGAGCTCCTACTTCGTTGGATCCAGCTTGGCATCTACTCCCCGCGCTTCGCAATCAACTGCTTCAAGACATCCCCCAATAACAACGAGGTCGGAGAAGTCATAGAACCCTGGATGTACCCCGAAGTGACACCTCAGGTCCGTGCCACCATAAAGCGGCGTTATGAGATCCTGCCCTATATCTATAACCTTGGCTTGGAGAGCCATTTCTACGCCTCTCCGCCCCAACGCTGGGTCGGCTGGGGATATGAATCTGATCCCGAGGTATGGAGCAAGAAGCTCAAGCGTGGCGAGGAACAGTTCTGGTTTGGCGAGACCATCCTCGTCGGGGGTGTTTACGAGCCGGGCGTCAATGTCGCCAAGGTGTACCTCCCTCGCAAGGCAGGGGACGAGTTTGACTATGGCTTTGTCAACATGAACGCCCCGTACACGTACTATGCCTCCGGACAATGGGTTGAGGTCCCCTCTAAATGGAAGGAAAGTATTGCCCTTCTCGCCAAGATAGGCGGCGCAATCCCCGTCGGCAAGTCCGTCCAGACTCGCGTTCCCGGCGACGAGACGGCGGCCTCACTCGCTATCACCGAGCTGGACGACTACCGCGGGGTGGAGATCTTCCCTCCGCGCTCAACGTCACATGGGACCGTCTTCACCACTAGTTGGATGGAAGACGACGGGATCTCAGTCGAGCAGAAGGTTTCCAAGTATACGATTCGGTATGAATCAACGGAAGATCGGGTGATTGTGGGGTTTACCAAGGACGAGAGCAGCGGATTTGTGCCAGCCTGGAATGACCTGGATATCATTCTGCATAATGGTGATACAAGGAGGGTTATCGCGGATAATGGAAGGGCAGTCGAGTATAAGGGAACTGATTCGAGGGGAAGAGAGGTCTATACGCTCAGGTGTTAAGTCTGTTTATTGGGGAAGGGTGGTTAGACGCACAGGCTGCATAGGTATTGGACGGTACGTTTCATCTACCATTACGGTTTCATATATTATTGGTCAGGATAGCCAACAGGGGACATGGCTTTTGAAATTGAGAGATCATAGATAGATTATGGGTGATAAACAATCTAACTTTAAGAGATCTACATGTTAAACAGCGTTTTATAGCCTTACCACTTCAGTACACCACTTTTTCAGCATGGCCAAACAGAGACCAATGGGAAACGAGGATTTTGGAGGCTTCGCTGCGTAAAGAAATCTTCTCCTACCTAGAAAGGATTGCTGTAATTCCGAAAGACACTCAGTGGCTGCGCGCCTTCGAGAATATTCTCAAGTAATGTCCCATAGTCCCAACCCATAGCCGAAGCCGCAATGGCCGTTAAGCTGGCTTGATCCTCGCGCCCTGGACGGCCAGGCCCAGTCATGTTCTACTTCCGTTAGACCTCTAATTGTCGGTGAAAAAGTAAGCTACTTACTGGCTTCATGTTGATGTCAAAAAGCGCAAAATCGGACCCAGGACTGAACCGGCGAACGTCGACTCGGATCGGTGCCGTAGCTCCTATCAACTGCGCGACCTTCTCACATTGGCGCATTATCTTGCCGTACGCTGGGTCTTTGAGCTCCTCCTCTGTCACAACTCTCGAGTTGGCAGTGACGGCCACCACGCCGTTGTAAGGCGCAATACCATCGTCGTGGTTGAACCGATTTACTGGGACCGTGCTCCAATGGTGCGGATCAGAGGGTGTCGGGGGCATGACGGTGATGGTAGCCTCCTCGCCTGCGAGGAACTCTTCCAACATTACGAGCGGCGACTCGGCAAGAAGGGTCTTTGTATGCTGCAGCAACTGCTGTTTGTCACGGCACACCTTGACCCCATGGCTTCCGCGTCCACGAACGGGCTTCCCAACGATCGGATACCGGTCGACTTGTTGAACGAGCTGTTGTATATTTTCCGAAGTGGCCAGCCAGGACTTTGGCAAGGTGAATCCACCAATCTGGGCTAGTTTCCCGTTCAAGTACGCCTTGTCGTCGAAATTCTCCACCAAACCGGGCGGCTGGCCGACTACGTAGATCTTGTCGGCGAGCGGCGTCAACCTGGCCGACGTCTGAAGGGGATGAGAACTGAATAAGATAGTGTTCGCCCAGAGATGCGTGGCACCCTGATGGACAGCAGAGTAGATGCCCTCTTCTGTGTCGGGAAATGTCCAGCCCTCGTTGGAGGATACAGGGGCTGAAGGATCCGCCTTGATCACCTGGATGCCTTTCTGCTGGAGGGTATAGACGATATCTGCTCCAGAATCTTGGTAGCCTACTCTCTTTCAGTATATCTATGAAAGTTTTGTCCGAATTACTGCTTACCACCCGGTTTTCTAGGCTTTCTGACGCCATTGATGACGGGCGGTTCAATGGCCTGGTACAGAACGGCGACGGTCGGGGCGTTGGTTAAGGTACGAGCATGACGGCTCGGTCCGATCTTCGATGCTCTGCGTACAGTGTGAGAAGCAAGCATGGCGGATTGATGAAGAGGCGAAATAGCAGCTGGACGCTACGTTGGACTTTGACGTTCTTCGCGGGCTCCTCCGTAGATAGTCTCGGATAGATCCGATAGTCGGCACGCTTCGGTTATTCTCCGAGCCGTTTGTATGGCCTGCGTATCAGCGACTGCAAAGTCGTAAAGTGTCAAGCTTTGCACCAGGGAGCTTTGGCATGAGGTGAGGCTCTTCTAGGTTATCTGTATATCATTATCCCTGCCAATTATTTTCTTTACAACCACCCTATTGATGCGGTCGACGTTCATGTTCCGGGTTATGATATCTCCCGTCCAGGGTGATGTATATCCTCAATGGGCATATACATACAGAAGTTCGGTTCCGCTTCTTCCATAGCGGTGTCTGTTGCCGCACTCAATCTCTCTTGAAGGTCCAGATTGCCTTTACTTTAATACTGACCGCGTTTCGCCCTGTGCAGTGGGATCGCTATATGCACATGGAAACGAAACTATGGAAGAAAGAGACCGGCTTCATTCCGCAATCAGCTCATTATCATAACCATTCCCTGTTCATCCCCTGTAGCTGCTCGATAGTCCAATCAGGTCGAGATCTCTTTGTCCTAAAATTGTCGACCACACCACACGATTGCATAAGTGTCTAGAATGCTGTAGCTGCTCTTGATAGAACAACTAGACGTCAGTAGACACCTAGTTGGTTCCTAAGCGTCGAAGCGTCGAAGCAGACTCCTGCTGATCCTCTGTCGAAGTAAGTGTTGTATTTAAGGTACACCGTGTGGAGCCCCAAAACGGCCCCGATGGGCTAGCCTACACATACTGTGGCATCGATTAAATTGTAGTAGGAGAAACAGTCGGCGTGTACCTTGGGTTTGCATTCGCGCCTTTTGGGATACATGATACGCCAGCTTGAAACAGAAGATAGGATGATGAATTCACAGATGGGGCCCTCCTTCGTCTTTCCTCCAAAGTATTGTCGCAGATGCGATTGCATAGGTTTCGTAAATGTACGGCAGGGGATATATTACCTGTCTATTGATATCCGATATCAAGGCAAATGGTTGCATAATTTGCCATCGCTTGCCCGGTTAGCTCAGTTGGCTAGAGCGTGGGACTTTTACCGCTTTATTCTGCTGGTATCCCAATGTCGGGGGTTCGAGCCCCCCATCGGGCGAAACCTTTTTTTTGTTCCGTTCTTTTCGTAGCACTAATTTTCGGCTATTCAATGACCAGTTATATATAGCCACCTAATACTCGATTAAGCGCGCCCACTTGGTCAGGCGATCAGCTACAGTGCGTAAAGTCCATACACCGTCCACGATGCCAAATTGTGCGCCGAAATTTATGCATATAACTTTGTGCTTACTTCGTTCATCTCTTATGGCTTGATGAACAAGCAGTGCATGGATATATATTCGACTTCCCTTTCCATTAGCTGAAATGATAACATGGTTGACATTACTGCTGTCATTTGTCAAGTTCATCATCGAGCGACGGCATTCCCGTCTTTTAAACCCATGTCTTATCTGATCAAGGCCCATAAGCCGAAGGTATCAGGACTCGAATCAGAAACGCCGACTGTGTGTAGTGCTCAAGACATGCAATACGTAAGACTTAAGGTCAATCGATCCTGGTTCGAAGCAATCTTCCGACTACTTTGTCCTACTTTTGTTGAGGCACTTCTCTGAAGGCCTTATTCTTGAGAGTTGATATTTGAAGATTTAGACTTCAACCGGACCACCCTGGTCAGTCCAGTTCGTCTTCCCGAGTTGCACAAGCAGGCTGGATACGCAGTACAGCGTGTCCATGATCAAATCTGAAAATTCTTCCGCTTTTCGAATACGCGGGAGAGGTTTTACTCCTCCGCTAGAACCATTAGAGCATTCAGATTCACAAAGTAAAGTCCGAGGTCACTCAACATGGAGGTGTGATACCACTACATGATAGCATGAGCCAAGTAATCCAATCGGTAGTGCGGCGGCTCTTGCCACCATATTCCGCCGGTGCCGCACTAAAATGTAGTGGCTGGCTCAGTTATAATTTGAGGTATATATACACCGTATAATTGCACTCTAACATCAAAGTTGCCCGGTTAGCTCAGTTGGCTAGAGCGTGGGACTTTTACCGCCTTAATTTGCCGGTGATCCCAATGTCGGGGGTTCGAGCCCCCCATCGGGCGTTTCCTTTTTGGTTTTTGGCTGCCTGATTAGCCAGACTGGTTTGATCTGAAGCTTAGTCGTGTTCATCTTGATCGCTTATCGATTTATCCCTGAGTACAATGGGCAATAACCTTTCTACGGACCAGGCATAATGCATGGTCCCCAGTCCGACGGGAAGGTAGAATAACCTCTATGCCTTTCCCATAGGTGCTGGCTACACAGTTGAGCAAGCACCTTTATCCTTCAGTGCCATTTTCTCTCGGAAGTTGTTACTCTTTTCTATTCAAAATGAGGCAGTATTTGTACTCTCGGTTAACTCTGATGGTTCTAAGTCGCTTCGGTACTTTTCCGAGCCCGCGGCTGGAGCAGTCCGGGAGAGCCTTTAGTGCAGTGCTTGGCCCATTTAACATAAGCATTTCCTGTGCTTTAACGATTTGAGTCTGGGACGTATTGATAGCCGCTGTGCAGTACCTAAGACGGAAGCACGCCGTATTAGGTAGATCGAGTTCAGTTCATCGCGGGTAGTCTAGTATACCGTGCACTGGATGATTGATACCGTCTAGAAATCCGCAATTCGTTGTATATGTTATTGGATTGCCACTGAAGTTACTCGTCAATACGAATATATATAATATTCGTAGACATAATTTTGGCCGTGTACTATAGGTATTTGCCCAGAATTCATAGGCAACTGCCCTAGAACCGACCAGCTCGTATCGTTAGGTCATGTACCCATCCTCGGTAAACTATTTTTCTATCTATTTTTTGTGGTTAGCTGGGTGTTAATACTTCCTTGAGCACACAGACTCGTATTCGTACAGACTGCCTTCTTGAGAACCCTGACTAAACCAAGGCCCGTGCATAGGACACGCTTGGCGCTTTAGAAATTTCCCCAACAAGCTTCCTCAACAGCACGCCATGGTTGCCTAGAAGGCTTGTGCAGTATATGCCGTAACCGTATCCGTTGCTCCCCTCAAGACACTCGCCGCCTTAACGGATACGTGGTCATGCTCCAAGCCGAGCAGTTTGCGCAATGCCGCTCCGCCGCACGCATCGCAAATCAAGACACGGCTGCAAAGCATGCAAACAGCGGAGAGTGAAGGTACGTCACCCAGCCCAGGCTAGCGCTTGCTAAGCTGACGATATTAGTGCGATGAGGCGCGGCCGGTCTGCTCCAACTGCAGGCAGCGACAGGAAGACTGCGAATATGTCACCGAGGCCTCGTTCATCTGGGCCGGGGACAACGCTCCTCGCCGCGGAAGAAGACGCGTCGCACCCCCTGATCTGACGGGAGAAGATTCTTCTGCCACTCCAGAGACACCCTTTCGTCTTCTGGATAGACCGTTCAGCCATGAGACCCCCTTCCTGAATCCGCCGCTGGATATGACCCAGCTGAGGTTGCTTGTTAATTGGCAGCACGAGACCTGCCAATTCTTCTCCCGCAACACAGAGACCCGAGTGGTATGGCAGATCAATCTTGTTGACGAAGCGCTCAGGGCACCGCCCCTTATGCATGGTATCCTAGCAGTGTCAGCGTTGCACCTTGCTCTTTCAAATCAGGGACAAGAACAAGCTTTCTGGCTGGGTCTCGCCACGGCGCATAAAGGCCAGGCGCTGCAGGCACTTCGCGAGGGTCTGAACAATGTCACCCCTGACAACGCTCGGTCGTTGATGGGGTTGTCCGCCTTGGTTGTGGCCTATGCATTCGGCTCGGCCCTGACGAGCGCTGCTGGCTCGGGCTCAGACTCGGACAAACCTTCACTAGCTGCGCTCAACAATGTCTTCGTCCTGTGCCGTGGTGTCCAACAGATCACAAGAGCAGCTTTTGCCTTCCTTCGACAGAGTAATTTCGCGCCGCTCTTCAGCACGGGCGATCAGTCCGTCGCCATTCCAGATCATGTCAAAGAACCCCTGGACTATCTGGATCATCTGAACACAGAGTTTTTATATGCTGGAGACCACGACGCCGCAACGTACACGCTTGTAATTGAGGCGCTGCGGGGTCTCTCTGGTCACTCCTTCTCTCAGCCCAACTCAATGACATTGCCGGTTGGGTGGGCAATCAGGGTGTCTCCAAAGTATCTAGAATACCTGCAAGCGAAACGCCCGTTTGCACTGGTTGTCTACGCCCATTACTGCGCGTTCCTCCATCTAGCACGCGGGAACTGTTTCTTGCAAGGATGGGGTCGATCTGTACTGGAAGATATATTGGAGCTGCTGGACGAGGACTGGAAGGCGTATATCAAATGGCCTATTTCTGAGGTGCTTGGCGAAGGTATAATGCTGTCCCAATCGGCGCTACCCTTATCAACGACCTGATATTCTTTTACATTCACCTTTAATAAGCTATGTAAGGTTCGGAAGGTGTACCTTCATAGTAAGCCCTAGCCACGAAACCGATCGCTAGTTGAGTATCCCGCGCCTATTATTAGGCATAGGCCCAAGAACTCCAGCTACGAGTGCACAGCCTGTTGGCTGGAAAAAAAGGGCAAAAACCGACCGTCGATCACGGCCCACCGAAGCTAGTTGTATAATTGTCCTAATCGGGACAATGGTACGAATGCGAATAATCTCAGCGAATGCTCTGTAAACTAGGTGTAATTATAAACCTGGCCAAATGCATAGGCGAACAATGGAATATAGGCAGCACAGTTGATTTTTTGGAGTGTCAAGAACATAAATAAACAGTTCGTCGTCGATATCTAGATCGTATCTAAAGATTGCCTGACCACGACAGAAAAGTTGTTCAAACCTTCCACCAAGTCTTACCCTTTCTCAACCATGCTTTCAAGACTCAACATCGCTGCAGAGAACATTCCTCGGACAAAGCTCAAGCTGCATGTCATCATAGGCGCTTTGGTCCTGGTAACATTTATCCTCACCATCGCCCGCGTAGCCGACAGTGGCACTCCTCGGGCCAGAACGAATACATGGGGGTTTGCGGTTGTAAGTAACCCGTCTTCTCAGCTCCAATTGCAATACCAAACCCTAACAGTAACTAGTGCATCAAGTCGGCTGTCTTCATGGCTTACCAGGTCTTAACTGCCCACGTCGAGAGCCTGAAACGATGGGCAAATACAAAAGTCAACGTCGTATTAAATATAATCGACACGGTTTTCTGGTTTGCGCTTATCATTATTTCGATCATGGGTACTATGGGGTCGCGCAGTGTCAGTAGTCGTGCGTTAGGGGCGATCATAATTATCCTGGCGATTGTTTTGTGTCCTCTAGCTGGGTTTCTTTCGTGGGTCTGTATTCGTGAGCGGGGGCACTACAAGCAGTATGGCGTCTTGCCTGGCAGAGCCGGAAAAGGAGCTGGTGTTGTCTAGCCAGTGATAAACTAGGTAGTCTATAAAGATAGGTCACGGGCAAAAAATTGAGAGTGTTATGGTTTATCGAGCATGGTTGACATGACAGCTTGAAACCACTAGAGTCTTGAACAGACAAAGCCCTTAGGCCGTTATTCTAGTCCACCCTGCAGCTCTGACATATATGACTCGTAGCGGATTCGGAAGTAGGTCGCCCGTAACCATCTTTCTACTTGAATTTAGTCCATAAATGGTGTTTCTTAACAGTTATGATAGAATACAGGTAAGAAATCCAGCCATCCATTTCAAAAGTTCGTCCGCCCACTATTCGTCAGCATCTCCAGATCCTCAGCATGCTTATACAGCGCCTGTTTCCCCGACACAACATTACTTGGGTGCCAAACGTTTAGGATTACACAGCAAACAAGCATGAGAGATGCATCTAACACGTATATAAACACCTCTTTGCTCTGCAGAACCCCTTCCTTCCCCTGAATGTACTCGGCAACGCGATACAAGGATCTGATTAAAATCAGGAAGCTGACGAGATATAAGATCTTGAGGTATTTGTTCCAGGGCACATCTATGCCCATATGGTGCATTGGGGTCGACAACATTCGGCGGTGGAAAATGATCGAGACAACAATGAAGATGCTGAAGAAGAGAATCTGGACGAAGAGGCCGCCCAGGATCATATTCTCGCCCATTTCAGCGCGATCTTGGGTTTTGGCACTGGCTTGCATTCCGCCTCCTTGATATCTCGTCAATACTCGGCCCTTGCAGTTATTTCGACAAGCTAAAGGTGATGAGTATAGACGTACCGCCGCTCTGCATAAAGAAAGAAATTACATCACCCGCCACGAAGATCTTCGTAAGCCAATTCGGTCTAATAGGCGACAGTGAACCGGCGTTCAGCGTGCGGATGATACGTCCGAGTAGCATGTAGACGGAAGCTGCGAAGAGCGCTGGACCTAGGAGGATCAACAGGCTTTGCCCGATATAAGGGTACATAGTCCAGTTGGGGGTCTGGGTCGCGCTGATGAACCTGCAGAGGTAGCCGATCGCTTCGACTGGAAAGCATCAGTGGCTGCCCTCATTTCTGTACCCATTGAAGGGAAAACATACAGATCCCTCCGATAATGAATGGAGTCATGTACCATGTCCGGTTTTGAATCGTTTGCCACATATGCACAACTGTGGTGAGACCGAAAAGGGCAGCGAAGGGAATTGCTGCGCCCTTGGACGGATCGTACATATAGTACTGGTATCCCATGATGAGTAGATGTTAGAAAGATATTTGACTGGAAAGGCCAATAGATACGGGCCAGGTCCCGTTTATGTATTCGCTGCATCGCTCATGATGGGTGGGCACCAGGTGCACAAGGGAAGTCAGATCGGAATAGAAGCACTCCACCCAGGCATAACCCTACTCGGATCTCCATACGAAGTACGAACTGACGGATGTCCAAGTCCTGAAACCCGAACCCGAAGTGCGTCCCGTCTACTAAAAAAGGTACCAACCAAATTAAAGCGAGGGTTGGATCCACAAGCTAGAGTGGCGCCGCCCTGCCGGATCGGGTTATGGGTACGAGAACGAGAGATTGAATGTATTTGCCTACAGGACCATTTTTTTGCAGCCAGATACTTGTTGGAGAGGGATGTTAGCATTGAGCCTTCGAAGTTTTATTTAAGCTGCGCTCGTCCCAGCTCTGTCTGGGCACTTTGGCATCAACTCAACTCTACCCCTCTTCTCACCCTCTGCAAAGACACTTTACCATGGAATTCACGTTCTACTATTACACTCCCTCAGCGGCAGCTGGAGGCATATTTGCTGGGCTATTCGGCGTCTGTACAATCCTACACCTCTACCAACTGCTCCATACACGGACCTGGTTCATGATCCCTTTCGCTATCGGCGGTGCATGTAAGAGCCTTCCCATTGCCAGGGACATTGCAGGACTAACTCAACCAGTGGAAACCGTTGGGTACATAGGCCGTGTCCTCTCATCTACCGAAGCACCCAACTTTACAAAAGGCCCGTATGTAATGCAGAGCGCTCTCATTTTGATCGCCCCCGCCTTTCTGGCCGCGAGCATATACATGACACTCGGCCGAATTATTGCAATGCTAGATGCAGAGAGATGCTCAATCATACCACTGCGGTTCTTGACCAAGATATTTGTTGCTGGCGACGTGCTCTCCTTCCTCATGCAGGCCTCAGGTACAGTTCTCTTGACCATTAAATACGGACAAAGCTAACGAGACAGGCGCTGGAATCATGGTCAAGGATGAGAAGAGCGCAGATACAGGCGAGAAGATTATCGTCGGCGGTCTGTTCGTACAGATCATCTTTTTTGCCTTCTTCGTCCTCACTGCTGCTGTCTTCGAGGTGCGAATGGCAAGGCAACGAGTGCCGGTTTCTCTTGAACTGCAGAGCATCTGGCGTAGACATATGATGGCCCTCTGCTTCACGAGTGTGCTGATCCTGATTCGCTCGGTGGTTCGCGTTGTTGAGTACCTCATGGGCTACGATTCGTACATGATGAAGCAGGAGGTTTTCATCTACGTGTTTGACGCGCTGCTGATGTTTATTGTTGTGTTCACTCTGAACTGGATCCATCCGAGCGAGATCAATTGTGCTTTGGGTAGAGGAAGGACGTATTTCTGGCGCGTCGTTGCAATCCGCAAGTTCGCTACACCGACGGTGGAAATGGAGGAGGGAAGGCTGTCCAGTCATAAATAAGTCATGGTTTAGATACGATTTACGAAATATAAAGTGATTTTAATCCCCAGATAGTTCAAACTATTACATATCCATCAAGACCGGCCCTGATCGGTGTCTCATATTGGTCTGGCAATAGGAACCCTAACTCAGTCGCATTGTATAGTATATCATCCATAATAAAACCCGTGTTCAGATGTGTCCGTCATTAGCGCAGTTTCTTAGAGAACCCTTTAGAACACAGCCGCCGCCGCCCTGACTGTCAGCGCAGCCAGAATTCCGGAAGAGACCGCAAACACACAGAACCTCAAAGGGACAATATTGCTCGTGCACTGGATGAGACTATGCATGATTCTTGTCCCAACATACGCCCACGCTAGTCCCTGGTCGACAGAATTATCCTCGCCGTGGCGGGCAATCGCGAGAGCCAGTGCAACGGCATAGAACTGCGTCGGCTGCTCCAGGAGGTTGTTGTAGTTGTCGCCCTTCCAGCGCACAGAGGGCGGCGTCTTCTCGTTCAGCTCGGCCTTAGTGATGGCCGGATCGGAGGATTCCTTCAGGTGTCCGACGGCAGGAATACGTGTAGCAAACATCCAGATCTCGACGAGGAAAGTCCATCCGTTCAGGGCAATGACGGGTTGTAGGAGGCCGGGAATGTGGATTGAGGACATGGTTTTGCCGATTTGAGTAGTGGTAAATATCACACCAGTAAAAGCATGTGGGAAGGTGAGAAATGGATTAAGGACGGCATAGTGGTGGTCATATAACCATCCCGCTCGGTGGTTTGATTTCCGAAAGGCCGGTACACTCTGTCAGACTCCGGCGGAGTCCGGAGTTGAAGTCCGAACTTGCCTCTTTGGGCGACGCTGACGCTATTAGAGTATTTTTGAATGACAAGGCTATTGTTTCGAGATGCCGTATATAACATACCGCTCCAAAGCATAGGTACTGCCGCGTCTCAGTTTCAAGAATCTGAAAGCAGCATGTACCTGCCTCAAAATAACAAAAAAAACTTCAATAAAGCAAATAGAATGATAGACTGTTCGTAAACGAAATAGACTGATAGAACCTTTGACTTTGGAAACAGTGTAGGACTTGAGAATGCAAAGGAAGCCAAAGTAGGCTGGATGCTGCTTTTGCATCAGTCCAGCCACGCTTCTACCGCGGGCCTCAATGCCTCCTGTAGCCACGCCTCTTTATTGTACCGCAAGTCTCCATCGAACCCATGCTCACCGTCGTGGGTAATGAGATGAATCTTGTCGTTCCCTGGCTGGCCGGCCGTTACCTTAGCTAGTCGAGTGATAAAGGGCTCTGAATGGTGCGGCGGCACTACAGTATCGTTGAGCCCTTGAATGATGGTAATACCTCCTCTGGGGATCTGAACTCCCTTTTTCAGTTGCTGAACGGGGTATAGTGTTTCAGAGTGATGGGAGTCTCGCGCGTACCAATCCCCCAGGTACCCGTATTCGATCGCGGCCAGCATCAGAGGGAGGTAATCACCGGATGTTGAAGTGATAGGCCCGTCTGGAGCGGTGTCTAGAATCGCGCTGATGATCGATTCGTCGAAATGCTGCCCAAAGGGAGGGGTCGTACGAGGCTCAGTAAAATCCGTGGAGTTCATGTCTACAGTTGGGTACATGCCAATGGCAGCGCGCACGGGAAATCCGACAAAATCTGAATTCGCAAGCTGGAGGGCAGAATTGATGCTCAGCAGTCCACCAGCTGACTCTCCCGTCACGAGGATGTGTGCAAGGTCGATTTCGGTGGGTGTGGTGTACGTCGCTAGAATCTCTTCCACAACTGGAGACTGTAGCCATGCCCAGAAGTCTTTTATGTCGTCATAGATGTCCAAGCCAGTTGCTTGAGGCATCAAGCGGTAATTGGCGCTGACAATAACAGCCTCGTGCTCAAGGGCAAGATCGGACAGCCAGTATGGAAACCAGTCCATGTATAGAGAGTCACCCATTACCTAGTCCTGGTCAGCATTTGGGATTGGATTGAGGATCAAGCCAGGAATCGAGCACCAGTCCACCACCGTGAAAGCGGGCAACTATAGGTCTTTTCCCCTCGTACGTCGTCTGCGGCACGAGAATATCGGCGCGAATTGGATGGTCGCCGACCTGCTTGTAGGTCTCTTGGATAAGATTGAAACCTTGGATCTTAGTTAGGTCGGCCATGGTGAGCTTGTCAGGTTGATTGGGGCTGTCAGATAGTGAGGTCCAACCCTCCCTTTATAGAATGAACCGCCTGGAGAGTACGTGCCGGATCCCTTCGGAGTGAACGACTTTCGCGAGCTCACCAATCACCTTTTGAGTTGTCAGATATTGCATCGTTTCCGTGCTTTCATCTAGCCAATCATCAATCTTTGGCACGGGAGTCTGCAATGCAAAGGCATCCCAGCTGGACAACCTATTGGATAATATGTCATGGATATTGATCCTGGACCCTACGGCTAAACACTAGAACTTGGCACTTCCGCACTTGTAATATGAAGAACGCTACTAAAGATGCCGGGCTTTGCACACCGTGTTGTCTACGGCGCTCTGCCAGGCCCGAGATAAATCGTTGGGGTAAATGGCCCCTCTGCCAACGTAGGCCGCTCCACCAAAAAGCATAAAATCTATTTGATGGCTGCGATAAATACGCCGAAGGGTGAACTGAGTTGTTTGAAGGTTGATTCCTCTCTCTGAATATGGACCTTATCGTGGAGAAAGAGATGCATGGAACTTCGTCACTATGATTGGGGCACAGCGCGGTTGAGAGTCTCAATGTCCGGTGAGGGACGAGAGAATAATAACTGAACAGGTTGAAAGTTCGCATTCCCAATAATGTATGTCGCACCCTATCTGGAAGGTGGAGCCTAGTACGGGAGACACCTACCGGTCCGTGAGAGTTCTTGAGATAGCCGTAGATCATATTTTCTAGACAGTGTAAAGAACCATCAGTTTTGTTTGTGACCGGCTGAATGGGGTTGATCTTTGGATGACCCACGATCATAAGAGAGAGGAAAGGTCAATAAGTGCGTATGCAAACTGGGCGACGACTGAAGCATGCTCCAGTTGAGGATAAAAAAATCCTCTAGAATATCTGGTTACTGTAGGAACACGAGATATGTCAGTAATATTAATTTTCTATGTGCTATAATATTCGCTTAGTGACTTGTTTACCGATGCGAGGAGGAGATTTCGCACTCGTAGATGATATATGCGACAGACTGGTTTCTTTTGCATGGTTTCCGCAGGCCAAGATTCCTGTATTCACGCCAATCGAGCCAGCAAAAACTTCGGTTTCATCGCATCGGGCGACGCAGCTCCGATTTAGAGACCAGTGACGCCTCTGCCTTGGCCAATGAGGAGAGTGCGCTGCGCAAAACCGAATCACCACATAATCCACACATAGCTGTTGGCTTCCGGCCATGATGCTACAGATCCGACACAGTAATCGTTGCTATGGGAAGGCATCAGGTTGACCCTGTGCGGTACGGCTTTGAGGCGGCGCCCGTTGGAAGATACCCCTGCTCGGTCACGTCAAATCCGCAGAGTCTCACCTTGGATCGGCATCTGGATGCAGATTAGCACTGTAGCGGAAGCCGAGGGGACTCGTCAAGAGATCTGCGGGCCGTCCAGGATGATCGTCATGCAAGGGGCGGAAGCCAGCGAACATGGACGGGAGACGACGCGATAGGGTCGATCTCTCTCTCCTGCTTGAAGCAGCGGACATCCTTGCGCAAAACGTGCCGTAACCCCATTTGTCGCTATCAGGGGTATAGCACATAGCAGATACTGGTGCAGCTGCAGCGCGGTGTCTTGGGTGCCTTTGAAAGCAACGGGGCCGCTTTCTTGACTCGATAGGAGGACGCTGATTACCCCTGGGGTATCAAGAGGAGATACTGCGTGTGAGAAAGCGCCGGCAGATGACTTGCACGAGCCTGTATCCACTCCCACTGTCACCCGAACGGCCAAAGGTGTATAGCCTGCGCCGATATTGACCGGATTTTCCGTGACTCTCATGCAAATAGGTCGCGCAGAGTGCTGAAACAGCTGCATTATGAGGCTGGTAAGCAAGCGGTCGCAGCCTGGGTCTGGTAGACCGGGTGCGAAGTATGCTGGGCGTCGATTTGCATTGAGTCAGAATGTGAAGAGTAAGGCCGGATACTTTTGCCGACGTTCGCGAGGATGCTGTGGGGAGAGCTGATAATGGCAGGGTTGACGGTGGAGATAGCTGACAGGCTGCATAAAATATACCCTTGCCCTGACATTTTGCCCTTGACAAGAATGCATGCGTATGTCATTCGGGTACCGTAGAGCAAGGCTCTCATTGGTCGTTCGTGGACGCAACAGCGCAGACATCAGTCTGAACACCAACTGGAAGGAATTGCACAGGCTGTGTTGTTGCGCGAATGAAGGCGTTGTTTCTGAGCTGGAGTCCCCTCTGCAGAAATAGAGTCTGGGCAGTTGGATATAGATCGCCCACGTTCAATGACAGGTCACGACACCACCGCTATGGAGACAAAAATTACTTGAACCTTGCCCCGATCTTCCCCGACCAGGAAATATGCCAGTTTGCCGCCCAATAGCCTAGACAGTCAACGGACACTTTCTGCTGGGCCAATATTAGCCGAAGACCAGTCCAGTGGAGTGGCCGAAGGTTCTCGCGGATGCGAGGTAACTGGGTCGCGGAGATGGAATGGCAAACAGTAGCAGCCAAGGGCCTAGAATTGTGCTTCGTTCAGACAGAGACTGGGAGGAAAAGCCTTGTCAAAACAGGAAAATACCGCGAGTGACCGGCACTGGTACTCGTGGCAGCTAGTATGCACTTCATCTATTATGCTCTCCGTCAACCTTCTGCAACACGCCACCGGGATTGAGCAGTGACAAAATAAGCGGGAGGAGCGGGAGGCAGGGTAGCGGGCACATTAGCTATTGTTTCTGGCTCGTTCAAATGGACTTTTCATGGTTATAGTGTTACGGCTTCCTCCAAGAATGTCAGCCCGTCTGCGAGCAGAGAACTGGGGAACATGCGCCAGCAGGCCTAGGTAAAAATCATAGTTAAAGACTTATCTAGCTGACTAGTCTGTAAACTGGGAGTAACACCATAGCGCCATTTATCGCGTCAACAAGACTGCTACTGCTTTTCATATTCCAGTGGCACCAAACAGATTAAACCGGCTCACATGCACCCACCTTAAGCACTAAAATGGATCATCTGATGTCCCAGGCCCTGGTGGACACTTCGACTGGACTCTGGGCGGGATTTCAAAGTATGAGGGGGGTCGTCGGGTCCGTCCTCCGCCCCTGATATACGATCTCCGTTCCCAATCGGGAAGTCCTGAAGAACGGGCCCGGGAATCGAGGATCAGCCTCCGTGGGGAAATGAGGCTAGTCCTGCATGCCAGTTCTTCAGGGCATTCAGTGGCGGCCTGGGCCAGTGCATTTACGGGATTTTCATATCTGGGCACGAATCATGGTCAAGGCGAAGGATCATGAAGTCCCTTGGCCATGGAATTCCTCCATACACCTCATGTATACAATGGCGACAGCGGATACCGGCTGCATAAACAGGATAATAGCGGTATTCAACTGCATATGGATTCTTCATGTACAAGGAATCCCGTTAATGGATATACAATCGCTGGGAACGAGTGAGGTATAAATCAGAGGCCATGTCCAGGGAGGGTTTCTCCATAACCACAACTGAAACATACTTCAAATTGACATTGAGCCAGAACAATGAAAGGCGCCGGCTCTGCTTCCTTTCTCCTAACCCTTCTCAGCACGATCACCCGCACCTCCGCCCACGGGTATGTCTCCAACATCGTGATCAACGGCGTCTCGTACCGGGGCTGGCTCCCATCCCAAGACCCCTACAGCCCCTCTCCACCCATTGGAGTCGGCTGGGAAACCCCCAATCTGAGCAACGGCTTCGTTACCCCCGAAGAAGCCTCCACCGATGCGATTATCTGTCATAAGGAGGCAACCCCAGCCCGCGGGCACGCCACTGTCGCAGCAGGAGACAAGATTTACATCCAGTGGCAGCCTATCCCGTGGCCTGACTCACATCACGGCCCGGTGTTGGACTATCTCGCCCCCTGCAATGGGGACTGCCAGACAGTCGACAAGAACAGCCTCGAGTTCTTCAAGATCTCCGGCGTCGGCCTGATTGACGGCTCCTCTCCGCCGGGCTACTGGGCGGATGATGAGCTGATCGAGAACGGAAACGGATGGCTCGTCCAGATCCCCGCCGATATCAAGCCGGGAAATTACGTGCTCCGGCACGAGATCATCGCGCTGCACGGTGCGGGTAGCCAGAACGGGGCACAACTGTACCCGCAGTGCTTCAATCTGAAGATCACCGGGTCGGGCACTGCTGAGCCGGCCGGTGTTCCAGGGCCCGAACTCTACTCGCCTACAGACCCAGGCATTCTGATCAACATCTACCAGGTCCTGACAGATTATGTTGTGCCTGGACCGACGCCAATCCCGCAGGCCGTTGAGGTTGCGCAGTCTTCGTCGGTGATCACAGCAACAGGAACGCCGACGCCGGTATAGTATCTCGTTCTCCTATGTTCGTGCTGAGGGCTTGACAGATGCTGTATACTGTTTATAGGCTGGGAGGACTAGTGATTCCTGTTTATCAATAGGGTGCTCTGTTTCGCGCCATCGAAGCCCTACCTTAAGCCTCAGAGCCCTCGTTCAAGTGTCACTGTTTACGCTCTTATGAGTTAGCTTATCGCACTAGCCAAATACATCACTGATTTCGCATGCCTATTATTTGAAATAGTGTCGAGTCGGGGCTGTTCGGAGTATCCCCTGACGTCACACTCACGTGTGGCCATTAACTCTATACCGACTCGGAGGGCTTAACCTCTCACTTAGCACTCTTGAGATCCCTTGCAACCTTGAGACCACTTAGCCAACAACCAAAATGCAGCACATAACAATAGACCCAAAGAAGGTGCAGCCGCCGACCCGCGACGGTACTGCGAAAGATACACCGGAGCACCTGCCAGTCGCCAAAGCCAGCAACACCCACCCGACCAAGCCTGGTGGAGAGAATGCGTCAATCTATTTCGTAGGGACGGCTACTACTATCATGTCAGCTTTTTTTGCTCTATAGCATTGTAGTTATGCTAAGCTTTGGATAGAGAATGGCAAGGGGTCAGGATCATGACGGATGTACGTTCAGCCCTCCCAACACGACGGAGTCCTCCTGACCAGAAGCAGCCAAATTTCCTCCACGCTGGCGACCATGTCCATCTGGGTCCCGGCGTCACATCAGCACGCAGGACGAATCCCGCGGTGGACCTGCACGAGTTGCCGCGGATCGATCTGGTGCTGTTGTCGCATTATCATGGGTATGCCATTTACCCGCAAGCCAGACCATGAACGCTAACCTCATCTGAAGCGACCATTTCGACCAACACGTCGAAGCATCTCTGCGGCGCAATCTTCCAATCGTGACCACTGGCCACGCCAAGAAGATTTTGACCTCGAAAGGGCCGGAGTCTTTCACAAGCATATACGACCTCGAGCCGTTTCAACAGATGATGATAAACATTGCCTCGGAGACCGAGCAGGCGCACACGCCCAGTCTACGAGTTACCGGTATGCCGGGCAAGCATATCCCTATGGCAAAACCGGTTGAGAAACTTAACGAGTTGGTCGGCGCGGTACGTCCACCTGCCAACCTCCCATCTATTTTGCCACCTCCCTCTACCTACCAAAACCTCTTCTGGCAACTTCACCTGGCAACCTTTATTGACTTAACCCCGAGCCTCATTTCCCCATGCTGACAAAACCAGATCCCCCCAACAAACGGCTGGATAGTCGAACTCGGTCACGGTAAAGACGCCTCTTCATTCAAGCCTGGCTACCGCATCTACATATCTGGGGATACCCTGATGTTCGACGAGCTGAAGGAGATCCCCAAGCGATACGGCGAGCATAATATTGACTTGATGCTGATCCATCTCGGCGGGACGACTGTGCCGTCGCCGGCAATGTCCCCGTTAACCCTGATGGTGACCATGGACGGGAAGCAGGGGGTGGAGTTGATGCAGCTGGTAAAGCCGGATGTAACGATTCCGATCCATTACGATGACTACGATGTCTTTGCGAGTCCGCTGAGTGATTTTAAAGAGCAGGTCGAGAAGGCTGGACTTGGGGGCGGGGTTGTGTATCTGGACCGAGGGGAGGAGTATCGGTTTGCCGTGAGGGATTAGTCCGCCAGAACCAGAACTACTCGGTACAGGAATTCTGATAGTACGGCAATTAATCTGCAATCCAGACTAACCGGAAGTCCTATTTGCTATGAGGTTACTGATAACAAGTAAGTTACATTGTAGAAATGTGGCCTGACGCTGTGGAGCGCCGCGTCGTAA
Organism: Aspergillus nidulans FGSC A4; assembly: GCF_000011425.1. Taxonomy (NCBI): domain Eukaryota; kingdom Fungi; phylum Ascomycota; class Eurotiomycetes; order Eurotiales; family Aspergillaceae; genus Aspergillus; species Aspergillus nidulans. The sequence continues at coordinate 3,881,480 of NC_066258.1, read as the reverse complement.
CGATGACGTCGTCGCCACGCTCCGCTGATCAACCGGACACTGAAGCCAGAATTATGGCAGCCCATTCCGCCAATGGACAACGTCTTTTCGCGTCGTCAGGCATGAGGTTATACAAATTACCCGTGGACTATGGTCAAGGGTTCAACCTGGTTTATTGTTCCACAACGCTTGGTGGGTGGCCGCCCCTGCCTTCTTTGTTGCTCCTGCTTCGACGTTTAAAAACCAAAACCTCGCTCTCAGTATTGAGACAACATATTCTACCAATTTTATATTCTAAAATTTTTTAGGAACCCATTTTTGAAGCCGTGTCTAAAACCATTATCAGCTCTGATATTTCAGCTCTGATAGTACATTGAACACAGAACGCGATATGTCCACCACCTCGCCTACCTCGCCGACCTCATCCACCTCAACTTCGACCTTCGCCTCAAGCCCAACCCTCTCACCCGACAACCTGAAAAGACAACCTCAACCGTCCGCGTCTACAAACCAAGTTCCTACTGTGGGCTCGCTGAAGAACTTCAAACGCTCGGTCTCGTACAACATCCACACATCCGTCCCTGAAGAGGACGCACACGCGCACGCGCACACCACCTCGCCCACTGGATGGACGCTTGACGAAGCCGGCTGCAACCAGATGATGAAAGCGTCGCTAACCGGTCTGCTTAACTGCCAGGAAGTCAAGAGCGGCGCGCGCGAGCGCACCGTGCAGAACATGCTTATGAATACCGAAAGGGATCTCCGACGCGCGCGAAGAGCCAGTTTGAGGACTGGGGCGTTGAGTGCAAAGAGAAGCACGAACGCGAGTCCAGATCTAGCTGTCAGATCCAATAAAGGCTCTCTAGATGGGCCGAAGGGGGATAAGTGAACGAACCAACTGCCGTGCGATGGGATATCGTTTCTTTAAACATGCCGCGTCCAGAAAGCGGATGAGAGCGATTGGCTTGAAACATCTATACTGGAAAGCGACGCAATCACCTCTACAATTCCAACCGCCGAAGGGCGTCTCAGAGAAGCGCCAGGCTCGTGCCCATGGCAGGAAAAGGGGCTCATCCCGCCGTTCATGCAACCGATCCTTCTATTGCTAGTAAAGCCAAGTCTATAGCGCTTCTAGAACAATCAAATTGTGGTAGGATGAATTCTAGGCCATGAATTCTTAGCCTTGAATCCTAAGCCGGATGGGAAATCCATCGCTGTGTATGTAGTATGACGTGTTATGACTGCCGCTCCTGATTGGCTGGCCGCTATTACCTCGTCATGAAGTCATGCGGCGGCCATATTTATATTGACAGAGAGTCCTTTCGGTTCTGCAACATCTAACGACGACTTTCAGAATTTATAACGTTCAGAATGACAATGACTATCTCAGCTCTCCCCCTCCGCCGCACCGCCGGCCTTCTCTCCCGCACCCGCCTCGCTGGCAGTACGTCCCTCAACTGCACTGTAAAACAAGCCCTAACAAGACCAGCACCCCTCCGCTTCGCAAGCACCAAGAAAGCACAGAGTACGAAAGAAGCCGACCCAGCCTTTAGCTCCAACGCCAAGAACCCCGTCTCCAGCAGCGGCGCCTCACAATCTATCAACCTGTCGCGCGGCAAGGAAGCTCGATCCTCTGATACAGCGGATACGCGATCCGTGCAGAGCCCTATTTCGTCACAGGATGGACCGACGAGCGAGCAGCATGCCGGAGAGGAGCAGACGAGCGCGGACGCAATGATCAAGAATGACCCCAGCGAACCGGCCGAGAAAAAGAGGGCGAATGTAGAAGCGGCAGGGAGGAGGAAGTTGGGACCCGAGGATGATCAGTGATCTAAAGGTTTAGAAGAGGATTGAAACTGAGCTGTGCTTGTATAATAGATGGTTGACGCTGTTCGCGCCACGTTCTTGTCTCTCAATAAATATTTACATAAAAATTGTCATGATTGAGATCCCGTCTCCACTGCCTCAGATGCAGGAAGGACATCCAGTGCCCAGGCATGCAGCTTGTTGTTTGCGATGTCCCATGGCGTATATCCAGTGTTGTTTCGCTGCGTAGCCAGCTGCGGTTCTTTCTCCAAGAATAACCTGATAGTTCTTTGATGCTCAATGACCCAATAGTTCTTGCTCGGGTTAACAGCGCGTCCTCGGGTGTTGGGCTGATCCTCATGCTGGACCAGCAAATGGAGAACATTGTTCCCACAGGCATCAGTGGCAGTCAGATCAGCGCCCTTCTCGTACAGCGTCATTGCCCGTGTCGGGTCACCCTCAAGATAGGGAGCCGGGTTAATGCGCTTGCCTGTGCGTTGGAAGAGCGCCGGGCTGTACGCATACGAGTTTGTGCCCGTGTCGCAAGACGCAGCAGCGAGGAGCAGGGTTCGACCAAGACCGTCCCGGCGTTCGAGATCCAGAGTTTCCATGTCCAAGAATGGCTGTATGATGCCACCCGAACTGAAAACTAAGTGCACGATGGGACTCTGTCTATCACAGATCAGAAACGGGTCCGCGCCCCGGCGTAACAGGTGCTGTATCATCACGATCGCTTTGCTCCGAGCGTGAATGTCATTCCATACATCCATTGCCATATAGTGAAGCGGGTGGAGGACATAGTTCGGCCTGTGCGAGAGTTTCTGCAAGCGGTGTGTATGCCAGTGCGGCTGGGTGTTAGATAGGACGGTCGCGTTAACGTCGATCCCGGTGTCTAGAAACGCGTCTAGCACGGCGGGGTTCAAAAAGTCGAGGGCAGAGAATAGCTCCATAGGATGGTTGGGCGACGGACGGGCTCCATGCTCGAGGAGGAGTTTGACCAGCTGGGTATCGTGTGCTGCCATCGAGAGCGGCCTCCAGCCACAGTACGCTGGAATGTTAGGATCAGCTCCACCTTCCAACAGAATTCGAGCGATTTCCAGTTGGCCGTATCCTCCCAGATCCCCTAATGTGACTGCAAGACACAAGGGCGTCTTGCCCTGCTTGTTCCGAGCGTTTGGATCGGCGCCGTGTTCCAGCAGATACTTGATGGCGCCTTGATGCCACCAATGGCCACCCTGTGCGAGGTAGTGGAGGATCGTATCAGCTGGCTTAAATTGTCGGTCAGCGTCAACTTTTGACGAAAAATGAACCTCCGGCTCCATCTGGAGACCGTTTGTGAACAAAAGGTTCACATCAGCGTGGAACTTCTCCACGATGACCTTTATCACATCAAGATTGGGCAGCTCTCGCTGTGCGGCAGCAAAGAGATAGGGAATGAGCCTTCCGCCAAGTGTTCGTTCTCCCCCGTTGATCCAGCCCTGCTCTGACATGAGGCTTCCAATGCGTGCGAATAGATCATGGTAACCGTGTCTAGCCAACAGAACCAACAACTCGGATAGCTCTTTCTGATCGGTGTCCCGTACATGGTCTCTGTTTCTCTCCAGCGCCTGAGCAACCTCCTCATGAAGACCACGCAGGATAAGCTTCACCAGGTCGTAGTGGAGGATGTAACCAGAGCTGCGGAGCTCCTCATCAAGAAGTGCAGGCACTTCCTTCCATTTCATGGTCAAGTACTTAAACTCAATAGACTTGCGATGATGCAAGTCCCAGACTCCCTGCTCTGCCAGCCGTTCCAATTCCACGGCCATCTCTGCAGACTCGCTCCAGACTGCAGCGCTCATTATGTTGTTACTGAATCGCCGCTCAGGATCAAGTTTTGCTCCATGCGCAGCCAGCAGGCGCACAATAGGGCCAATGCTAACTGTGTCGTGCTCAGAGCGTACCTCGTTCAGTCCAACACGCCTCTTCCTCGTTTTTGATGTACTCGGCTGATGCGGTCTGGTCTCCAGTTCGCGTAAGACACCGCCGGTCTGTAAAGTGTGGAACAAATTCATGCTGTCTTCCGTCAGTTCCCAGAGCTTTTCTTCAGCTGTAAACTCCGCGCACGCATCCAGAACCCGTTTCTGCTTCGCGTCCTCCGCATTGACATCCGCTCCGGCTTGCAGCAGCATTGCGACAGTCTCCAAGCGACCGGAGCGACACGCATCATGCAACGGAGCCCGTCCAATCTTGCAGCGGGCGTTGACGAGGGCTATCTGGCCAGTCCACGTATAATGCTCCAGTAAGAGCCCAACTGTATTGCCCTGCCGCGCTATCGACGCTATATGTAGCAGGTTTAGCCCCTCTTTCGTTGTGGACGTAGGGACAGCCCCCCTCGATATCAGATTAGCCACCAGTGCCTCTGAGACAGTGGCTGCAAAATGGATAGGGGCGGCACCATCATTGTCCACACTATTGATCCCCAGCTCTAGACCGGCGTCGAGCAGTACGTCAATGGCCGAGGACTGCGAGACCGTCGAGGGCATAAAATAGTGCTGCGATACCTGGCCACACAGCAAATGCAGCGGGGTCCGTCCTTTGTGGTTTCGTAATGTTGGTGACATGCCCCGATTAAGAAGATCAAGGATTGCAAGGACTGCCTTCCCATCTGAGAACGTGGCAAGGTTAGCGGCCAGATGGTGCAAAATTGTATCGCCTTTGTAATTGGCCAACCCAGGGTCTGCGCCGAGGGAAAGCAAGGTTTGAAAGTGGTCAAAGCTGAAAGTATATGGTCGGACTGTGTAGTGTAAAACGCCATTTCCATTATAGTCTTGTGTGTTCAGGTTTGCACCTTGCGCAATATATGTTGCAAGCACTTCGGCATAATTGTATCTCGGCTGTGGCGACATAACTCGAGCCAGCGGAGTACGGCCCTTGTAGTCTTTAGCCTCGAGGTCAGCGCCGGCTGCGCATAGAACGTCGAGGACGTCCCTCAAACAATCGGCCGGCATGTCAAGCAAGTGAAGCGGCGTACACCCGTCGTTATTTCTGTGGTTCGGATCGAGGCCTAAATTCAGCAGCTCCTGGGTGGTTTCCTTGGCACGGAGGCTCTGGACTGCGGCATGAAGTAAGGTATTCCCATTAGAGTCTGTCAATCCCCAGTCTGAGACGTAGGGGCGAAGCAGAGAAAGATCGCCAAGCATGTTGTGCTTTGCATACAGATGCAGAGGGGTCATTCCGTCGCTCGGCCGGACAATGTCCAAGCGCGCACCATGGCCGATGAGAGCGTTTAGGGTGTCCGGTTGTTTGGGAAGGCCCCAAAAGAGATGCATAGGCGTTGATCCGTCGTGCGCCTGCGCGTTCGGATCGGCCCCTTGGTCCACAAGGAAGCCTGCAAGTCTAAGACTGTCGCGGGAGCAGAAGTGTAGTACCGTCCATCCCTGCTGGTTAGCAGCGTTGATGTCGCACCCGGCTTCAAGTAGCAAGCAGGCACAGCACTTGAGTCTTTCGATGTGGTCCGTATCATCCTCGTCTGGCTTGCGAGCCTGCTTCATCAGGGCAAAAAGCGGAGTCGAATCTGGTTGACAATCTGCGACTGGGTTGTTCCTCGACTTGATTGCTGGATCGGCTCCCTTTTCGAGTAGAAGTTGAATGACATCAGGTTCGCCGTTCAAGGTCGCCAAGAAGAGTGCAGTGTCGCCTTGGAATGTGGCGTTCACGTCGACGCCAGGGATTTCAAGAAGCTCTAAGATGATGGCGATGTGGCCTTTCCTGCAGGCTCGGCACAGAGCCGCATTGAGATCGTCTTTGTCCGCGGTGGAGGCTGCGGCCCTGACGGCATCAAGATCGCCGAACTCACACGACACTTGGAGGGCGCTTTTAGGTTCCGGATTGGAGGGCTCCAGGGGTGGACCGCCAAACATATCCAAGAAGCTAAACATGACAGGCTGTAGTTTAAGGGATTTTTGACGAAGGCGAATCCAGGGATTCAGGGTAGTGGAGACTTTTTGTAGAGGTCGTGGGTGGAGATAAATTAGGCTGCCGCTGGTGCTTGCCTGGACTAGCCTGGATTAGCCTGGACTGTGGCCAAACTGCAATAGTGTGCCTGTGCCTGGATTGCAAGAAACAGGATTGGTGGAGCCTTGGTAGTGCATAACGAGGCGAGATATGGCCTCCTCATCATTAAGTCGCTGTGGCTTTGTCTTTGTGGTACCTGATGTGAACAATTGGCCAATATGTACCTAGTTACAGAACCACAAAAGTGATTGTTGGCTTCGTGAGATCTGGCATGAAATCGGTACCTGCAGGTGAATCCTTAGGGTTTGGTCTGTGAGTACAAATATTCTATAGCAGGTTCCTGCTTGGCCTCTTCCTCCGCAGCAAGAGTTCTCTATTTAAACTCATGTTAGAGCATGGGGGACCTTATTGAGATCTGACAGTTATCGATCCTTACGCGCAATCCTGCTAGTATATCTTGTGTCCAGAAAATTTACGAGGTAAGACCAACAGGTAGAAATATTAAGGATGTAAGATCACTCACTCGATAATCCGGCTCAATTTAGGACTAACATATGGTTCCATGCACTAGGATTGAACATTAGTATAGCTAGAATCCTGATTTAGATATGTCGTTTTAGGGTAGTCCTCCAACATTATACCCACAGAGAATTCAACTTCCTCCTTGTCAACTTTCTCTTCGTCGCGGTAATAGTTTTATGACAAAAAAAAAAAGGGCTTAAGCGTATCTTTGTTTAGGGCTAGGTAACAACTACCTTGACCATATGTTTCGAGTACACTCTAATCAGCTAAACTCCGCACTTGGAATAAAAAGATGGCCTCTGCACGTGCAAAAAAAGCTAACGGGTAGCTCTACATGAAAGAACATCCATATACCTGGCTACGTGAGAATTCTGTGGCAAAGGATACTGTAGAAATCGGGCCAAACAAAAACAGTAATAACATTCTAGGCGTCTTGCAAGTACCCTATTCTAACGAGTGACAATCCAACCATTGCTAGCAATTCTTCGTCAAACAAAACCATGGCTTTATAAAGATCACGAAGACCGGTAAGGGATCCCTAAGTTATTGCATTATAGCACTTTAGTTGACGTGCCTAACAGTGACAACAACGTTGCTGTTACCACCGATGGTGGAGGAACCTGAATAATATAATATTAACCCTTGCATCACATAAAGTGGTGTGGTGGAATAAATGAAGTACTTACCTCCAACGTATTGGTCGGCATTGGTGCAGCTTCCAAGGATTGCCTCAGCAGCAGCGGCAACGTTTTGGCTAAAGAGTATGAATTAGATAAATCACCACGGCTAGAGAAGAGCAGCTTACCAAGGGGTTTCAGTGGTTCCGCTGCCGAGGATCACCGCAGCTCCGTCCCGGCAGAAACCACCGTTGCCATCGCCGACTTTGCAGCTATCAGTGCCCTTGCTCTTGAGGTAGTTGATGCAGTTCTTGACGTCGCCGATGGGAGCGTAGTTGACACCACCGCACTGGACGCCGTCGCGGGCCTGGAGGGCAGGAGAAGCGAAGGCATTGCCGGCGAGGGCGAGCATGGAAACGAAGAAGGTGGTGGACATCATTTTGGCGGCTTGCGAGTTGAGTTGAAAAGATAGATATAAAATCTGAATTGGATTGAAGAGAGCTGAGGTTTTGTTGTGTTCGAATCTGAGTTGATGATGAGAAGAATGAGGGTGTTCAATGAGGTAGATGCCTCCTTATATACCTTTCCCCAGGCCTTAGACCGGAAGGCTGAAGCTCCATACTGTCGTCTTCTCCCCTATTCTCCAGGTCTGATGTCGTTTCCTGCCTAAGAGGGCTGTGTAGACCACTATCATGACCTAGCTGGGGCTTTTTCTCGCCATACGTGACTAGGGCTTACAGCGTTGCTGTCTTGGCCCAGCTAATGTTGATATACACGGATCAAAGTTTGGTTGCGAGTGACCACTTTCCACTAAGGACGAAGGTGGCTTGGTGGATTCTAGCTTCGGAAATACGTTGCCATAATTCTGAGGGCGCGCCTTACCTTCCAATCATGTAGCAAGATGGCTTGAACATGTAGCCCAGTAAAAGTGTAGCCTGGCGGGCTCTGAACTTCTTCATGACATTTCCTTGACCGACTCCAGTACTCTCACTATAGCCGCACAGTGACACGGCAAAAGGATATATGGCCTAGGGCACAACAACACACAACAGTACACCCCGCAAAGTGTAAGGCGTCCACCAAGAGATCTTGATCAGGCAATGATTATCGCCTTGCACAAATATCGCCCCAAGGCCCCCCGAAAGAGGGTGAATAAGAGACCCATGGGTCTGAGCCCGGCCAACCACTATCTTTACGTAACATGCCAGCTCCTAGTTGGCACTCCGTAGGGCTGAGAGCAACGGTTAACCACTGTTTATCAGAGTGGGGAAATGCACAGGCTTACGTGCAGTAGGACCCTATCAATTCCAACCAAGCTGTGTCCACCATGCGATTTAATGCGATAAAAATGCAGCCGTTCAGCTTACGAGGCTCAACCGGCTTGGCGCAATTCATTTTTGATCCCGGCGATTAAAACTGTGTATCAAATTTTAGGCAGTTCTGTGTCCCCGGTTCTTCGAGCAACACAGCATTAAGGGCATATTAAGCAGCATGCTCTCTCAAAACTCAACCGGTCACATCGGCTTAGGTATAAGCAACTGAGTTTCGCCCGTGATCCGCGACAATAGGGACCAGATCGCAGGAACCCTGTCAAGCAGAGCCACAGGGAAATGAGTAGGGACTATACAGCGTATAATGAATGATCCCAAGTTACTGGTGATGTCCCAACTAGATTTTACCTAAGGGCGGGTGGCTGTCGGATGGCTGTCGATGGCTTGACGCGGTGCATTATAAGGCACCCAGTGCCGGGCGGGGCTTATTAGGGCACAATCCTATTTAGGCCGGCCATGATCGACATAAGATTACCCTGAAAGGCACCAGCGTGACGCGAGCATGAAGAAAATTGACGTGTACATTCTGCAACCAGAGGGTTTCTGGTTGCCCTGCAGACAAAGATCTGGAGACTGCTGAGGACGCCCGTTATTTTCGGCGTAAATGGTCGAGTCAGGGAAGAGCTTCGGGAAGACGCGGGATTTGGCACGCAGAGAAGCTGAGAAAAACCGCTGTTGGCATGGTGGTATCATCTGTGACGGAATTGGCATAGCACTATAGTAAATAATGACAATATATGCAGGATTTCAAGGACTTTTGGCTTCTCCAAGGGATCCGGGAAGATGTTGAAAGCGATACTGGAGAGGTCGATGAGAAGCCGAACATGGCGGAACGCTCATGCCAATTACAAGAGCCCTACAGCAGCTTGGCGAGTGTCCCTAACGGACTGCTTCAGGTGTTTCAATCAAGGAGATAATGACGACAGTTTTGATTACGGAAGTCACCTCATCGCGCGTCTTGTCTCCAATGGCTGGAATTATCCCTAGGCTTGGCTGACAGATCTCCCACGATCAGTTCAGCTTTGCAATTATTAGGAAACTTGTCAGTCTGCTGCGGCATGGTCGACTCGTACCTACGAACAGCCTCATGACAGGACCCCGAGAAAATGCGGCGTTCTGCTTGGTCGGTAGCCAAGTGCCGATTTGTATAGCAGACAGGCGCCCAAGCTGCCTGTGACTCCGGTGAGAAGGCCAACACAAACTCAAAAGCGATGCTCTAAAGTCTTCTGATGGCACGACAGGTTCCATAACGCTTGGGCCAAGGCTAGGTTGCAGGCGACATACTATTCATGAATGAAGGAACCTAATTACTCTACCAAAATCAGGGGATGGAACAGTAAAGGAGCAATTGCAATCAACATCGCGCACAAAAAGAGCTTGAGGGTGCAGAAGTTGCATGAGTTATTAGCGAAAATCTATCAAGAGGAACTGTGCACACAGGTCCGAGGATACAGAGCACAGGAGCAGTTTTGCGAGCACCGACTGTGTATTATCCGGCAATCAGACTGCCATCAGGACGCCTTATACCGGGTACCACTCCAAGAACTAGTCTCAGTGTGTTACGCATTTAGTGTAGTCACCATGGATGCATCTGGCCGCTGCCATGCTCAATGGCGATTGAGTTATGGGGCTTTATTCGACAATTCAACGGGGGATTGCAGCGTGTTCTGGCTTTATTACGAGCGATATTCCGTATAATGGTAGATATCAGTGCCCGCTGCGAATGCACGCTCAGAGAGAAAAGCGCGACTGTGTTGAGTATTGTGTAATATAACTTGTTGGGTGTTCAATTTCGAGGGGCCTTGACAACAAAGGAGAAAACTGTCGACCTCAACTATTTCATACCACGGCTGTGAAGACAGCCCGGCGGAAGAATCATCAGCTTGGTCGGCACAAGTGACCAAATGGAGACAAATGGAGAGACCGTGGTTGAAGTAGATTGGCTGTCCAGTTTGGTGGAACCTCAGGCGACCAAACAATCGTTTGTCTCAGCTTCCACAGCCATGACGGAGAAGAAACCCGGATGCTTTTTTCCAATTGCTATTGTTTGCACGGCTGCAAGGTGGCTAGCGGAATGCATACCAATCGGCCATGTACCAGTAGTTCTTCCTTCGTTGGAGAAATGATGGCGTATGTGCTGCGCCTGTACCAAAATTTAAACATCAAGAGTTCCGTAATGACGGAGATTTCTGGCTGGATTGGCCCTCCTAGCTTTATGAAAGTAGTTTTTGGCTACCTAGCTCACTGTCCCATGATCTAGATAAATGTCCAATTCAGCATAAGCATTTTTGTCAGCCAACAAACATGACAAGCCAACTCGAATCAACGTGGACAACTTGGATGAATCCCAAAAGATCACAATACTGTTAATGAATTAGAGCTTCGTGGTCAACTCTTCGACATCCCGCTCAAGTAATTATCATTGTGTTGAGTGCCGCGAACTGAACCCTAGGTTCTTGCTGAATTGGATCCCGTGATGCCTGATAACTTGAACGTCTAGAAACATGCAGCCTATGCGCGAGTAGAAGAAAAAACAAGAACGGAGTGCGCGACAGGCTGCCTTTAGTGATAACAAGTACTGGCGTCAACCGGTTGATGAAGAATGCATCGCATTATTTATCATTGGGCGAAAAAGGTTGTGGTGTGGGCTGGTAGGTAGGGAGTGGAAGGGCCAAAGTAGGTTATTAGGTGTCCACGAAGCATGGGCTGGGCGGACCCGAGGCTATAGAATCATCTAAAGAGTTGTATGAGAGCATGGCGTGTTTGATATTTAAGAGATAGGAATACAGATTCTGAATGTTTCAGCTACTCTTTTGCTGATCCTCCCTAACATGACCCTCAGTCTCAGCCAAGCCCTGGTACGGATCTACCGCAGTCTTCTTGAACCTCCATGCCGGAACTCTCTGCTCAAACAGGAGATCCAGCTCTTCATACGTGCGGCCCTTTGGCTCCGGGACACGCATCGCTGACCAGCACAGACAAAGAAGGCAGGTGCCGGCCCAGAAGTACGCTGAGCGCGCGCCCCAGGCCCAAGCAGAGTCGTTGAGCTGGTAGTTCGTCAGCACGTTGACGACTATGTTGCTGATATTGTACCCTGCGCGGGCCAGGTTGATGGTTTTCGCCTTTAGACGCGTCGACGAGAGCTCCGAGACGAGGGAATATGTCACGGGCCCGATGCTGATATCGTAGACTAATGTGAAAACCATGAGCATGGCCCCGATTGCCCATTTCGCGGCGTTGTTGGAGTCCGGCGCAAAGGAAAGACTGCCGGTGATAATGAGGAGAGTGAAGAGCAACGACAAGCCGAGGAGGTGGATTGTGCGGCGGCCCAGCGCGGACATCAGGAACCAAGAGCCGATGGTGCCGAGGACACCAAGGGCATACTGGCCAAGCGAGAGGTTGAAGGAATGGATCTCGGGTAGGCCAGCCTGGACGCAGAAGTATGCGAAGTAGCCCATTATGTTCTGGCCGCTGAGTGTCTGCACGATCCAAATGCCACAGACGATCTCGGTGCGGCGGCGGTTAACGCCGCGGAAGCAGTCGAGGTAGCTTGTACCGGCAGACAGGGATTTTTCGAGTTCGTTGGTGTGCTGAATCATGGCGATTGTAGCGTCCGCGTCGAAGGAGGCATCTTGCGGAGAGGTGAGGCGTTGCAGGGCGTGCTTCGCCCTCGCGATATCGCCGCGACGGACGTGCCACCAGGGGGACTCTGGAGCGAAGAGGATGCCGGTAAGGATGGGGAGGGGCCAGGCCCATTGCACAGCGAAAGGGACGCGGTAGGACCATTGGTCCATGCGCTGAAAGGAGCCGCGATTGACGCCGGCGGCGATAAATTGGCCCATGACCCAGCACATATTGATGTAGGTGGTAAGGTAGGGGCGGAGGACGACGGGGCAAACCTCGCTTGCGTAGGCAGCTGGAAGGGTCTGAAAGATGCCCCAAGGTATACCGGCCAGGATCTCTGCGGAGAGAAGCATTTGGACGTTGACGGCGAAGAAGAAGAGGAAGATGACAGCATTCATGGCGATGAGGGCGTAGATCATCGTCCACCGATAGCCGAGGCGCTCAGAGACGAAACCGCTGATGATCAGACCGATCACCTCGCCGACGCGAGCACCGTTGGATAGCGCCGATTGCCAGGAGGCAGGGACGCCCCAATCGCCATTGGCGGCCTGGACACCGTACCTTTGGTTGAATGCCGGGGACGCGTACAGGGAACCGAGCAGGGCGAGATCGTAGCCTTCCATGATCAGGGTCGAGGATAACAGAACGGACCAGGCAACGGCCTTGGGATAAAGACGGAGACCCTGCCAGAGGCTCATTCCCTGTTCCTGGCGAGCACCCTGCTGGCCGTGGGCCAGCTCCTGCTTGGGTTGAGGGTCATGGTTCTCCATGGTGCAGGCAAGGGAACTGACGGAAGGCGTGGGATTGATGAGAGGAACTCGCGCAGAGCCCGCAGTTTAAATACCCTGAGACTGTGCTAGACGCCTCATGCAAGGTCTGGGGATGCGTACCCCAGCTCGGGGCACAAACTGCGCAGGGTCTGGGGTCGGAAATCCCCGCGAATAATTCTTGATCAATCTTTGATCGGCAGTCAACCGTCGTCCTGGTTGGTTGAGCGGGGCCAAGTCGGTCGTTAGTCGGAGACTTTGCGGTGGGATCACGTAGGGCATGCGGAGTCAATGCGGAGACTAAGAGCAATCCAGACTTCCACCGGGTATAAAACAGCCTGCTATTCGAAGGAAGGAGAGCTAACCAGGTTCTTTTCACGTTAGCTATGTCTCCCACAGCCATTGAGACCGTCCCGACGGGGAAGAACAACTGGTGGAAAGAAGCCACCATCTACCAGGTAAGACGCCTACCCCTGACAACGGAGAATGCTAAAGCAAACAGGTCTACCCGGCATCTTTCAAAGACTCTAATGGCGATGGATGGGGCGATATTCCTGGGGTCATTGAAAAAGTGCCCTACTTACATTCACTCGGCGTGGACGTCGTCTGGCTCTCGCCCATGTACGATTCGCCGATGCTCGACATGGGTTACGACGTCTCCGACTACGAGAATGTTCTACCAGCGTATGGCACGGTCGTAGATGTTGAGAAGCTGGTAGAGGAATGCCACAAGTATGGGATGAGACTCATACTTGACCTTGTGATCAACCACACCAGCGACCAGCACAAGTGGTTTCTGGAAAGCCGCAGCAGCAAGGACAACCCTAAACGCGACTGGTATTTCTGGCGGCCGCCACGGTACGATAAACAGGGCAATCGGATGCCTCCGAGCAACTATCGGGGGTATTTTGCAGGGAGTACATGTTCGTTCACTCTTTCCGACTGCTGGACACGCGCTGATTCGCACAGGGACGTGGGATGAGCACACGCAGGAGTATTACCTCCATCTATACGCTAAAGAACAACCTGACCTCAACTGGGATAATCTAGAAACCCGCAAGGCGATCTATGACAGCGCTGTCCGGTTCTGGCTCGACCGCGGCGTCGACGGCTTCCGGGTCGACACTGTAAACAAGTACAGCAAGTATACTGACTTTCCGGACGCCCCGATCACAGACCCAAAGAGCTACATCCAGCCAGCCATCGGTATGTGGTGCAACGGTCCCCGCATCCACGAGTTCATTCGTGAGATGTACGATGAAGCTCTCGAGCCCTACGGAGACGTCGTCACCGTCGGCGAGCTCGCCAATACCCCGGATCCGGCTCACGTCTTGAGATACGTGGGCGCTTCAGCCAAGCAACTAAGCATGGTATTTCACCTCGACATCGGACACATCGGCATGGGTAGCCTGGAGGACAAATACGTCCTGCAGCCATGGAAGCTGACGGAAATGAAGTCCATTGTGGCCAAATGGCAGACCTTCATTGAAGGCACCGACGGCTGGACCACAGCTTTCTGCGAGAACCATGATAACGGCCGGTCCGTTTCGCGGTTTGCGTCCGACGCGCCAGAACACCGCGAGCGTTCGGCCAAGATGCTCGCGCTGATGATGGTCGCCATGACCGGCACGCTCTTCCTCTACCAGGGGCAGGAGATCGGCATGATCAACGCGCCCCGTGACTGGCCGATCGACGAGTACAAGGACATCGAGGGTCTGGGGTACTACCGCGAGGCGCAGGCTCAGGTCGCCAGCGGTGTTGACCCAATGCGGGAAGAGCGTATCATGGACGGGTTGCGCGTTCTTGCGCGCGATCATTCGCGGCTCCCAATGCAGTGGGATGATTCTCCTGAAGCGGGCTTTACCACTGGGGTGCCGTGGATGCGCACGCATGATCTGTACCGGGAAATTAATGTGAAGAAGCAAGAGGGAGATCCAGACAGCGTGCTGTCCTTCTGGAAGAAGGTGCTGCTTCTGCGGAAGAGATACCGTCATCTGTTCATCCACGGGGCGTTTGAGGTTCTCGATTTCGACAACCTGGACACATTTTGTTTTATCAAGTCCAGAGGAGAGGAGCGGGCGCTCGTGGTGCTGAACTTTTCGGCGGGGGAGCAGCCCTTTACACAGGCAGAGATGGCAGCCGACATGGAATTGCTGGTGGGGAATTATGCTGAAGCTGAATTGTGTGAGAAGCTGAGGCCATATGAAGGACGAATATATATCAGAAGTGAATAGTACGAGATTATTTGCGTGTTTATATAGACTTTTCTGTTTATTCTTTCTGGGGCCCCAGATAGAACATGCACATAATGAAATGACATGAAAGACTATCTTTTCTGACTTCGACACGTCACTGGGACTAGATACATAAACCCTATGAACTAGCTATATAGTCCCCCATCCCTGTGCTGGAATCTCATAGTCAGTGTTAAAGTCAAGACCAGCCCCATCACTGGCTCCAGTCGAGTTCTCTGGCCCGTACTGTCTGGCTTGTGTCTGATTATGGTTCGCTGTCCTTTTATCTAATTTTAAGGGGTAATAACATATATTTTAGCTATAGCGACAGGTGGATCTTGGTTACAAGATTCATAGCCGAGGGCTTGGCATTTGCCCTACTTCACTGCAATCGATTCAGTCTCACCTCAATCTTTCGTCTGTGTGGCATCGCACCGAATGGCATCCAACAAACCGATAACAACAGCTTGTGACGCCTGTCGCCGGCGCAAGGTTAAATGCGACGGCCAGCAGCCATGTGGACGATGCCGGGATGCTGAAATCTCCTGTCGGACGACAAGTGTCCGCCGCAAAAAGGGTCGCCAAGGGGCCACCGCGACCGTTCTCCATGAACTCCGCAAGGCTCCAGCACCAGTTGCTCAAGTCCAATCAGTACCGTCGCCCCAGCCGACGGTTATATCAGACCCCTTCATCCGTCAGCCTGGGCTTCTACATCCATCAGTGGTGCAGAGCTGCGCGGAGTACTTCTTCCCGCGCATGCTCGGGACAGTCCCGATCCTGGTCCCGACCACGTTCCAGGATCACGTCGCTCGCATCGAGGAGTCTCTGCACTCATACTGCCTGGTAACGGCTTTTTGTGCCTTTGTATTTGCGCAGACGGGGTATGTGTCTTGGCTGAACGCCGGTAATCAGTCGGCCTCGCTTGGGAGACTGTTGCTGGACGAGGCCATGGCTGCCCGTCGCCATCTTGATCTTTTTTCAGCGTCGACTCGTCAAGGAATCACAATTTCATTCTTGCTCTACGGTTGCCAGATTGGCATGGGAAACCAGCGGCAGGCGTATTACTTCTTGCGGGAAGCAACGACTCTATATACGGCGGGCATGCTGGATCCGGCTGATGCCGACGACGAAGACGCCGGGAACCTCTTTTGGCTATTATTGATCTCGGAGAGGTATAAATCATATGTAGGGCCTCCGTTTACAGCGTCAAGTCTGACAGATCATATGCAGAGCGCACGCCATCCGAAGACATCGTCCGATCACGCTACAGGTCACCCGCGACAGTCCAATCCTTTGTGATACTCGGTCCGACGCATTCAGTCTGGGCTTCCGCTGCCTTGCGGAGCTCTACAGACCCTTCGATCAGACATTCCTCAGCCGCTGGAACGGAACCGACTCCTCCGCGACAACAGAGCAGCTCATCCAACTTGAGGACCACCTCCTGCAAGCCGTTCCGGCCGACGTTGAGCTTCCCGACATCGTCCTCGCCGACCTTCGTGTCTCGCAACAGTGGCTCCGCACCATGATCTGGCAACTTGCCACCTCAGCTGGCTTTCTGTCGAGCACGCCGTCGCGTCCGTGTCTGGGCTTCGCCTATCCACTCCAGATCGCGCGAGACCTGTCGCTGGCGACGTGGAAACTATCGAAAGAGAGCTTGGAAACGCACGGCATTGGATTGGTAAGCCGAGCACCACTTCACCACCCGCTGCGAACTAATATTAGAAATGCACTAGGCTGAGAAAATCTTCGAGATAACATGCACCCTCACAGACGTCATGGCCTGCATGACCTCCGCTGGGCTCCGGTCGTCCAGCTTTGACCTTGGCCCTCAGGACTACCTCAAGCACCTATGTACACTTATTCACAGCCTGCCGGGTGGTGAGACCAAGTTCCTCCCCCTGCTCCTGGCGAAGATCAGCCAGACGCTACCGTCTATGCTGACGCCTGTCACCCGCCATCTCAGTTTGCCCTCTTGCATGGCCGAGCAAGTGTCGGTGTCGCCAAATGTCGGCATCGGCTCTCCAGTGAGTCATCGGGATGACTGGAGTAAAGCGCTGAATTGGGCTGAAATGAGCCGCATCGGGGATCGGACACCTGAAGCTAGGCGGGGTGCTTGAGCTGGCTAGACGGCAATGAACGGATTCAATTCTGTTGTTCAGCGTTAATACAGACGACGTCTAGGTGGGTAGAAGGGTTCTGAGAGATGGTAGCAGAGCGTTGCAAACGATGCGATGCCTCTGGCCTTCTAATATCAGGACATCAGGACTACAATGTCGATCGACAGGAGTTTTCTTCAGCTTGCCGACGCTCTCGACACGGCGCAAACCAGCCTCAGAGAAACTCCTTTGCAGTCGACAACGAGGAACCTTTTCGTTCACTACTTACTGTCACTCTCTGGCATAACCGAACAGCCGTGTTTCCATAAGTTCCAAGAAACATGACAGCCACACGAAGACCAGAAACAGAAATATAAGTCGTGACGTATACTGAGAACTTCTCATCCTCACCGGCCAGCTACCATCCCAAGACACTGGAAGACTATCCACAAACTGGGCTGCCTCCCCTAATTTAACCTGTTCGCCACTACCAGCCTTGAAAAAGATAGACAGACAATTGCTATCTCACAGCGGGCAAATCTTGTCCCTGTCAGGATCTCATATCCCTAGACTTGGGCAGTTATGCATTGACAGGAGAGAGGGTGGTAATTGGTGTATGGAGACGAGCGCGAGAACGTGAAGCATGAGCTCGATCCTCGATAATACGATGATAACAGGGACTGGAATGAGCCGACTGGATCTACGTACGGTGGCGATGAGAATATTTTGAGGTGGCGAGATGAGTTCTGCCCTAGCGCTGAGCAATTGATGCCACTATTTTGGCTGGGATATGGGCCGTCTCGAGTCCTCAACGGCCATGCTAACGCTCGAAGGTCCCTTCCTCAGTAATCCACCCGAGACAGACGTTCTGGAGCAACTCAGGGCTACATCCATGAGAGTCGAGAAGCAAGTGGGCTGACTTTGATAAGTGGCACTCGGACTGGAGCATGCGAAGCCGGAGGGAATATTGATTGTCCTTTTCACCAAGTCGAGGCACCACAAAACGCGCAACCATTATCTACATTCGAACAATTTACCTCCGTGCAATTTGTTCAAGCATGCGAAGTTGCCAAACGGTCCTCATTTTACAAGCACGCAACCAATATCCGGAATCATTGGTCGGAGGCCGCCACGGTAAACAGTGGCTGGAAAAGAATGTGGGACATTGCGACGTTCCGAATTGATGCGGAGTACCGACAATTGCTCTATGCTGGTGGCCAGAATGCTGAGTTTTTAGTGAAGCAGTTGGCCCCGGTTAGTTATATTGATGGTCTGAGGATTGTTGCGGCTGGGAGATCCCCTGTCGGCGTGACAAATGCCGTCGATGGATCAGGTATTATGTAGGCCGTATCACCGCATGTGCTAGTCTCTAACAGCCCTTATGCTTTCACGAGTACTGGAGCTAGAGCAAGAAAAGCAAGGCGTCTCATTTCGTTTAACTAGCAATGGAGTAGATACTGGAGCTTTGGTGCAAGCCATCTGACGCACCATAGCATAATCCTGGCGTCTTGTCAACTCAGATCCTTTGAATAATCTTTTCATCTTACCTACCTTATGCGAGGCTGTACTACCATTACTCCCGATATGCCTGTCAACCTTCACGCAGTCGAAGCAAAACGAGGCCGGAAAAGTACAACATATGAATAAAGAACAGGTGGAATACCCAGTTCAAGAAGCTAGAGGCAATATACTTTGCTAATTACTGTCACTAAGTCACCCTCAACTTTCAACATTAGAGTTAAACCAACTATACGGATCCCGCGGATTATGACATCTCACTTTAAGTGCTTTCATCAGATCTCCATTTTGATAGCCAGACGAACATGCTGATCTCATTTGAAGGCTTTCAGCTTGACAGTCTTTTCGGTTGGTACTCAGGTACTAGCTACTGATAGGCGAGGTGTGACCGGACGTGCAATACAGTTTAGGTATAGCTGCGATGGTACACGTAAGAATTTCGATAGAAATTGTACAGGGAAGGACACACCCAGTTTAGATGTTAAGCGAATGGCGATGAGTTGGTTCAACATGTTCCTCTACTTATCCGCCTTTCGTTTTATATGACCCCTCAAAGTACTCACGTACGACGACTGACGATCTGGCAGATAATAACTAGTCAGTTTCTTTGGCACTTTTTGTGTCACATCAGCTGACATTGGTGGATCTACTTACACGGGTGTACTTCAACTGGAAAGCAAAATGGGCACGCCCTACGAAGGGAATCAATGCTGCTACTTGTTGACTGATACTTAAGCTCTGAAGCCTAGAGTGGTGCCGCTGCTGGTATGGTCATGCTCCCCCCTAAGTGCATGTCTCTCTGTGTTTGATTGCTTTGCTCGAAAGCAGAGGTTGGTGATGTCACTACCAGTAGCTCACTGTATACGCTAGAAGGTGAGAGTCCAGGCACCAAACCTATATTTGAATTGTGATCATGACCCTCATTGCACTAGCCCTTTTTTCAGAACTCTTTTAATAAACTAAACTAAGAGACCAGATTTATCTCCCTTATGTTCTATATGCCTCAACCATGAGTACCATCAGTCTGAGTCTGGAAGAATTCTGGGAAGTGGATGGACGGTTTGGGTTAGCTTGCTGTCTAGCATCTGGTCTATCAATCAGTTAAGCTCCCTGGATAGCTTATCTTCAAGAGCCATTCTTCTTGGGGCAACAACAGTCAGTTGTGCGGAGCCTCAATTATCACTTAGCCATGCATCAAAGTTCCAAGAGTAAATTGCAGGCTAATCGAGTAATAGTCAGGCAGTCAATCTCAGCAACTCAGTGGGTCGGCCTGAGTAAGGACGGCAAGGGACGGGCGAAGAAAGAAGATTAGCAGATGGCACAATAACCTTCGATGTCGTTGATTACGTTAGCAAGCTGTACAGTCCTGGAAGTGCTCTTAGGGATACCGCGGTTTCCTCTCTAGATCTAGGGCTGTCCACTCCGCGGTAGCTGGGAAGGAGGCTGCGGTACACCGAGCTCGATTTGCGAAAGCGAAATCGGTCTGACTGTCGTAGAGTACCAATAGCGCAAAACAAATTAAAGCAGGGTATGCACTCGGTTAACTGATCTTTGCTTGACCTCCGTGTGATCTTGTAAGCTTTTGACCGACTTGGTGCGGAGTCCTTCAGTGGTCGCAGATAACCTTCTAAGATTTCTTAGCTAACTCTGGCCATACCTCTTTGGGTTAGCATATTCAGAAGGAATAGCCAGCCTAGAGTTAGCTACTTACCAATTTTTTTCTTTCTACCCTCTTATATTATTCATAACACATTCCTATATCTATGTAGTACATACGAGTCACAAACTAGTCGAGAGAAATATGTCTTGTAGCTGTTCTAGAATATTCATAGTACTAGAATCTGCAAAGTTATAGATATAATGGTAGTTAGGTATAATTATTGACTAATCTTATACTTTTCCAGGGAGATTCAGAGTACGGCAAAGTAGAGGAGAAAAAACCTATTCCTGACAAATAGGATTATATTTTAGCTAACTCTAAGTTGGCCTTACTGCTTTGAGCTAGCGCACCCAAAAGGATTAGCCGACTTAGTGTTTGCGGCATTTAGCACGTCACCTGTGATCTCGACAGAACCCCACTAGAAGTTAATGTCACATTTTGTCCCAAAGGGGAAAGCTGCGGCCCGCGCCGCACCGGCCCCGCAGTGCACTAGATTTCTTGGTAGTCTAATGGTCTACTCTTATCACAAAAATTGCTCATCTAAGGTATAGGGCGTGGGTCCCTGTGGACCGAACACGGGTTTGTTTGTTCAGGCATGTACGACAGCCAATTGGCCACCCAACTATGGCGCCCCATTTGACACGGATAATTATGGTTGTTTATGGAGTAGAGACGCATTCCTAAAACACCGAACATGTATGCTATGGGGCTTGAATTTCCTTTCTCTAGCATTCAGAGTATCTAGAGGCTAGTCATATGCTACGAGGTTGTGACAGCGCGTGAGTCAATTGGACGCTAGGCAATCGGCGACTCATCCACCCTACCTTGCTACCCACTGATATAAACTAACGCGGGGCTTGCCTGACGCAAAAGTACTCCCCCCTGGATAGGCCCTGTACTGCCTAAGTGACGCTAAGAGTTGGATGGCGTTCTGGACCTGATTCCAACGCGATACTTGTGGGATGCTTTCCGAAAAAGTTGATAACCTCCGCCTTTCTCAAGGCTCGGCTATTAGGCTCTCCTCAAGAGGCATGTTTCATGTTCCCCTGGTTCCTCCAAGTGGTCACGCTTAAGGGTAGTAGCTCACTAGTCGCCTGTTTGCTTCTTCCAAAAAAATTGCTATGACTCGTGAGCACCCCAGACGGGCGGTTCTGGCACCGTATAGCCTAGTAATTTGCATACGACCCCATCCATGAAACTGCTTTGCCTTAATGTCACATTTCTTCCCCAAGCTCTGGTTCGCCGCGATTTTCCCCATCCAACTCACCTCTACAAATCGCACTCGAGGCCTTACTCTGGCTGAGACGAAGAACAAAATGACATCCCAGAGCCAGAGCCGTCCCAGATTCTACCGCAATTTGCAGAACCTCGGGGAGAAGAGCGTATTGACGTTGACCAACCTGAGGCAAAAACACTCAACGGTTTCGATTTCCGACTCCAAATCCCAGTCGTCAACACATAGCAGCGACATCGCAAGATACCAGAATGAAAATCCTAGTCCAAACTCAGGCACAAATACCAACAAGCAAGCATCATCGCACACCATTAGCGTAGCGCTCGACAGAATACAGTCCTCATCATCACAGGCGAAATCGCGACTCTCCGTCGCCGTCCCCAGCATCCTCGCCTCCTTGTCTAACACCGCAGCTCCAACCACACCGAACAACCCAACATCCTCTTTACTTACTCTAAATCGTCACATCGAAACCCAATCCACGCAAGCACGCCATCTCTTCACGCAAAAGTCACACCTCCTCTCCCAGAATGAGCGAGAATGGATCGGAGCCACGATCTCTGATACGGAAGATGCGATACGGGAGGTTCTTAAAATTACAGAGACGTTCAGGGTAGACCAAGAGCTTAACAATGGGCATGTTGGGATGAAATCTCAAATACGGTGGTTGGTCCGAGATTCGAGACGCGCGAAAGAGGAAAGAGAGCGGTTAATGCTCTGTCATGCAAGCCTGATGGGGGTTATAGGCAGATTACAGTCTCTCCATCTCCCCAACGAAGCGCAAATGGGACTCGTTCAGGATGCGGCACGCCAACATGAAACGGAAGGGGACTCAGAAAGGGGAACAGTAGGCGGACCACCTGAGCCCTCAGCCCCTGGGCCAATATACGGATCGTCTCTGTCTAGCACTGAACCGAGGCCCAAAAGTCCTGTATGGGATTTATCAGTCCAGTTACAGGATGCTGGCATGGAGGTGGCCGTTACAGAGCCTGCGCTCTTACTCCCAAATTCCCCGGTGTCGGCGGCACCGCACTCAACGTCTATCTCCGCAGCTGAGTTTCCCATGCAAAGTGATGAGGTAGCACCTGAGAAGCTAGATGATGAGCTCTTGGACATGTTATCTTGGCGGTGGGCTCAAGGGAGGCAGTCATAATAATGGTTTCTTCTACGGAATAGGATAATATCAAACAGGTGCATTATTATTACAACTATATATGCTACCCCTCAGCCCATCGTGTCTCCTTTCTGTGGGAATCTCGCTCCATAGCTTATTGCTTAGACCGTGCTTGGATACCTTTCCTGTACCGCCTCAATAAGAACTTGCGGCCTTGGCAGACGTTTACCCTGCTCATCAAACGTTTTGATAACCTGTGGCACAACTGTAAACTCATTCTGGCTCTTATTCCACACGAACTCAAACGTGCAAGGTTGAGAAAAGAGCCAAATGCCAAGTTCTGCTGTGGAAATTGTGAGCTTGCCGAGGTGAGAGACGCGGTCGCTCTCTGAAAACGTTGTCAGAGCGTACGGGGAAAACGCGGATGTGAAATCGGCGGCGAGGCTGCTTGCAGTTTGATCTCGGGCGGCGGTATGAGTTGGACCTTTATTGTATGCGTCTTGGTTGTAGAGATGCGCGGTCACCATGCGCCAAGCGAACAGCGCATTCTCAGTGGCTAAGATTCAATTAGGTATCCAGATGAGATACAAGGGGCCCTGGAAGATACGTACACGCGGGAGACTGGTCAACTTGTGGCTGGGTTGCCAGTAGTTTCGGTAAAAGCTCGCCCCCAGGGCGAATCGCTTGCAGTAGTCTGTAGACTAGAGCGTGGGTAATGACCTTGCGCGAGACGCCGCGCTGCCCGAGCATGGTATCGAGTGATCCTGGTAGATGACCTGAATCATATTCCGCTAACCGAGCCCGAGTACCCGGGGTGATTTGAGGATAGGGGGACCTAGCCCCGTAGTAGTTGTCGACGTGCAGACTGGCATGGTCGATTATTGTAAGAATCCGGCTGCGGACGGTCTCGTCGTCGGCTGACTGGGGAATGATGGCCGCTAAGGAGAAACTGTCACTTGAATTCTCATTAGAAATAGCAGCGGTGCTCACGGTTGCACCGGACTTCGACCTCAAGCCTACGCCATGCTCGAGCTCTTTGGCCGCTGAACGTGCTCGGCGACGCCGGAAGAACAAGAATGCTAGAAGAAATGTTAGGAGTGCAGTACCAACAATGCTCCCGACAATCGCCCCCGCGAGGGTTCCATTGCTGGTTTCATTGGCAGAGGCCTGGGATGAGGTGTTGGAGTCGACTGTTTGTGTGCCTGAGGTCGGCCTTGTAGTCGTAGAGGCTTGTCTTGTTGACTCTGACGTCGGGGTTGTCATTGGGGTTGTCATTGGGGTAGTCGGGGTTGTCGTTGGGGGCGGTGTTGCGTCCGCAGTTTCTGTGGATGACCCCGTCTCCGTGGATGGCAGATCGGTGAGAGTGGTGGTTACTGTAGTTTCTCCCACTGACACATAGGAACCGGCCGCATCTGGCTGGTAGGTTGTGATTACGTCGATGGCCTGCGAACTCAGCAAGACATAACGCGTTGTGGTTGGAATTGTAGTATCTGTGGGATAAATAGTGAACGAAGTCCCAGTTATCGGCTCGGTAGATCCGGGAATAGTTGTAGTGAATGGGCCTTCTCCTGCTGTAGAATAATCCATTGTGGTCGAGGTTTAGTCCTGGCAATCCCAAACTGAATGTTGACACGAGTTGTTCCTCAAACACGGATTGCAAAGAGAATCGGAGGGAAGCTAGGTTTTAACAAAGCATCAGTTGGTGTGAGACGTACAGTTTGAAAAATACTAGTAGGTGCGGGACAAAACGGGACTGTTGGGCTAGCCCTTTCTGAATAGGTCTATGGGCATGGCCCCTGCAATTTAAACATGCACAAGTTGGCCAAATATCATGGACCAACACAAGTCTCTGGTTTTCCGTCATGCAATTGGCTCATTGGAAGGCACCGCCATTCTTTGTGCATAGATGGGGTTTCAGAGCAATCAAAATACAGAGTCGGCTAGCTCATGCAGTTCCACTACCGGCCTCATATTTCGCCGTCACATCCCCTTTCTGCAAGCCGTTTATGGATGGCAAAGAAGTTGTTGTTAGCAACACCATGTCGACATGGGTAGAAGAGCGGTTTCCAGACATTGTGGTGGGGATTGATTTTGGCATGACATGCACAGGTTGTATGCCCTCGTTGACTTTTTGAGGCCATTCTTATGCAGCTGGTTTTCTCAGGTGTCGCCTACACGATCGGTCCGGAATGGGGTCCACCCAAAACGATCCAGCGATGGCCTGGCAAGCTGCTCAGCGAACTTGCCAACAAAGTCCCGACGAGTCTTGTTTACCGGCCAGACGGAAAGACGCCTGCAGAATGGGGATTCGGTTGCGATACGGAAGACAATACATCAGAGATAAAGGAGTTCTTCAAGCTGCATTTGGCACCGCAGAGCGCGAGCGAGAGCGAGAGCACGGGAACGAGCATAACGAGGAAGGAAGCCCGGCGCTGGTTCCAGGATTACATATCGTGCATTTATAAGCATGTTGTGACTCATTTTCACGGGTCTATTCCGGGATTCGAGAAGATGCGCGTAGAATTCATCTTCAGCGTGCCGACGACATGGAAAGATGTTCGCTTGATTGAGGACATACGCAGGCTGATTGCCGAGGCAATCAAGGCCGGGGCTCCTAACCACTGGGCTTGTATTGGACTCACAGAGGCTGAGGCGGCAGCGGTATATGCCTGTCGTGAGTATTATCAGGTTGGTTGGCTTCAGTATTGACGCAAAACTGGTTGAGTTGCGTTTGACATACCCAGACCGGAGATACGATCCTGGTTTGCGACTCGGGTGGAGGGACTACGGTGAGATTGCTCCTATGGATTCGTATGTTGAATCGTACTCTAACCGGGTTGTAGGACGTGAACGTTTTAAAACTGGCCTCCGACCATGGGGAGCCTGTGAAATTGGAGCAGCTAGGGAGTGTTGAGGGTGAGGCTGTCAACCCCTGATTTTATCGCAGCTAACCTCGTAGGACGCCCAATTGGATCGGTGTTCATTGATCGTACAATTTACAGGCTTATCGTTGAACGGCTGTCTAAAGTAAGGGATGAATTAGAGCACACACCTGAACATGTTGCATGGAAGATGCTATCGGGTCGCTTCCAGCGGTTAAAATGCGCCTTTGGAACTGACGTCGCACGCACACCCATGCTCAGCCTTGAAGTGCCCTTCTTAAAAAACTCGAGAACTGATTTACCAGTTGCCGGTATCTACGATGGTCAGATGAGTATTGAATGGTATTTGCTCCTCCCAGGGGAAATTGAAATGGCGAATTTGCTAATTCTCTACCAGGGAACACATTCAGCGTTCCTTTGACAAGAAAATCAACGAAATGTGCGAGCTACTTGACCGCCAGATCCAGAACATGGAGACAAAATATCCTCAAGATCGTATTGTAAGCCCACCATTCTACTCAGAGGCGTCGAGCTCACTCAATGCAGTCATATCTTATTCTCTCGGGTGGGTTTGGAAGCTCTCCCTACGTTAGGGATCGTCTACATCAACGATATGCAGTTCCAGGAGTAGCGAAGCATCCCAATGTCCTCGGCCTGCAGGTGCTCATGGCGGAAGAGCCACAGCTTGCGGTTGTCCATGGACTGCTTCTT
Organism: Aspergillus nidulans FGSC A4; assembly: GCF_000011425.1. Lineage (NCBI taxonomy): Eukaryota > Fungi > Ascomycota > Eurotiomycetes > Eurotiales > Aspergillaceae > Aspergillus > Aspergillus nidulans. The sequence goes on along the minus strand of NC_066258.1, from coordinate 3,855,389 downwards.
GACCGAATCCAGCAGTTGAAACGCGGAGTGGTGATGTTTGGGTCCAGACGGTCACCGGTCAGCTACGGCATTATCTGTGACCTGATATATGATCCGGAAAAGCATATAGGAGAGCCAGTCCGGCGAGATCCAAGAGACAACAATCTTTATGCCATTGACCAGATTGAGTGGCTGATCATCCAGGTATCTTCCAATGCCAATCCCGCTCACAGAAGTACTAACGGTCGTAGGGCCACACTGTTCCTCACACGGGTATATCAAAGGATTTTCAGCTCAAGATAAAGCCCGGCGAGGAGCATCTTCCTTGGAAAGTCCATGTCGTCATGTCCACGAATCCCCCCGATTTGCTACCACAGAGCATGAAGGGCAAAGGCGCGCAGCATGTCTGTAGTTTAGACATCAGTACGGATGACGTGGACCGGAAAATGAAGAATAGAAGGTGGTATAACATGCGTCCGCGGTATTGGCGCGCTTTATTTGAGGTTCGAGTGGTCGTTGGCGCGGCGGATCTGACGTTTCAGCTATGGTCAAAGGACCAAAGGATTCGAAGTAGCCAGCATGAGCCGATAAGGGTGCAATGGATGCCAGCGGCGGCAAATGAATGAATGCTAGGAATCAGTGGCTGCAGACTTTGTCTTGTTCCCTTTCATGCAGTGTACAAATTTCTACTTTGATTGACCCCGGTGGTTCTGTTAATAAGTATTTTATTTTCATGTTATGCAGGGATCAATGAAGCTCGTATATTATATCTTGACCAATGACTTGCTTCAAATGCTCTTGATGGTTGAGGTATCATACCCCTGAGAGCAGACGATGTTTGACAACGACACTATGTTGACTGTTTTGGGATACCCCTGATACCTACCATACTAACAGAATCACTGGGGTCAATCACAGTATGCGTCTGCGCCTCTTGAGTACTTGCGCTGACAATAAATCATATATTCAGAGGGGGTCAATTTCGCTGAAAATGGAGATATTCAAAATTAGTCTGCCAGCGTTGCTGTTGGATCGCGAGTTAGTGATACAGAGGTCTTAAGATAACCGTAGTTTTTGTCCTGTTGTAGTCTCATCGAACTACAAAGGGTGCTAGTATTTTCAGTGGCTGGCCTAAAGTGTTTATCATGATGAACCTCTATCATATAGCCGGTCCCCAGGCTCGCGCAAGGATGACGGGGGAGACGAGCCCAGCTGAAAGCCAGATCGCGCAATAAGGGTGAGCCGCTCACCCTGTTGTCTCACCAGTTTGCCCACCCCACTTGCGTGATGGTACACAAGGACAGCAAACAAGACTTTGCTTATTCGATTACAGGGGCAATGCGTGGAGATCACATGTATATCCTGCCAAGGCGTACAAGGCTAATCTGGCTTCCTGGATGGCAGCAGATTCCCGAGCGTTGGAGACCTTGCAGTAAGTATGAGTGGCAGACTGATTCTTGCTGCTCTATACAAGAGATTCAGAAGGCGGCAGATGATGTCTGCACTGATAATCCCTGCAGAACAAATGATGGGGTGGTTACTTGTCTAATGGGGGTCCACGAGAGGCAGGTGCAGATAATAATCGAAATCAACTCGCATAATCATAAGAACGGGACCTAATAAACCTATTTAGCTATGACTATACTGGTCCCTTCAGCAAGTAAAGCATCATGCTAGCAGCAGCATGCTAGTTACACAGGTTTCATGCATAGCTCCCTGATCAGGTTTGCATTTTCTCTGGTTCTCAGGACGAGTAATTACTAGTGGTAATGGTGAAACAAAGCAAGCGATTCTGTACAGCAAATTACTATGAATTTAGATTCTGCCGGCCCAATACCAGCGTTTACATGAAATCGTTGACATTACAATCGCGTCGTAATAGTCTGCCGTACGTGTATTTATGATCGGTGGGTGATAGAAGACGGAATGGAACGAATACCTCTCTTATGCCGGCATTTCCACTCAACTTAACTAACCAACCAACTTAAGCATGTGGGTACACTGGGGCCCTGAAAGTTCCTTTGATCATTGTCAGCTCAGCCCCTATATGGAAAGGTGCACCGAGGCAACCTGGAATCTGGGGCGGGAAATGCGCCTAACGACCGCCGCGTGACTCTAAAAAGCAGTGACAGGATCCATACCCCAGCCGTGAGTGGGACAGACGGGCCAGCTGCATCGCCCAGGCGTAGGATTGGTTGGGGATCACCGGAGCTGCTAGCGGCCCGTCCTAGCAGCGTGCGACAAGCTATTCTAGTCTCAGGAGGAAAGCCAGCCCAAACGAATAAGAGTGCTGTCACGAGGACATAGCCAATTTCACATTGATGAGGGGAAGTCATGCTCATTGGCAAAGGCGTAGATTCCGCGCATGTCTCCCTGTAGCTCTATGTTCAGCCTCTCAGAGACAAATAGCTTGGGCCTGGGGAAGTATGTCGATCAGCCAAACCCGAATTTTCTGTTATTAATTTTAAGAATCATATTAAGGCCAAGAGACGAGCTAAAATGCTAAGAACCTTTAATTACAAATGCTAGTCGCCGACTCCACTAATACCGAACAAGCCCGCTAATGGGTTAACAAGTGCTCTATCCGCCAATCCGCCAATTCTAGCGCCCTTTCTGTTTCCTCCTTACGTGCTAGCCAGGACGGGATCCAGGCTACTCAGACAGACAGCATTCCTTCACCTCACTGTGCCCAGGGCCGCCCCTCCAAGCTCACATGAGATTAGTATTCAGTAATCTGGCACGGCTGAAACATTCTCGGGTTAACGGATGGTTAACGGATGTCTAATGAAATAGAGCTACAAGCTTACGAATGTCCGACTCTAATAACAGAGCATGGTGCTATTATAATTTCTTTTGGTTCCATTAACATTGCACCTGTATGAGCCTAGTCTATGCCTATCGAGGGGTTCAATTGATAACAGCAATGCGTTCTATGTATCTTATACCTATATGGGATCTGCAAACGTACACCAACAGAAGTACGATGTGATTAGTGTATTATTTATAACAAAGGTGATCTCGATCCTTTAGATGCGCAGGCAGGAACCAGAACACGAACCTAGTCTACAGACGCGAGGGATCATTCCTGCGGGCCAGCCCGTAGTCCCACAGCTTACACTGTAAGTACAGATTACACTGAGCATCTTCCCGGCTATTGCGCACGCATCCGTGGGTGGGAACACTAGCTCAACACAAAACCTACGCTAGGGTAATGGAGCTATTGAGCTGAGCCGGCTCTTATCTTTGGCTCCACCGATCTTCAAACAACCCAAGCCGTAGTTTTGAGACGAACGCATCAGAAACACAGTAGCGTGCTGTGCCGCACAAGGAGACTAAGCACATTAGTCCTCTTTTGGCCCTTGGCCCCATTTGCGGCGCAGCAGTTGCAGCACGGCAAAGATGACAGATAAAACAATGGATTAAATCGTTGCACCCCCGGGCTTGAGGAAAGGAAGATGAAAGGGGACAATTCGAGTTCTGCAGCATGATCCTCCAACACGTTTACGTGCTTGCTTTCCTTCAATTCCTCTTCCTCATTCAAGCCTCCAGTGCAGGATACACCCCTCTGCAAACGTACCATAATGCTGACAAAGACACAACTATTGCCATCAAGCGGGCCCTGGACTCCGCTAAGGGCACAACGTACACGCTTAATGAAACGAAATTGACGAAAAGTTGGGCTGACGCTACCCTATTCTCCGCTGGAATAAGGTACCCCGAAATCGTCTCGCCGATAGTTTGACACGCTTGCTGACAGCCAGTCTTTAGTTCCAGTACAAATGCCTCTGTTGCATCAGAGGATGCAACACTAGACCTCGAGGGAGGTCTTGCAGTTGTTTGCGCAGCATGTTATATCAATGGGTCTGTCAGCGGTTTCTTGACCGTGGAGAACGACTTCAATATTACCCAGGCAATAGATAATGTCGTGGATGAGGTTGCAAACGTGACAGAGTCGGCAATTGACCAGCTCGAAACTTTTGTTGATGATTTAATCGGCAACGTCACTGATATTGACAGTATCTCGGATTTCGACTTTCCTGCCTGGCCGACCCTCGACTTGGACTTGGACCTCGATGATGCAGACGGGTTCCCAGATGTACATGCGCAATTTGAATTCAACGACTTAGAGCTTTATGTGGAGCTGGATATCCAGTTGTCCGCTGGGGCAACATATACGTTGAACTTATTTACGTCGCAGAGTGTTGCTGGCTTCTCCATTCCTGGCCTTGAGGCAGGCGCGCTGTTCAAAGTCTCGCTGGTGCTGATCGCCCAGGCGGAAATTGACATCAGCAGTGGGTTTCATATTAAACTTGACGATGCGTTTGCGTTAGAGTTGGAACTGTTCAACAAGAATGTCTCGCAAATTTCAATGTGAGCCCCCGTGAACTCGACACTCATCCCATACGCTTCTCTTCTTCGTCAATCGAAGTCTAATAGTCTTCTCGCAGGCCCGGTGGAAGAATGGAATTTCTTCCAGTAGTCATTGAAGGCCACGGTAGCCTACAAGCCCTACTCCTACTGGAAGCCAGCGTTGGGTTTGAGATTGCAAGTCCGAACTCAATCTTGGCCGACATTGCCAGTTTTAGTGCTGGAATAGGCGCTGAAGTCTTCGCTTATGTGGGCGACTTTCTCGTGCAGGCTGATGCTTCTACTAGCGACGATGCAGACTGTGCAGTCGAAGTTGTTGCCGAATATACTCTTGCCGTGGGCGCAGCTGCGGGTGCAACTGTCGCTGTTGCTGAGTATGAATGGGGCCCTGCGCCTAGTACCACCGTTCCTATTTTCTATACCACCCTGGCGAGCATTTGTGCTGGAAGCAAGACGTCTTCACCGACTACTACACCCGTTTCCACACTAGAAGAGCGGGACAATGATCTCGAGAAGACGACAACTACAGTGTCCACCACATCAACGTACACCATGGTGTCCTGCTCCTCAAAGGGTCTCGTCAACTGTCCTGTCCGCCTGCAGAGTACAACATCTGTTGAGCGAGCATTGACGACAGTTCTAACTGTAGGACCAAATATGGAAGCCACCTTCCCCGTGGATACTTTTACTACCCTGGAAGGTGCTATTTCCTTTGGGAACAATGTTCGCACTTTCGGTGCCTTGTCCGGGACGCCGGTTTCCTATGTTCCCCCACAACCGACTTCTTCAGAAACTGGTAGTGCTGAAAGTGTTGGCTCAGCCGACGATGGCGGCAATTCTAACAAGACTCAACTTATTATTGGCTTGAGCGTGGGACTGGGAGTTCCGGCCGTCATAGCTATAGCGATTGGGTTATGGTATGCTTGCACCAAGGTTCCTAAATATGCAGGACGTCTTATTTACTAACTAATTTAGGTGGCTTTCTTATAAACATAAGGGATCTCGTATCAAACAAGATGGGGTGACAGCGGCCTCTCCAGGTCAGGAGCAGGGTGCGAAACAGCCAATGACAACAGTGAGCGCTACCTGAAGAGAAACTACACCTATAAGTACCTGTATATAATCAAGGTGAAGCTTGCTCTCTAAGTTTTCCATTCGTAAACTGGTAGATACGACAACAGGGTGTGAACAATAAAATATCCCCTCCGCTCAGCCATATTATGCCACTAATCTAGGCTGTTACTCATTTTCTGAGCTTAAGATGATTATGTAGGGCTTTCGTACTTTTATCTAACAAATCCAGTGCCAGGGAACGAAACAGGAGGTGAGGTGGTAAGTTGATTGGAACTTATACATAACCATTCTGGCGCTCATTTAAAAACCTGGCGCATGGTTAAGAGACATATGAGGGATCCAGGCGTCGGTGAGAGATAGTAGAACCTAGTTCCCATGCCAGTATAAAAAGATGCAGGAAACCACATCTTCTCCTCTAGTTAGTGAAAAGCCAGTACGGCTGCATTGCCGTTCGGCAGTGAAGCCGTTGGATTAGAGGCAATAACTCAGCGGCAAGTCCTCCGAACCCCGTGTTAGGCCTAATATATAAATTCGGTTCCCGAAGCCAAGTTCAGAGATAACTTACGTCGTCCCGCCACGCACATAGCCCTGCAGATAACCCTTTATAAAACGTGAAGATTTTTGTTCCTTTTATTTATACGAACCGTGAAATTCGCGTACTCAGAGTGCTCAAAGTCACCCAAGATGCAGTATCTGGATAACTATGCCGTTGATCAAATACTGATTAACCTCACTAAAGACGAAGCTACCGAATTTCGAAAGCTTATTGAGAAAACCTTTGAGGACTTTTCTATTAGCGGCGAGCGTCTGTACCAGCTCGATCCTAGTGCCATTACTCGCCCAACTGGACAACGCACTCTTTTCAGGCCCTTTACTTTAGACTCGAGCGTCGGTGTCAAGCTCCTTGTCGAGCCTTCTCTTAGACCCGACGGCAAGAAGGATCCATTGCTTGGAATCCTAATCCTGATGATCGGATAGGGCCATCTCACGGGCATATTAGATTCCGAAGAAGTGACTGGCTACCGAACTTCCATGAATGCCATGGTGCCTTTCACTTGGAGAGTCAATGTTGAAAATATTGTCATTTTTGGTGCTGGCATGCAGGCCCTGAGGCACACGCGCCTTATCCTGACCTTAAGAGGCTCTGAGGTCAGAACCATTACCTTTGCGAATCCTTCTCGGGACCGGGTGGATGCACTCATTGGAACGGTGTCCAGAGAAACGTAGCCCGCTGGAAATCTGACTGCTCTTTTCGCTTTATCGACACCTGCGTTAGATTACCAGGAACAGATTAAAACCCTCCTCAGCGCAACTGATTGCGTCTTCTGCACCACCCCTTCCCGAGAACCACTTTTCCCCGCCAGCTACTTGACTGAGCGGAGGAATAACGGCCGTCTACCTTTCATCTAGGCCTTCGGCTCCTGGCAATCGAACATGATCGAGCTGGATCCCAAAATACTGCATCATATTATCGCTGCCGATGGTGGCTACAACCCGATCAGCGGCGAGGACACGGGGGTGGTGCTGGTTGACGACCGCCACTACGCTCTTCAAAATTCAGGAGAGGCGGTTCAGAGCAAGCTCAAGGCCGAAAACATGGTTGAGCTCGACCAGATACTTGCCCTGATGAACTGGAAGATTGGATTTGTCAATGACCGGCAGATTAAGCAGACACAGTGGTTTATCTAACAAGGCTTATTGTCTACAAAAGCATAGGCATGAGCCTTACAGAACTGACGATAAGTAATGCCATTTTGGTGCTTGCACAGAACCAGCAGAATCATTCACAGTGTACAAATGACAAGGTCGATCATTTACAGTAAACTTCCTAAACATCTTAGAAGAATTCTTCAGACTGTGACTTCAGAAAAGCGATTGACAGGAACAGATCACGTCTTAATCAGTGGCAAGCGAGAGTATAGGACAGCCCAAGAGATTATGCAGTTTCGGGCGTTTGCTGCTGTCTTGACATTATAGACGCAGCTAACAGGGCTCACCTGATATCGCTGCCCAGTTAAATAGACTACCAAATATTATGGTGGATTTGGAGAAATATTCCTTTGACTACAAGCGCGTTCTGTGCTGCTGATCAACGAAATAGAAAGAGTTCGGGGAAGCATTAAAAGACAAAGTGACTATCTTTAGAGTATTGAAAACCAGGCAGCAAATATAGTCAGTGCATCCGGGAGATGATTGGTCACATTAACAATCGGAGCATTTTAGGACTCAACCTGCCTGACGAGTCTGTAGTAGAGACTGAAGGGTAGACAGCCCAGCTCCGCTGATTAATCGTCGACTTGCAGCTACACAGGACGCATGCATCTGCTGAGCATGAGTGGGAGGAGACATAGTTGGCACGAGAACCACCCTACTTATTTTGCCAGGATCAAAGGTCTCTACGCAATATTGGTGCCCGGCCATTCCATTCGCGACACTTAATACTGATGAGGGTTATCCTGAAAGAAGTAAAGGTAGTACTAGAGTGCCTATTCTATACTATTTTCTGAACTACCTATAGTAGGAGGAGTAGATATGTTAGGCTGTTTTGCTGGCGCCGGATCGCACAAGTAAAGCGAATAGAAAATAACATTTAGCGGATTTTGGAAGCCTTCATTACTAGTAGAAAACTATAATATCGGTAAATCGCTTGCCTGGCCAGGTGACTGGCGGAATCAGTTACAGCTCTGGGGGATTACGCAAGACGCAGCTATGACTTCATAAGACGCCTCACCCGCTGCTCCTTGTCTCTTGAGACAATACGGTTTTTTGCACTTCTTCATAATTAGACAGTTCAAAATGCTGAAGAATGTGTTGCGACGCGGTGCACTGCGTCTGGTGCGTCAACGCGCATCGTATGCGACCAGTGCTCTCACCCCCCAGCAAAAGCAGATTGTCAAGGCAACAATCCCAGCGCTCGAACAGCACGGCGTCACGATAACGACTCTCTTCTACAAAGAGATGCTGGAGAGGCACCCTGAGCTGAATAATATCTTCAACTCCTCGCACCAAGCGACCGGCGTGCAGCCTGCCGCTCTTGCTCATGCTGTCTGGGCCTATGCTAGTAACATTGATCACCCCGAGGCTCTTGCTACTGCAGTCTCGCGCATTGGCCATAAACATGCCAGTCTGGGTGTCCGCTCGGAGCACTATCCGATCGTCGGCGAGCATCTGCTGCGGGCTATCAAGAAGGTGCTGGGCGATGCCGTGACACCGCCGGTCGCGGACGCCTGGACTGCAGCATACCAGCAGCTCGCAGACATTTTCATTTCTTTTGAAGACGACCTCTACAAGCAGGCGACCCAGACCCCCGGAGGGTGGACGGGGTGGCGCAAGTTCGTCATCGCCGACAAGGTGCACGAGAGCGAGGAGATCATCTCCTTCCAGCTTGTTCCCCAAGATAATGGTCGCCTCCCGACGTATAAACCAGGCCAGTTTGTGAGCGTGCGCTGCTTTGTTCCAGAACTCGGCGTCTACCAGCCGCGACAGTACAGTCTGTCTGATATTCCAAATCAACGGTACTTCCAGATCTCCGTTAAAAAGGAGTTTGCGTCCGGTGCTCGTCCTGCCGGTCGTATTTCCAATGTTCTACATGAATCGCTCCCCAAGGGCTCTGAAGTCGAGATCAGCATGCCCTTTGGTGATTTTGTGCTCGATACCAATGCCACCACTCCAGTTGTTCTGATGAGTGGTGGTGTCGGCTTAACACCGATGATGTCCATGCTAAAGACCGTTACCAACAATTCCAAATCGCGACCGGCCGTATTCGTGCACGCGGTGCGCAACGGACGCGTCCACGCGATGAAGGAGACGCTAGCCAATATCATGACTGACAATCCACAGGTGAAGAGGGCCATCTTCTATGAGCAGGTGGAGGAAGGCGACAAGCAAGGTGTGGACTATGACTATGTTGGACGTGTCGATGTATCTAAGATCAAAGACCTGGTGTTCTTGCCGGACGCAGACTACTACATCTGCGGCCCATCGCCGTTCATGAAGGCGCAGAGTGAGGCGCTGGAGACATTGGGAGTTCGCCCTGATCGCATCCATATGGAAGTCTTTGGGTCGCCGACTCCATAACCAGCAGCATTCACGAAATGTTCTTGAAAAGTGACTATTTACTAAGTGTCAAAGCAAGTCAGATAAATGCTATCCTCCAATTGCGAAAAGAGAATAATGGCTTGGAACGAGATGAGAGCTGGTCGTGAAAGTACAGACGAACCATTGCCACATTTGTGCCATTTGGCGCGTTCTCCTGGGTGGCACCCTCATGGCGGCCGTGTGTGTGCTCTCACGTTTGTTATTATTAATGTCACAGTGAGCCTAGTCTCTCACACATTCCTCCATTCATCAAGGTCTACAAGGTATCGTTCATCATCACCGGCTTGTTTCTGATCGCCGAAGGCGGGCCGTTGATTTTGTTCATCGACTCCACATCGTCAACGGACGCCATTTACGGCTGCATGATGTTCGTCGCGGTGGGTGCTGTGCTGGACTGTCGATGGTGACCGGATATACCGTTGCCACGTTGACCCGAAGCAGGAAGACATCGGCGCCGGACTCAGGACGCAGAATTTTCCCACAGATCGGTAGCCAGGTATATGCGCTCGTTGTTTCCGGGCAGATATGCCAGTTCGAGGTAATTCGGAACATCCTTGCGGCCCTTGCTGGTAGTAGCATTTCCCAAGAGGTCATGGAGGGTGCGAAGGCCAGTACTCAGAGCACCGTGTTTCAGACTTTGGATGGGGAGCTGCAGGAGAGGGCGATCCAAGCGGTCATCTAGGCAGTGAAGCCCACCTATGTCTTGGTTCTTGTTGCTGGAGAGGTTATGACGTTGCTCGTCGCTTTGTGTATGAAGTGGGAGAGGCTGTTTGGAAAGCCTGTCGTATTGCTGCGTAGAAGATTGTCATCGAACTCTAACAAATCAGCCTCGCCCTTGTATGGCCTAGGCGGAAGTCGCACGCTGAGTATATAATACTACCGAAATAACCTAACCTTGACTGAAGCCTCCTCAGTTTTATTGTTGACGTCGCAATCATTGCTGGCGCTTCTGTGCTCAGTCAGAAAGATATAGTGTGTTAGGCACTTGACGTCATGACCACGTATGATTATCACCAAAATAGCCCCTGCGAAACGCTCCTTGCATCTGTCTATTCGCACAAACCAGTCTCATCTAATTATGCAGCATATTGTAATTGACCCGAACCATCTCCAGCCGCCCACCCGCGATACCGGCACCGACCAGGTTCCGCGAACCCTGCCGCCAGTGAAGAACAGCAAGGTGCACCCCAGCAAACCAGGCAGCGAGAATGCGTCGATCTATTTCATCGGGAATGCCACGACCATATTGTAACGACCTTATCCAGTATGTCACATAGTAGGCTGTACTAACGGAGCACAGAGAATGGCAAGGTGTGCGTATCTTGACAGATGTGGGTATACACTAGTTCCATGATATAACAAGCCTGACAAAATGCAATACCGTAGCCCAACTTCCTCCACGCTGGCGACCACCTTCACCTTGGACCTGGGTTGACATCAACCCGGAGACACAACCCGGCAGTTGAGCTGCAGGAGCTGCCGCGCATTGATTTAGTCCTGCTGTCACATTATCACGAGTGCGTGCTCATCTCCTTTGATTTAGATACCAGCCAACTAACTACAAAGCTAGAGACCACTTTGACCGCAAAGTTGAAGAATCCCTACGGCGTAACCTACCTATCGTGACAACAAGCCATGCGAAGTCTGTCTTGACCTCTAGAGGCCCAGACTCATTTACGAATGTCTATGACCTGGACCCTTTCCACCAAATGATGATCAACTTTGCGACCAAGATAGAGGCAAAGGACCAGTATATGCCAAGCCTGCGGGTAACGGGGATGCCCGGGAAGCACGCTCCTTTGGGCACGGCAATGGAGAGTCTGAACGATATCGTCGGGGCGGTATACAGTTTTCTATCCATCTTACTTGTCTGAATAATGCTTACAAGGCCAGATCCCTCCAACAAATGGCTGGATTCTAGAGCTTGGCTACGGCCATAGCGCGGACGGATTTAAAGTGGGCTACCGGGTCTACATCTCGGGCGATACCTTGATGTTTGATGAGCTCAACGAGATCCCGAAGCTATACGGAGAGCATAATATTGACCTCATGATAATCCATCTAGGTGCTGCCATGGTACCGTCACCATCGCTAGCACCATTCACCCTGATGGTCACGATGAACGCAAAACAGGGGGTAGAGCTGATGCAGTTGGTTAAGCCGGACATCACTATTCCAGTTCACTTCGATGACTATGATATCATGTCGGAGTCGCTGGAGGACTTCAAGGCGGCTGTTGCAAACGCAGGCTTGGGCTGTGGTGTCGTGTACCTGGATCGGGGGGAGGAGTACCGCTTTTCCGTAAGACGTTAGCTCAACCCTTGGTCAAAGTTACAATCACCATAATATCCCAGTTTTAGAGGTAGTCTTTCACCAGTGAAAAAAAAGTTTGAAGGTGCACTGATGAGACGGCTGTGATTCATCGGCTGGTACAAAGTGATTTGACAAAGGGACGGCGGTCTGTGCCACGAACATCGCTAGCCAGGAATTGTCGCTTGTGATATATTGGTAATGCTAGATATTTAAGCGGGAAATAATCTATTCACAAGGAACTAGGAGTAGCTTACTCAGGATTGCTATCACTCTTTGCCCTCGTTTACTACTTGTGTTCCATAACTATCGATAATAAGTGGGAAAAGAAACTAAAGCTAGGCACTAGAGATGGGATGAATACATTAACAACAAACGGGGAATACAGACTGGAGCTCTTAAGACTTGTTGACCTGGAATGAACTTGTGGGCCGACGGCCGAGTCCACTTTTTTCATAAGCCATATCCAGCATCTTCATTTGGGCAATGGAGTCGGCACCACTAATCCAATGTTGCGTCTCCCGACCCTTCACTCGATTGACAAATTGCTCCAATTGGTGTCGATAAGACATCCAGAAAGGCTCACCGGGAAGATCCGCGAATTCCCCTCCAGCCTCTTTGAAGGTGTAGGCCTTATGGTAGGTTGTTTGCTCCCATCCACGGATAACCTTGCTTGTATCTCGGTTCCGGACCTGGTAGATGTCCTTGATATCGATACGATGCCAGAAGATCCCATGCACAAAGCCGTGGAGGGTAAGCTGACGCTGTTGAACTTTGACTTGGGTTTGAGGGAGAGTCTCATCTGCGATAATGACTTCTTTTTGGGTCACGGTGACATGCGAAGGAGTCCAGTACGTAGGCCCCTTCAACGTACTTGAAGCCTCTCCGATAGCACCGTTGGGAAATCGGAACGTTGCATGAAAGTCATAATCACACTTATCATGGACCCCGTCCGTGTATGCATGCACCTCGCAACTGAGACACTCCTCAGGCTCAGCGTCAAAGGCCATCCGCAGCGCAGCCATGTTGTAAGTGCCCATCGCCATCATGCTTCCACCCGAGAGGTTGTAGTTGAAGTGGATGTCATCCTTACTGGTCCCCCACCACGGGATCATCGAGACTGCGTTGACATGCTCAATGTTGGCCGGATCGATTAAAGAGCGGAAGTAGGACCAAGCCGGGAAGAAGCGACTGTGAAATGCCTCGAGAATGACAGGACCATTTGGCTGCGACAACTCTGGGAGGTTGAAGAGGATCTCCGCCTCGGTCGCGTTGGACACTGATGGCTTCTCAACCAGCACATGCTTACCGGCCCGAATGGCTCGGACAGCCCATTCAAAATGTAGGCCGTTAGGCAGCGGAATGAAAACACAGTCGATGTTGGGATCGCTGAGAATGTCTTGGCTCGTCAGCGGACAAATCACTGGGGTTAGTGTTTGGGGGTTCTCTACCCTCATATGAATCTCTGACTTCCGGGATGGAATGGGCCTTTGCGAACTCCTCAGCCTTCTTCCGATCACGAGCCGACACTGCTTGGACGATGACTTCAGGATGAGATTTCGCCGGAGTGATCAGAGCCAGTGGTCTGAGCGGAAAGTCAGTCACGTTAGGTCCGACTTCACACATGAGAGTCTGTGAATCCTCATACGTACGCAATATTGGCCGCTCCGAGAATGCCAAACTTGAGAGCGTCTCCGCGCTTAGGAGGCGGTTGAGGTGGGCTGAATGCCTGGTAGATTCGACCGACCATAGATGCCAGGGCCGCCATGATGCTACCGTAGTATGAGCGGATCTCCTCAACAGCGAACTCTGCGCCTACGCACCTTTCTCTTGCAGACGGTTAATAGCGGTGACAACCTATTTGGATGTGGAAGGAAGAGACAGCCGCGGTAAAGGATGGGAGAAAGTTGGAGGAAAAGCTGAGAGGAGGAAGCCAAGGCAGGAAGCGCCTCGTGTCTATTAACTGGCAGCGGCCCAGGGAGCTAAACACACAAGCCTTGCGATTGCGGAGACAAAAACCAACGAAACTGAAGTCCAACCAATTGAGTTAGCCAAACTACCGGTGAATCGCTGCCGGACATTTTCTGAGTCAATCACCACAGATGCCTATTCCAGGCCGCGATCTTACGGGGCGCTATGTTTAGGCCTGGGAGGTGCGCGGGCTGAAAGATCATAGGATCCTCAGATCTGTCCTTTGTATCTAATCTCGGTTGGAAACGAGGCGTTACTGGAGTCATGCCTGTGCGCAAGTGTGGTCGCTAGCTACCTGACCGGCTCACCTAAATGCCTAGGCCCGCGGCGAGCAGTTAAGAGGACGGCGCTAAGGGCATGCCCGCTTCTAGCGTCCACATTAGCTGCGGTATGATCTCAGCTGCGCGGATGCAGCGGAGGGACCCACCGACTCTTTCTTGTGCCTCTTTTTGTGTCCTTAGTATCGCAATGAATCAGTCTACACCTGGCGGGTATTATTGAGTCCAATAGAGCAGCGGGCGTGGACAAGGAATCAGGAGCGAGCGGAGATTTGGAAACGGCGGCTGACTGATGGGTTATTCGGAGAGAAGGGAGAGACCATAATTCGGGGAGTGGCTGCTATGACTAGCTGGCAACTCTTGTTCGGGCAACGTCTTTGCAGTCCCATAGGCTGTCTCTCAGCCTAGAGTGCTTAGCGGCATATCCCTGCTTCAACCTACCAGGGTTGGGTCCGCCCATCTGAATTCCCTAAGGGAATGTTACGGAGCCAGAACACCTCGCTCACGGATATGGTCTCGACATGGTCCTAGGTTGAGGTCTGTCAATGTCGAACCACGACGATGGGCCGGAGCGTTTGTATATAGCATGAGCAAACAAATGCGGGAACGTCAGACTTTGAAAATTAGACATTGTGAGCTCGCTTCACTATTGCCACCTTGTCCTCTTGCTGCGGATTGGCTGCTGTAGTTACAGCTTACTCAGGGTATAGCAACAGCCAATTTGGAATAGCTGGCGGGACGGACAGCGGCTCCAAGCCCAGACCCAACGACTTTTAGCCTGTAGTCTGGTATGCACCGGTAGGACTATTAGTTCACTGGGTCGTCCAATGATGTGATTCCTCTGAAACATTGAGGCCTCCAGAGCAGCATTCTCTCGATTTAGCCTAGCTTTGAAGTTAGACAAAACCTCGAGTATAGCTACCTTTCTAGAATTCATGGTTGTACATATCGCTAATATGGCTAATCCCAGGCCTAGCACCCCTCCAGAAAGCCATAATCAAGATATGTAAAAGGAGGCAAAGCTCTAGATGGCCAAGTTGAGATAATCAGATGTACATGTTAACTATAGAGGATACTGATTGCCTATTTAGAGATCTCTTCTTAACTTGTTTTACCTAATGACAGGTACATACTTGCCAAACAAGTAAGCTACCACTGACTGTCTGGCCAGTGTCTAATGCTCTTGAAAAAGGATTTGGATAAAATTGTTACCTTTATTTGGCTATGAAATGTATGTACTGGCTATCTTATAGACAAGTTATTAAAGAGCTAAATCTTCCCTGTAAAGAAACGACTAACGTTCCTTCCGGGGCATACCAGACGATACTGTCGAGCTAGGTAAAATCCGGCTTCAGCTGCTCGACCGAATGTCGTCCTGTCGTGTTCGATAGCATCCCCGGCAGCCCGCGTCACTGACTGCAAGGATTAAGCGTTTCCAATACCCCTAGCCCTGGGCATTCGTACCCTTGTTCGAGACACCCTGCGCACAGTGGTCGACCAACTACGGATTGCGCGAAGAATTTCGACACCGCAAATCTGGCGTCCATGCCTTTTCTCGTCGGGGCGGCGAAGCCGGTGATGGCATCTGCCATCGCTTCCGACGTGAGTGGCTCTCACACTACCTAACTAACAGTGACCAGACGGATCTAGGCGCCGAAGCGGCTTTGTGTGGGCAGCTTTGACGGCTATCAGGGCGGTTTGGGTCTGGTTCGAGGTCCCTGAGACTAAGGATCTGTCGTATGCCGGATTAGATCGCGCATTTATGGATCGTCTGCCAACGAGGAGGTTTCTGATGGTAGAGAGGGGTATTTAAGCGACTGCCTAGCTGGTCAAAGTGCTGATCAAGTATGCCTTGCATGTAAATGTAATCACTTAAGGTTACTATAGGTGCCGGCGAGCATAAAAGGGCTAGCGCCACCTCTCTGGTCATCACTGCGATGCGGCGACTGTAATAAAATATACTACAGATATTTATGCATTGTATCCTCAATAGCCTCATCCGCGTTTTGATAGGTCCATTGCTACCTGATGAATTCCGAATTTCTGTCCACCTGAAAACCCGCGTGCGTCCACCTCACAATAGCGTCCACAATATATATTTGACCCACCCGGTGCTGCATCAATGTAGGGCAGAGTATTTAATGGAAGAGGCATATCGCCCGGTTTCAACCTGGAAACCCCCCATTGTCCGTGCTGGGAGAGACTACTTTCTTGTCACATCGACATTCGAGTACTTCCCCGGAATTCCCATCTACCATAATACAGACCTGCTGAACTGGACGCTCATTGGCCATGTTCTGCGCCGGTCGCAGCTGGATATGCGCACAATCAAGCTGAGGGGCAGTGTTTGGGGTCCGACCATACGTTACGTCAATCGGAGGACAAGGGGAAGGGGAGGTTATGGTTTTTTTCTGGTCCAGAAATGACCATAATAATTACCATTACATGATACACACTCCAAGTATTTTCCCTGGCAGTACCCCATATTACAAAGGCCCAGAACCTTGAGCAAACACTATCAAACACGTTAGTTAGGATCAATTCAAGGAGAGAAGGCCATGAATGTTGTGATTAGGAACGCACCAATTAATAATGAAGAATTATGGCCTAGGCTATTCAGTAGTGCTATCATACAGCCCTGCCCGGAACATCAATTATCTCTCGAATATCCATGGCTCAAGAGAAAAGCTAAGCACCTAGATGGATGTACGCTGCCCAAACCAAGGGATTTCGTTCTTAAGGCATGCTCTGATATCTCGGATCGGACCTTCAAGACTGCATCCCGCAACGCGGTGGCCACTGCACGATGAGATTTCGTACCTTCACTATTGTCAAATAGGTAGGTATAGAAGAACTCCGCGACCTTGACGCAGACTGCATCATCTGTTGGCCACAGCGAACCAATAACGTGGGGGAAACCGGACATTTGAAAAGCACTTGCGATATGCAGGCTTTCGTCAGCGAGCTTTGTGGCCCTGACTTGGGCTGTGGAACAGGCGGAAAGGTACGCGACCCAGGCAGGTTGCTGAGAGACTTCGTTCGAGATTCTAGAGACCGTGAGCTTGTCTAGCACACCGTCCTTCTGTGGGAGTAAGTAGCTCTGCGATGGGTCTGATTCGTTTGCTGACCCGTGGCAGTCGAAGTGAACGATATCAGAGGTTGCGAGTTTGCGACACACCTGGTCAGCCGTTGGATGATTGAGTAATTCACAGACGTGTGTCTCTCTACAAATAGCCCTCACAATGTTAGATTCTTCGATCACTCCGCTCAAGGGCTGATGCCCTGGGGTCGTGGGCATCGCGACGATCAGGACTGACTCCTTCTCCGTATCCTTCTGGAATTGGGAACGATTCAGTGAGAGTGATCTGGAGTACGCAAGTGCCCTGAGAGAAGGTGTATACGATGAGATCGTTTTTCTCAGGGTGCTTTCACCGGAACGATCATCGCGACGGCCAGCAGCGTGAAATGGAAGGCCGCTGGCGTCTCCGGACCAATCCACCAGAGACGGGATGAGCCATCAGGGCTGACTGATAGCTCATTGAGTATTGGTTCCAAACAGCAATCCCATAGCCACTCTAACATCATTTCGTTGTTTTCTGCAATCAAGTCGGGCATTATATCACGTTGACCCACAGGATGATCGAGAACCGCGGATCTGTATTTCTGGTACTCCTGGCTCGTCGACCACAGATTGATATCCCTCTCCAGCTTCGGAAGTTGAACTGACCTGATCTGGTTACTCGAGACAATTATTGCATCTGCGCGGATGGAGGTCACATTGACCACGACAGCTACGCCGTCAGCTACAGAATCAGTCAGTTCCTCTGCTTTCGGTTCCAGGAGGAACGCCTCAAATCCTTTCTTATGGCGAATTTCGTTAACAACAGCTTTGAGCTTCTCTCCAGCTTCTAGTCGCATTCGCACAAGCTGCTAGCGACGTGAGCTGCTGAGGTTCCGGTCTACAGGCTGGGCTACTTGGCGCTGTAATGTTTTATACCCCGCAGCAAGGTCGGGGTAGACTCTCTCCAGCCCCGGCACATCGCCCTGCCTGTCAATCATGTACCGGAGTATCAGGCCACGACCAAATTCTAGCTTTTGAAGGGCCTCAGTCACAAGACCACACTGAAGGTACAATGAGCAAACGTCTGCCGCAAGACCTGTAGCTTGAAGAATCGCGTACTGTTGGTCGTCAAGTGTGAGGGATCGCTCGCAAAGGTCAGGCAGTAGTTTGAGGGCACCGCTCCCGATTGCCCTCGCTTGCTCCCAATCTTCCCTCAGCCGCAGTATTCCGAGCGCTTTTACAGCAGCTCTCAATCGGATATGAACCCGGCCTTGTGGAAATTCGTAGGCATCTTTATTAGTCTGTTTCAACTGACGGAATGGAGTAGAGATCTCCTAGACTGAACAATGTTGTCGTCCTCTCGAGATCCTCCTGGGATCTTAGCTCATTAGCCTTCAAGTACAGGCTAACAGCATCATTGAAAACTTTCTGGGCCCCCAGAAGCCTAAAACGCCGAGTAAGGACCAGCGCTACATTGTGTGCGCAGGCCTGATGGAAAGGGCTGTTCGGGTCCTGGCCTATCAGTTCCCATACTTGGAGCCCATATTTAACAGCATCTTCGAGACAATCCTTTTCCTTCGTGTGACCGTACAACTTGTGAAGGTTGGTACTCAGCTTGTTCAGGGAAATGGCCTCATCAGGAGAGCTTTTTCCTAATTCACATGCTTTCCTCGAGTTTTCGATAGCTTCCTCTAGGTCTTCGAGCCTTTTCTGCCTTTCATACATAAGGGCAAGCGCAAAGGCCAGGTTATTCAAATAACGAGTTCTCTCAAAACCCGAGTATTCCGGCAATAGAATTAACCTCTCTGAGTCTCTCAATAGAATTATCAAGGTATTCGGATGCTCCGGTCCATTCGAACTTGCGTCCAAAGAGATTCCCTAGGCTATTTTCCCGTATAGCTTTCTGTTTTCTATTCGCCGCACCGGCTTCGACAACAGATTCAGAGAGCTGTATTGCCTGATCAAGGACCATCATGCGAGGATGTCTCTCGAATCGAAGTTCAAGGAGGGTCGCAAGGTTGTGTTGCCATTGTATGACATCCTTGTTCACGTCCGGCATCCGTTCAATAGCACTTTCTATCTTCGCGATTGCGGTATCGAGCGGATCATATTTTTCCATTCGTATACCTCCTTGACATAGTTTCAGCAAGGCAGCCCCCATTGCTGCTGCTGCCTCGGCCTCATTTGCGACCCCTCGTCCACATGCCAACCTCTCGGCCTCTGTGGCGAATTCTACCCCAGCCATAGCATGATCGGTCAGACCAGACACATCATATCTGTCTCCCTTGAGTACAGACATATTAATGTAGTCCAGAATCCTTGGAACATCCCGCTTGACTGTCTCATCAATACGAAGTGGCATATATGCAATGCTCGTATCAAGGTCATCGAGTTGTCCCCGCCGCTCATACTAGCACTTATATAGGTCGATCAGTATCTCCAGAGCGTTTATATAGTCATCAAGATTTTTTCAAACAACTTCGGAGTAGTTAAGCTTGCTATGGTAACAGCTAGGTTTTGCGGCTCAAACTGCTTCTTCGAACGGCTCGGCAGCGAAGGTATTTCGGACTTTATAGCGAAGACAACAGGCCAACAATAACAACCAAGAGAATAATTCGTTGTCGTTAATCACTTTTGTGACCTGTCTTGCAATATGGATGCTTTTGTCTAAGCAATTCTCGCGGTCTTTGTTGGCTTCGTAATCCAGCAGCCCCTGAAGCGCCTGATCAAATAGATTATCTAGCTCCATCGAAAGTCCGGTGAATATCTGGTAGAACATTGTGATTAGCTTTGCTGATATGCCAAAGTAGCTTGAGAATACCTCCGTTGTTGGAATTACCGTGAGTGTTGCTAGATGGCGGGCAGTGGTTGAAGACTGCCTTGTGAACGCGGATGGCAATATTGTTTTCAGGTCGGGTATACCGCGAAAACAAGGCGATAAAATAATTGTAACTTAAAAAGATTAAGGCTGTTGCAGTGTTTTACGTACTTTTAATATAAGAGTGTGAGCAAAATGGGAGTGATTTTGACGGCCTAGATTCTCTTTTATCGATCGTCACTGAGCGGCCAGCCTCAGCCTCGTCCACTACCGGCACTGCACTCCAACCCCGCCTTTAGGCACCATTCACCATTTTGGGTTATAGAAATCATCGATAAGTGTGTTTACTCAGCTGTCTGAGTATTACTGTGATGTGAGCATTTCAGGGCTGAGCTCACCGGGAGGAGGCGACCTCCTTCAATATCTCGGTTCTCACCTAGGTAATACGTTAAGGCATAGGGCCTGAAAGCGCGGAAGCATGCTATGCTTATTGCTAGTCTCACACATTGTTACAGACACCGAGGACGATGTGGATACCATGGGCAAGTGCGACGCGGCCACGGGCCTCGTAACTCGGATCTTTGGAGAAGATGCAACAAGTGAAAGGAAAGGAAAAGCGTAGATTGGCTTATAAAGAGCCAAGAAATTTAGAATTCCGACTCTCACATATTACTCAGCAGGTGAGCTGATGGGGCCTGGCGAACATACAGAGCGGGACGGCTGATAATGCAACCTCTCCATTAGCTCCCTAGTACGCGTCGAGTATAACCATGTATTATAGCCTATAGGCATGCTTGGTACGCGAGGAAAGGTCTCGGCTGGGCTAGTGAGATATAGGAAATGCAGCATTCCTGAAACTTATTGGTTGATACCCGATGGAGCCGGTAAAAGGCACAGCCCTACAAGTGGGTGTTTTCCCGTCTATTGCAGGGCTCACGGTCTCCCAATGGTTGTCTACATCAAATAATTAATCTATTCAGAACACCGTGCGCTGACTGCGGACTTGGCTTTCTTCAACTAGGGCAATACTGACTCAGCCTTGCGTTTGTAGGCCACTATAAAGAGCAGACCCTGGCAACAGTTGGACTCACTTAATTTTGCATATCATCAAGCTTCTATAACCACCGCACCATGCCGGAGTCGCAAACGTATCACCTCCATCCTTATGGATGGGAAGATGACCCAGAAGAGGAACGCTTCAAGCTTTCGACGCTTGACTACCTCTCTGCCTGCACCTACAACATGTATGCACTCTTTTTTCGCCTCGACGAGTCACTCAGCAGCACCGCGGTAGAGGCCCTCAAAGCCGGTCTCGAGCGAACACTCTCCCAAGCCCGGCACCTCTGCGGAACAATAGAGAAAGACTCGGATGGCGGGCACTCCTTCACGAGGAAAAAGGACAGCACGGTCAAGTTTGTCGTGCAGTGGGTCGACAAAGACCCAGCGTACCCATCTATCGACGAGATCGAAGCGACTCACTTCTCTACCGTACGACTAGGTGACCTGAAGCGCTGGAGTGTCCAGCCTATGACGTACGGGGAGAAACCTGAAGCCCATCCAGACGCCAGCCCTGCCGTCGCTGCTTACAAGGCGAATTTCGTCCGGGGCGGTCTTGTCTTTATCATGCACCACCACCACTACGCGAACGACGTCATGGGCTGGGCCGGTCTGACGCATCAACTGGCGGAGAACTGCTACGCAGTACTAAATCATACGCCCTTTCCCCTGTGGGACCCGGCGAACCTCGACGTCAGCCGCCTCACGAAACCCGCTCCGGCGGAGGAGGATAAAGTCGACGGGCCTACTCCGCCACAACCCACTGAAGGCCAGTTACCCAGGATAGCGCTTTTGTTCCATCTTCCGAGAAGCAAAGCTGCAGAGCTGAAGAGGCTCGCTACACCGAAGGCGGCAGACGGGAGCTGGATTTCAACGTATGACGCCTTCTCGGCGTTTATTCTTCGGACGCTGACGCGTCTCCGTGCGCCAGTTTACAAACTGGACACCTCCAAGCCTCTCTTCTGGGGTGAGGCCGTCGACATGAGACGTCGCATGCATAGCCCTCCAGTCCCTGCCAGGTTACAAGGAAATGTCATGTCTGCTGCCATGAACATTAATGCACCCGCTGAGATCGCACATCCTACTATCGCGGATATCATCTCTCATGCCGACCCAGACGGCGAGGCAGAATGGCCGCTTTGGAGACTTGCATCTTATATCCGACAACTGACGAACAGCGTTACTCAGGAAAGGCTCGATGCGATGTTGACTATGGTCTCACGGGTGCGCGACAAAGCGGCCCTGAAACTCCGCATTGATTGCCAGCCATTGATGAGTATTCTGCAGACGGACCACCGGGACGCGAACATTTCACAGGCGGATTTTGGATTTGCGCGGCCGATCACTTATAGGCATTTGCTAGACTTTGTAACCCCCGGGTTGATTATCATCTACCCGCCGAGAGTGGGCAGTGGTCCGCACGGGGACGATGAGGGGTGCGAGTTCTCAATTGTTTATGAACAGGAACTCGCCCAAACTCTTATTGACGACCCTGAGTGGAATGCATACTTTGAGTTCCGCGGTATTGACGCGGTTGATATTTCTTCGACACTGGAGGTGCCGGAGTATAGATACCCGTCCCAGCATCTCTATGTTGATGGGAGTGATGGCTATATGTAGTTAAGCTATTGAGTAGAACATTGACAAACTCCCCTTACAAAGCGTGAACCCTCTAAATTCCTCAGAAACCCCAACATCAATCACAGTCTCCCTTCTTCACCCACTTCTCACCAACCCCTTAGCCAGCAATATAATACCCCACCAATCAAACAGCACCAACTTCTTCCCCCCTCATAGCTTTCTTAAACAGCATCTTAAGCACCAGTTCGCCAACCCCAACGGTAGAGTTCGTCTGGTGTGCCTCACGCGCTCTGCTGCAGAACATGATCAGCTCGTCGCGGTTGCACTTCGTGGATCAAGGCTTCGATCTGTCCAAAGGCGGGCACTTCACGCATATTCAAGTCTAAGGGCATTGCAAAGTGACCAGGTTGTCCTTCTGCAAATAAGGGGCTTTGGCAAGCAGGGCATACAGCGAGCGGGCGCCGTACTCGATTTGGGCCGTGCCTTGGGTCGCATGACGAAGGGATGGCTTCGTTCCTCGCAGCAGTGACCATGGCGCGGTAAATGCCGAGTGAGCTACTGATGATGGAAATTAACATCTTTGGTAATAGATTTCGCAATGTTGTGTCGGTGGAGCATGTCGCTTACCCGGAGGCCATGAAAGACATTGCAAGATAGTTGGTTGTAAGTACAATTAAAGCTAGAGCTACCCCCAAAGGTTACATGCCCAGCTACATGGGCCAACAATCCACAAGGAGGACGCCCCGTTCCCCCGCCCCTGGATATCGCTACGGGGCGCCTGTTCACTGGGGTCGGTTTGAACAATACGCTAACTCAGGCTACTCAGTTCTTAGTACGCAATAGCTACCAGTACGTTCCAAAGTCAGTATTTGAAGCACCTGGAGAATGTAATTGGGGGCTCTGGGAGCAGGAGGATCAAGGGCCAAGGACAGCATGCAAATACTCCGTCTATGAACTGATTGGGGTCAAGGGCGTGGATAATATTTGTGTCCATTGGAGGCCTCCCCAAGATATAAAATCAATTGGGTATATTGCGCAGGGTGGAATATATGAAGGCAATACCTTAAACCGTCGATAGTCAGTAGAATGATATGCATAATTAGACTCTGAAAAAGCCCTCGGGTTACCCGTAACGGGTCCACCCAAAGCGACGGGTTGGGTATGGATACACTCTGAACCCGTGCGGGTTTTGGGTAGCCCTTTGTCAAACAGAACAAACTATTGCATAACGATAGGAATTCGACAAGTAAGCAATCTTATGCAGTGAATATAGTCTAGCATAGGAGTTTATGGAAATTGCGCTCGGCGGGCGACCTGCGGGTTGGCGGGTTCTGGATACGGGTCCTGACTGTCGACCCAACGCATGGGTTCGGGTTCTGACCTTGGACCCGTCACAGGATTTGTTATGGTCTATACTTATGTTGCTCTTTTCGTCTTCGTACCTTCCGCTATTGCTGCCTGCTGGCTTGCATGACGCCTACTGCACTATACCAGCTATAGCGTAGTCCGGGGTTCAGTTAGGGTTCTTTTGCAGTACCCGCCGCTATTTACTGCATCCAATCATACGAGGTAGGCTGCCAGGAAGGGGGCGTTGGTCGGCTATACCGGGGTAGACCTCTCACCCATACTTGCGACATTTCTGGAACGCCATATGGATATAGACTGCAACGAACATAGAAGCTGTATTCAAGTCCAAAGGGAGGTTAGGAAGTAATTCAGTTGTGTCATAGCTAGAATCCAGTCGTGCTTGAGTGGCGCAGATCACCAGACCGGATGGCGCGAGGCTGAATCTGAACACGTATTTTTATTGCAACAGATTTGGAATTGCTTGTGGCTGGGAGGCCGGGGTCGGTTCGCCCATGCACTTTTTGCAAGTATGCCCAGTGATGCAACGTCACAGTGGTCACGGACGCGTCGCGCGAGCAGCGGCTATCGTTGATTTCCACCCAGGGATTGCACCCAAAGTGCCTACTATCTGCTTTCCCCTCTCAAGTCTCCGAATCTGAATTGGAATGACGCACACTCGACATCTCCATCCTTTTTCTCTATCTGCAACAAGCCATGCCATAATGTTTGATAGAGATCGAGGAGACGATATTTCCCATACATCCAGCACAGATACCATAAACACAGAATATAGCACCGAGCCAGCCGGACGCACGGAATGTTGGCGCGCCAGAGATCTAGACCGTGTGATTGACCTCGTGAGCAGCGCGCCAACAGCTCGTTCAGCCCCAGCCCCCACATACTACCATAGTAGATGACTTCATCGAGGTCCTAGTACTGTTTGCGACAGGGGTTATGGTCCTCCAATAAATGCAGCTCCGAGTTGCCGGTAATGCAAGCGGCTCACGGGGAAGCACTATCCACTTCGTCTTCAGGCGGGTTTTCCAATGGAGGCAGGTCGATGAGAAACGCGGGGTGCTTAAAGCATTTAGCACAAAGCTCTCGTTAGTTCATCGCCTTATTACTTTTCTTCGTAGAGCTTAAGCACTATGGCGTGGTAATTTATAACTAAGAGTCTTCAAGTTTTTCACGGAGGCACTCTTATCAATCTTGCATAACCATCCAGAGTCCAGCTTAGGAGCCCTTTCTGGCAAGCACCTGTAGGTGGCTCCGGAAATCAAGAGCGAGTACGAAAACATTGTATTTGAAGCTGGCAACAGCCCTGTATAGGAGCACGAAAAAAAGAAAAAGACAGCAGGAATCCCGAACAAGCATGCCTTCCGAAAGGCCCTTGTCAATTCAGTGTATCAGTTTGACAGTCGAAAAAAGCAATATAAGGAATTCGTAAAACCAAGTACCCATTTCAGTGCCAGTGCATGCAATGGTTGGTCTACACCGCCAGACGTTGCAGGGGTTCTGATCCTCTGAGCGGCGCAGCTTCAGGGGGGTGCCAATGAGCGGTTTCTCTGACTGCGGCGCAGAAGCATTATCTGTGCGCCCGGGAATACCGCTCTGGCAGGACTAGCGAGGTTCCTGGATTAGATACATAACTGTGGTCGTGTCCGTTTTGTTTGTCCAGTAGTTGCGCATCCCCGTCCCAGGTAAGTAAGCTTTTAGCACTGGCCATCACTCAGCTTCAGCCATTGAAATCAAGGGTCCGCCAAAGGCAGAAGGTAAATTGCCGGCTTTCTTCTGCTTAGACCAGGGTGCGGTCACTAGGATATCCGCTAGAGTATGTGGTGAGAACTCGATCAAGAACTGCACAAGAGCGCTAATAATCAATCTGCGAAATTCTGTGAAGACCAGCACAGTCAACACAAGAAACCTACTTACGAGCTCTATTTTCCGGGACCTATCGCGAGAACAACACTATGGCTGGTCTGGACCAGCAGCCGGAGGACAGGATTCAGTCTCGAGTCCACTCCACTGGACCCCGAGCCCAGCGGTCGAAGCATCTTGAGCATTCCCAGTTGATATTCTCTGAATACATAAACCCCGGGATCATGAGCACCGACGAAAAGTTAAAGATGGTCGACGATGAAGTAAGGACAAAACTTACTGCCAAAGGGAGCATGGACTGGAACAATGAAAAGAGCTATCTGTATGTCTTCACCTCCCCCGAGACAGAAGGCTATTACAAAGTTGGATGCACGAAGTCGATCGAGGAGCGAATGAGGGTCCACAAGAAATGCTACTCGGAAATTCGCCATTTTAAGCATTTTGAGTGCCGTAATGCCAAACATTTTGAGAAGGTTGTGCTTGCGGAATTTCTCTTCTCTCGTCGCAAGCATTGGTGCAGCAGGTGCAAAAGGCGGGTGACGGAACACCAAGAATGGATAGAAGCTCCGCTGCAGGATATCATCGACAGTCTTAATGCTTGGTGTGAGTACGCTAAGTTCTTATATGATTGTGGCAAGGATATCGATAAAGGGCAGCTCATCCAGTTGCCCCTCTTCTCGAAGGATGCGGACAGATGGAGAAAGTGGGCTGTGGACGAAACCAAGAGATGGAAGGAGATCCATCAAAGTCGTATGGCTCCCACTTCTGGGCAATACGTGCAGGAACGAACTTCTGAGACCAAACCCGATTCTCAATACGGCTGCAAGTTGAGAGTCGAAGACGAATACTTCTTAGACTCGGTTCCAGACCTCTCCGATTCTCCAGGGTCAACTCCTGGATCAGGAGGAATTCAGGATCCGCCTGCGCCGCCTACGCCAGGCACCCCAACACCAACTGGCCGTGGACTAGGAATGGATGAGTATATGCGGAAGCAAAGAGATGCATTAGGGATTTCTGAGGAGGAGGAGGAGGAGGAGGAGGAGGATTACGCCACTGCAAAGCCTATTGCCCGGCCTGTGTTCACTGATCGCCCGCAACGCCAGTCTGACAAAGGACAACGATCAGATTGCGCCGAAGATCCAGCTTTCCATGCCCCCTTGACTGAAGCGTGCAGCAAGAATGACGCAGACCGAAGTACCCAGTCCAGTCTCGGGAGAAAGGGTTATATGCATGGCATTTCCGATGCTGACATCAATGAAGAGAGGTGGTCATTCGTGGAGACAGTGGTGGCTGGAGTCCAAGATAGCAAAGCTCCTCAGCCACACGTTTTCGGCACTTTATACCTCCTGAGTCTGGAATCCGCAGAGGGTCTCTACAGAGTATGCTACAGGACGGGTAACAGAAAATTCTCGCCAGGGAAAGAATGCTGTGACAGAGCTACGCGATTTTACAACATTCCCAATTGTGTTAGCGTTAAACAAGAGCTTCTTGCGAAGTTTAAAGTGCTGCCTCCCGATCTAGAATGCCGATGGTGCGGCGGACAACATAAAGATTGGATTAAAATCCCCGAGAGGGAAGTTACGACCAGTACTGAGGCCCCCAAAGACCCTGTGGACAGAGGACGCCTGAATGTGCCCGGTCATGCCTGCGAGCTTTCGAACAGGGTTGACGAGAAGAGTGGAATAAATGATGTGGCAGAGACGCAGAAGATCAAGGCAGCTGTCGATGATCTGCCTATCAAGATCCCACCGGCACAGGAGCCAGTTGTTGATTATCAATCGCATAGTATCCCCGGCGCCAAGGCTAACAACATTATCGGGAGATTGGCTGAAATGATAGGAAAACCTACAGTCTCGACAGAGCTGCAAGCGCCCCCATTGCTGGATTGGGCCATTGCCGCTGCGCGCATTTTGAGTATACCCTTATAGTATTCCCGTTCAGCCCGGTTTGCTTATTGTTTCAGCCTATTGTTGCTTCGTTTTTCCTTTTTTTCTCTTATATGTTTCCCTTTAGGTCATGGGTGAATGTCCGCTAGCATTATAACTAAATGTATGTCTACGCGCCGAGCCCCTTTGGCTCTGGTCGGCCTGTAGGATTTTGTCTTGCTGCAACTTGAACGTTCAACGTTATGTGGTCAACTTCCGAATCAATCAACGGTTGGGCGTTGTTCAAGCTCGACTCGTTTGAGATCGCGCTGTGTCATCCGGAGCGGCTACAGAGATCTCAAGGCAAGGCTGAGAAACCTTTGATGCTGAGCTGTAGCAGCCTCTACCGCGATTTCACGAGGAGAACTTGTACAAAGGTGGCTAGGAGGCGTCTACAGAAATCTATTGCCCAGACTCTAGCAGAACGTATCCTGCAGATTCAGCAAATCTACAGGCCGCATGGAAGATAAAGCTAGAGCTGCTGCGGCAATGCATGGACACGCAGTTGATTGGCGGCTACTTTTAGACCAAGACTAAACATACAATGGTTGGTACCTATTTACCGCCGAACCAACCCTAGGAGATCGGCCTGCCGTTGTTGTAGTAGGCTAACAAGGACAGTTGATCGCCAGTTGCTAAAGGCGAAGAATTGGGGGTACCAGCAAGCAAGAGTAGATGATACTAAAGCGATCTAGTGCTCTTACGCCCCCGGTGGATGAGGAAATCCAGAAGGGGGATTCCTATGCCGTTCAGGGCCGTGGAAGATATCTTCAACTGGCCCAACTCCAACACATTCCCGGAGGTGTTGCCTATTTCGCATGACACTGTGGTGGGGCCCTAATCCATTTTAACGCACGTCAGTTTTCGAGGAAATTGGGCGTTGAGGTTGGGAGAGACAGAGGCTAGGGAAACTTGCACAGAACAGGGACCATTAAATGCGTTTGACTTGACGAGTAAGCTTGTAAGTTTACTCGAGAGACATGTTAAAATAGGCATACGTCTGCAACTTTTGTAGCCTCCTTGACGGGCTATCATTATTTCACGCTGGGCGTCTAGCCATACACCATTTGTAGCAGATATGGGGCAAGCATAGGAAATGGAGGCGCCGAACATGCCTACTATTTTAAAATTGCTTATAATTGGTTCGACTTTTTGCGGCACAGCAACATGCATCATCCGGACATTTAGCGCCCCACCTGCTGGCCTTCCGCGCCCCTCATACTCTACGAGGGTTATAGATAAACCAGGCTGCGTACCGACTGGAAGTGTTTCTGACCCCATTCTATTGTTCTCTAACATTATCTCTAAATTTCCAATCTGTCACCTTCAGAATACACCACGAGCGGGCGGACAAACAATTGCCAGCAAGACCAGTATGCCTGATGCCGCCGACGGTCCTAGGATCCCATCGAGGAGCCGCAGC
Source organism: Aspergillus nidulans FGSC A4 (assembly GCF_000011425.1). NCBI lineage: Eukaryota > Fungi > Ascomycota > Eurotiomycetes > Eurotiales > Aspergillaceae > Aspergillus > Aspergillus nidulans. The sequence continues at coordinate 3,826,222 of NC_066258.1, read as the reverse complement.
TCCTCGCATAACCCTCTCCAGGACCATGTTCTGCCGTCTGTGGAGCTCACCTCATCTTATAGCCCCTCCTCCACGGGTCCAGGAACACCTACTTCCTCTGTAACTGACTTAGGTGACCACGAAGATAATCAACGCGCCCTCACACCTACAACGCAATCTTTGTTCCAGAATTTACGCCTAAGCGAAGGGGAGATCCACGAGGCTACTCAGTCTACGCATTCTTTGTCCAACGGCCAGCAAGCTTCTGGTTTGACCCCAACCACTCGCCGAACAACATACATGGACCTCTACAATGCGACCCCCGCTCCAGAAAGTGCTCCCACAACCGGGCCTCAGGAAACGCTACAGACACCTACTTCTCCATTGGGTGAGGTGAGCTCCGGCTTACAAAACCTCGTCTTAGCGGAACCAGACGAGGCGGCAGCTGAAGTCTCAGATGAAAACAGTAGTTCCGCATCGTGGCATTATAATGGAGACCGGGATGATGACGGTGATCATATTTACAATGTTCGGGAAGAGGAGCTTCCGCGGGCTCCGATATACGATATTCGGCTCCAAAATGCACTGCGGAACGTGAGAGGTCAAATTGCGGACCTCGCACAGTTTATTGGTGAGCGCGAGCTGACGCATGACCCAACCAGTGACATTCATGGTTTGTATGATCAACTGCTGAGAGCGAGCCGGTTTTCGTACCCTGCAACACGGACTGTGGGGTTTATTGGTAAATCGGGAGCGGGTGAGATGCCTTCTATCAGGGCAGACGACGGGAATACTGATTGTTTTTGGCAGGGAAGAGCAGCGTTATCAATTCTATCCTTGACGAAAATGGACTCGCGCGTTCAGTAAGTTAACGAGCAGATCTCTGTCTGATTGATGGAAGGCACTTACTGTTATGTAGAGCGGAGATGGGGCTGCCTGCACCACTGTTGTCACCGAGTTTCGCAATGTGGATGAAAGTTATCCGGATAATTATACTGTCAAAGCGGACTTTATGGACAATGCAGAGATTCGCGAGCTTTTTGAGGAACTGCTGTCGAACGTCAGGAGATATTACACGGATGCCTATCGGGAAGTCACCCAAGTTGAGGAGCAGGAGAACATTAGGATCGCTGCCACAAGGGCTTGGAATACCTTCCGGTCTCTTTTTCCTAATCAGCCGCAGCTTGAACTTGACTTCTTGTCCAGGGATGGAGAAGATGCCGCAGAATCTATTGTGTCAACGTTAGTCGAATGGGCTATAGCTAGGTTGGATAGCCAACCAGGGGGGCGCGACAGGCTCGAGCAGCCCCGGGTGGCGAATCATGCTGATGAATGCATGGAACTTTTGGATAGCCTGACGACTGATCATGGTGGCGGTGATGGAACGGCTTTATGGCCTTTTGTCAAGTTGATCAGGTTTGTGAGCGTCATAGGGTTATCATGGTATCTGTCTAATGGCGACTATCAAGGGTCTATCTACGATCACCAATTCTTCGCACTGGTTTGGTTCTGGCTGATCTTCCAGGTAATATCTTTAACATTACCTCTCTAATCTTTTCTTTCCTTATGATATTTCTGTGTTTATTTCTTTTCTTCCTCTCCGGAGGAATCTTGGCTGACAGGTTTTTTAGGGTTTGGGGATTTAAACTACGCTCGCATACGGGCGACTGAAAAATATCTTCGTCACAGTTGTGACGAGGTGTTCATTGTCAGCACGATCGCCCGTTGTACAACAGATCCATCAATAAGTGATATCATTCGCCGATGTTTGCGAGGTCAACCAACACGAATTGTTTGTACTCGCTCGGAGGCAAGTAAACTATTTCCCAATTACAGAGAATGCGTACTAAAGGGCTTCAAGGATGTGGATGCTAGAGAGGCAGTACGGACAGCCTCTGCAACAGAAGCGATGCATATCCGCAACCTTGACCATCGGGTTAGAAACCTCGACCAGGAAATCAGGAATACGCGGGCTCTCAGACGACGATCCACTGGAAGAAGGAGTCTGAACCTGGCTGCAGAAGAAGCCAGATTAAGGTTAGTGAGCATTTCTGGTGCTAGATTAGATTGATGACCCACGATTATCGCAGTGACCAGAGAGAGGCAGCTGAGCTGGAGTAAGTTGTTCATTAACTCTTTGCACGCCCCAAGTTATGTCCTGACTCACGCATTGGCTAGGCTAAAGCAGTTCCTCATCTCAAGACGGAACCAGAGAGTGACGAGCTCTTTGAAGCGCACCTATGGTGACCAAATCCGCGTCTTTTGCGTGAGCAACACGCTCTACTCTGACCACCGCACGCAGGAACCAGATCGAGCAAATGCATACATCCAGCTTAGTGGAATCAGAGATCTTCGTCACTACTGTCAGTCTGTTCCTGCCGACGCGCAGCTTCGGGCAACGGAGGGGTTTCTTGAGACTCAAGTTCCCGCACTTTTGGGTTCTGTATCTCTCTGGACCGCAGCGGGATCTGATACAGTCACTCACACCCGAGCCGAAGTCCTTCGTGGTGTACTGAGCGATGCCGAACAGGTTCTTCAACAGGTACGGTGACGGCTTGCCTAGTCGTGTGCCTCTTCTTTTTTTTCTAGCTGGAGATATGGCTGTTTTGAATAGACTTTCACAATCTAAAGAACGTCATTACTGACATCGCTTAGAGAATTACCTCTCGTGGATCAGACATCCGCCACTTGCAAAGTAGCCTGGAACGGCAGTTTAGAGAATCAATTACACAGGCAATCCGTGAGCAATAGATATTCCTCCTAGCTTCAACTAAGTGCCGAATTAATCCTGACGCAGGCAACTCCCGGAATGACTGGCGGGATGGGGCAGTCGCGGCGAGCAGGGACTGGGCAACCGTAAGTGCGCTTGACACAAAAAAATACATGTAGAATGCTATTCCTAATGGGACATCTTGGACAAAGTGGCACCATTCGACATACGCCGCTTGGTGTCGCAACAACGGCACATATCAGACCCCAAAGCAGGCATACCGGTGCTGGAATGAAGAAGTCCTTGGTCGGGGAAGGACTCAGCTCTCAGCCGCATGGGATACCATCCTCGATATTCTGGAAGGAGAAAAAGACGAGATTGACGAAGAAGTATCCAGATTGTTCCGAGGAATCTGCGACTCTATTGACGGTAATATCCGAAGCTTTCAGGAATGCAAGAAGCTTTGATTACGTCCAGCTAACCACCCCGGTTAAAATAGAACACCTTGATATTTCACCGGAGACTTTGCGACATCTGCTCCGAAATCTAGCAGCGCGACAGAGATGTATTGCCCGTGCTATTCAGAATGCACTAGAAGACCTGTGCTACGCAACAGAGTACGTATCCCCACCTAGTTTCCATCCGCGTGAGAAAATAACTATGACTTGTAACTCTAGAAAGTGCAAACTCGACGCCACAGGCGGCCATGACAGTTCCTACATTGCAGGCGTCATGCGTCCTGTTTATATATCCTGCAGAGAGCAATACGGTACGAAATTCAATGTTAGCCGAATTCCTTCCAAACTTCTCCCACTAATCATTGATTACTGCTTCTAACAGGTACTGGTAGCGATTCCCGCCGCAAGCAAACCATGAACCGACATCTTACATCCTCACCTTTATTTACAAACTTTTCCAGAAGTATAGCCGCTGATTATGATGAGCTGATGGAGACAACATTCAACCAGCTTCATCAGAAACTGTGCGACGAAGTGGATAATGTATGTCGTGATTTGCAGGCTGCGGTTACCCTCGAAGGAGACGTATCCGAAGCTGGTGAGGACCCTGAACATACACGAGAAGTGCAGCGACAGGTGGAACTCGCTCAGGTGGCACTGGATCACGCTCAAAGGGTTTTAAGGGAGGTTGAGCGCCAGGTGGTGGAATCTAACTGAGTGGTAAAGGTTGTTTGACTTTTGATGGATGCAGTATGAGACACCAGACACGAGGGAGACAAAGGGAGCCTATAGGACGTTTTATATTGGGAATTTGCCAGATTATCTTGAAACTTTTCCCGTGTATTGATTGCTCATGGAACCTCCAATTAATTCATGGTGTGACTCGCAGTTTCGGGGAGCAAATCTTACATATTTCATAATGATTAAAATGCTTGGTTGGTTCTTCACCCACGTATTATCGCGATGGTTCGGTCTTATAGCTCATTTAAACCGGCCAAGGTTGGTAGGGTGACTGGAGATTAACATCAGTATCTTTCCCTTGTAGGCAGAACCCTACGATTGTACTGGGAATGCTCCAGACATGACCTGGAGATGCTCATGTGTTCGCACAGTCTATATATCTTACCATTATGCTTCGCCGTAAACGCAATGCATGCTCACACATTAAATACGTTGTGGGAGAAGGTCTTGAGTCATCTTCGGTAAATGTTCAATAATACCGATAGTCTAGAGTTTACAACGGATGCTTTCGTCTGAGCAGGTACATGATAAGCCTTCTTGTGGGGACCTTGACAAGTCCGGTCAGTACTGGGTTAGCTTAAAACTGCTGGCTGTGCTGAGGTTTCCAAAGCAAAATCGAGAGCCGAATCAACGCATTTTGCGATAGGATTCCCCTGAGAAAGAAGCACCTTTGCCCACGAGTGTGCAATTATGCAGGCCGCGACCAGGTATCTCCCTCGTTCTTCTGATTAGAGTGTTCCCAAAGGCGCACGCGATTCGTTATGGAGCCATGAAAACCGTTTCTGTGTTTCTTTATGGACAAGGCCATGTGCTGATCAATCTGATATTGTAGTAAGTAGGCCGATACAATCGAATGTGATGCTACGGAATGCTCCTTGAACCACCTTTCTGGCGCGACAATTCTCGCATGTTAACGATCGACGAGCCGACTACGCTGGTCTGGCCGGTTTCGCTGAGAAGTCGAGCCTGAGTTAGTGATGGAGGACCTTCTATGCTTGGCGCGTTCCATAAATATATTTCTGCAGCCGGCCGGGGAATCCAACCGGGTATGTTATGAATGTCAGTGTTGTCCGGTCAGGCAAGTAAGATTCGGTACCTTCCCCGCCATTTGGTCTCTAATACGCAGGGGGCGCTAGCGATGAACGAATCCTACAGAAAACAGCAGCAATTAGGACAAGGGAACGATCACTACCAAGATCAGTCACGGGATGTCAGCAGCAAGTCACATGACTTTACATGACTTCTCGTTGGAGACCGTTCGGGATGTGGCGGAAATTCCACTAGACATGGGTCTCGTGCAACTGTTGGGTGAATCAGACCCGACTACTCGAGATGAGAATATATCCCAAAGCTAAAGAGCAGCGCGTCAGCGCGCATGAACCCGAGGTCCGGAAGTCGAGGTTCGCTCTGCTTCGCGCAGCGGCTCGCTCGGGCATCATTTTGACCCTGCTCTTTCTTTCTCTTTTCAGTTACCTGTTCGGTTCCTTATACCAGCTCACGGGACATACTCACAATCTCAACGTGGTTCTGGTGGACTATGATGGCGGCGTGATTGGAGATGCTGTCCGTCAGGCCTACCAGCAGCTGCGCAGCGATAGCTTTCCCACCATAATCAATCACCCTCCATCACAGTATCCACAGCCAGCGGCTCTGCGATCAACGGTCTGCAATATCGAGTACTGGGGTGCCCTCTACATCTCTGGTGGTGCTTCTGACCGGTTAGCGACTGCCATCTCAAATGCGCAAGCTGCCGCGTCCTACAATCGGAGCGACGTCCTCACCTGGATCTGGAATGAGGCCCGATATCCGACCGTCATCGATACTCTTGCGCAACAGATCACATCTCTCTCAGAAGCCGCACGGGTTGCATATGTGCAACTCAATGGTACAGGCGCCGTTCAGTCCCTCGACGCGACAAGCCCGGCTGCCGTGGCTGCGTATTCGAATCCTTGGGAGCTCACTTCGATAAACATACAGCCGACTACCCAGGGTTCCCGTGTGGTCTATAACACCCTGGTTGTTGTATTGATACTGATTCAAGAGTTCTTCTTTCTCGCCACCATCAATGGTCTTTACGTCCAATTTGGAATCTTCAGGCGTATTAACCCTAAACGCATGATCGTTTTTCGCTTCATTATCTCGGCTGTGTACACTCTGGCTGGATCAATCTGTGCAACCGGGGCCATTTGGGCTTTTCGTGCTGGCTGGCAGGTGAATGGAAACCAGTGGGCTCTGACGTGGATCACTCTATGGCTTTTTGCACACTTGAACTTCCTCACCCTCGATGTTTTTGCTGTCTGGCTGCCCCCACCCTATGTTCCCATGAGCCTCATCACATGGGTTGTGCTCAATATAACGTCAATCCTAGTCCCGTTCGAGCTATCCCCAGCTTTCTATAAATGGGCCTATGCCTTGCCCGCTCACGCATGTTTCAATATCTTGATTGACATCTGGTCCGGTGGCTGTAACCCGCAACTCGGCTACGCGCTACCCGTACTTTTTGCTTATGAGCTGTCTAGCGGCATTCTCAGCGGGATTGGTGTTTATCGACGGGCTCACTACGCCGTGATCACGGCCGAACGCGAAGAAAAATCATTGCAGGAGAAGATCACCAATGCAATAGCAGATTCCCAGAGCAGATCTACCCCTGTTCAAGAGGCGCGCCCCGCTGGCGGCGCAGAACTAGATCGGGAAGAGACTGTTGAATCCGGTGCCCAACCGCAGAGGACGAGCAGTGCCGAGAGCATATCCGATCGGGAAGAGCTTGCAGATATGGTCTGGCGAGTCACGTCGCAGATGACGCTGGAACAGTCAAGCTCACAGAGGAGAGGGTCTTTGGGGCCGTCATTCGCCTTATGATAAGTCCGATATAGCGTATGAAAACATCATAAATATTGAAGTTGGACAGGCAAGATTGAGCATCGAAGCCTCATACCGGGTTCTGATGCGAAGGTAGCAAGGTCGCGTTGCTCTATTAGCCGAATGATCTCCAGAAAGCGTTGAATATGTACGCTGTTACTCCACCCCCACAGTAGGTTATATTTTAATGACCATAATAATACCTTCCCCAAATTGTCCACCCACGGGTATCCACCAAACCGCCGTCGTGCTTGATCAAAAACCAACCGTGGTTGAAGCGAACCAAGTAACGCATACTCATTTTGAGTTGCCAGGATAGCTTGGCTGTCGGGCTGTTTATGTCAAAAGGCCACAATGAACTGAGTCTGAAGATCCTGAAGACAGTTATCCATCCTTGAACTAGGTCTCCTGACCGTCGTGGCGGCGGGATCACATTTAATGAAATTATTGTTATTTGCATGTTTAGAGGATTGCTAACGTTAATATAAATCTAGATATACAATTCTATATTCATTCAACAAAGGGCAGAAGTCCTTATCAGAATAGGGAATAAACGATACATAAGATATAATAACTATTAGCTTTCTTATGGATAAAGCCTGTGCGTTTGTGCGGGTTGCAGGACCTGGTCAGATTTGCCTACCGATTAACACCATCATTTTCTAGAGTTCATTCCGAGCACCCAGATTTACGGGCGTTTGGACGTCATCTGTGGTATTGTGGTAAGCTATATCCCACGCTGGGGGTCTCGGGTCAACATGCATTTAGACCAGCGCCCAGGATTCATAGAGGCGTTACGCATCCTTCCGAGGCCGAGCGAATCACGGATGAGTAAACGAATATGTCGTCAGCTACTATGCTGGCAGGGGTATGATATAGACTCGAAAATGACCACTTAGGGAGGGGTATATTACAGCCATAGTACGTATCACCATGCTACTTCCACTAATCATACATATGCCCCGTATCTGCCCATGCGTTCTACATACGTTAAAGCCCATAAACACATAATAACAGAAAGGCGGACTATTAGAAACTCTAGTTGCAGAGTCGCATGCCCAGACATTCCACTTTCTTCACTTGTTGTAGCCGGCAGACGGCAGCTCCGCAACAATATTCCCGTCATGGCTCATCTCGACAGGCGGCGGTGCCTGCATTTGTGGTATATGACCGTACTGGTGATTGTGGGCCATCGCAGTCTTTAACTGTTCCAATTCACTTCTGGCAGATGTTGCTTTCTTTCTCTCACAGGCACCCCAAATCAATGCAGTGCCCGCAAGGATACCCAATGGAAGACCGAGACCCAACCCGAGGCCTAGTTTGGTCGACTTGTCATCCGATTTCTCCGAGCTTTGTAACAAGGTGGTGTTGCTGTTATTACCACCGGGACAAGTGGAACTGGGAGTGCTTGAAGATGTCGAGGCCACGGATGCCAGCGCGGCGACCCCAGGAATCACGGTGCCAGTTGGGACAGGGAAGGGTCCATCGCCCGAGCACTCGATTCCATCGGACGCGGAGGAGCTTAAGACGGAGCCGCAGCAAAACTGGTGATTGGCGATATCGGCGTTAACGACGGGGTATCCGCCTGATGTATTTGCGCGGGCTGTGGTACGAATCAGAGATTAGCATGGCACGTCTGTAGGATGAGGGTAGGTGAGTGGATGAGAGCAGGCTAAGCATACCACATGGTCTTGCAGATACACAATCTCCACTCCAATTCACATTGGAACAACTGCCTCGGGATAAAACCATATCGCCATTTCTTTGGGACCAACAGAGACCATTTGACACGCAGATATCATTTTTGTGACAGCAGTGGGTGGTGTGCTTTGTGGTGCAGGGCACATGGTCGACGGCAATTGTCTGTTCATCGACCATATAACATGTTCGGTTGTCTGCTGCTGATGCTGCGTTTAATGATAATAATATGAGGAGGATTAGCCGGGAGATTTCGAGAACCAGCGATGATCTCATTGTGATACTTTAAAAGCTCCGGGTCCAGGAGACCGTTCCACACACCATGAGCAAGAAAGGTGGAGGAAGGAGAAAAGAAAGGGGCGTTCCCCTTTTCTAATTCTCCGTATGACAGGACTAGCAGATGCCATGACTATCAAAATTGGGGCTCTGCTGACGTTACTGGCCAGCAAGCCTCACAACGGAATGAACGAGCGGCCGTGCTCTATTAGAGGACAAATTATGTGCTCAGCTGCGTGTTGGGAAGTGGGTTAGTGAAGATTTCTTCCCTGCTGGGGCCAAAACATGGTTCACTTTAAGACTTCAAGGGTAATTATGGCTGTCGATCACTCGGCTGTGCCCGCAGCCATGATTTCAGTTCCATGGATGAATCCTATGGAGCTTCCCAAATAATAGAGGAAAAACAAGCATTGCTTTGTAATAGATCCTGGAGAGACCTGACCAATGTGTGGCCGCTTATTTGTGCGACACGTTAACACCAAGGCTGGTACACCGAAAGATGACCTGTGTCCTCCCAACTCAGTTCCTCTTCGGATCTGGTAAAACATCTCCATACTCCCTCCGACGTTATCTACTATTTAATGCGCTGGGAAGTATGGGCCCTAACATGTAGCTAGTTGTTGTATGATTTGGGCGATATTTTTCCCTTTCTGGTTCAGCGCCCGTGCCGCCTCAAGCCGTTTAAAGCCTATCGGGAAAATATATCGCAAGCTAAAAAGGGCGTCATGACTACCAGAGTATTCTTAGACAGTCATATTTCCAGGTTGACAAAGCCCCTGGAGACCTTGTAAGGAATCCGATTTGTATCCAACTATCCTGAATGCCAAAATGATGGTGGGACTTTTGCGGCTCTTCCGGCTGAGCCCGAGAGCGCCATAATTGGTAGCGCTTTCATTGTCTTGTGCTTGATCCGGCGCTGGTTGCCAGCATCGATACTGGTCTATCTGACCAAGGTCTACCGTGAACTATATAGAAGATCTGGTTCACTATAGCTACAGCCTGAATTAGCAATAGAATGCTCTCAGGGGGTTTCACAAAGACGGTTCTCGATTTGCCGAATATAAGATCGGTTATAAACAATGTGACACCGTTGAATAAAGTGCTGCGTGTTGATAAGTAAGGAAGGGCCGACCTGTTCCTCTGTTCCTCCAGTTGCTCATTGAAAACCACTATATTAGTCAGAACTTAACTCTCCAGAGAAGGTTAGCCCTTTTGGCCGAGTGGGAAGTTCGATACCCATATCTTGTCACGTGCTGTCAACCCATGTTGCTCCTAAGCGCCGACCTGTAAACGCCTGAAGTTGCTCTCCCTTCCCTCCTTTTTCATATTCATTCCCGGACAGGTCTTTGATTCCTCTGGTGCAGGTTCTTCGTCATGGTAGCAACTCTAAAGAGTTCGCTTTTGCTCTTACTGCTGATGCCAATTAGCACGCTTGTGACGGCGAGAGCGGTCCCGGCAGTTGCAGAACGCAGGGTTCTCTCTGACTTGTCCAGTGGCTTTTGTCGTAGCTGGAAGTTCGGCGGTAAGCTGCCCAGCTCACAGGAGTTCCTTAAGCTGAGGGAATAACAACTCTAGCCGTAATCGTCAACGATGTCCTATATATGAACGGCCTGGATGGTGGGATCATTCCTGGTGACAACAACGCCTCGAGTATGAGAACCATCGGCAGTCATTTTCTTTCCTAACAGTGTCAGACAATTACCTGGTCGAGCTGGACCTCTCCGCGCGAATCGACCTAGACGATGGGGTGAACTACAAAATGACCCTAATTCCACCCGATGTCCCGAAACTCAAGGACCAAGCATTATGGTCGAACAGCGCCAATACCACGCTTTTCAACTATGGCGGACGAGGCGCAAATTCTACCTCAACAGATAATGGGGCCTGGGCCTACAGCATCTCTGAAGCTTCGTGGCAGGTACAAATGTCAAGCGTTAAACCCGTGCGCCTCGTTGATGGCGGTACGCCGGCATATTGTCAATTCTTCGTTTCTGTCTAAGCTAACTTTACTAAGCATACGTGAATGTCCCCGAACTCCAAGCAGCGTATTGGCTTGGTGGGTACCAGAGTCGCGATACCACGCCTTCAATCACGGACGATACAAGGACCTACGCAAATGGTATGATCCAGTTCAACACTACTACAGAAGTGTATACCTTGCTCGACGCCCCGTTCACCCCAGTACAGCAGGGCGCGCTGGTCTATCTTCCCACTCTGCACCAAGGGGTTTTATTGTATTTTGGAGGCGAAATTCCGTCTGTACAAGACGGTATTGATGCGCAGCTTTCTCCGGTGCGTTCACCCACGCCTGGTAGTTTGAAAACTAATGAAATAGAACTCATGGGATTACGTTTACGTATACGACATTGCAAACCAAACGTGGTATAACCAAACGACCACAGGTAGAGTGGCGCCTCGGACTCAATTTTGTGCCTCAGTGGTCCACCAGGATGGTACCAACTCGTGGCAAATATATGTTATTGGTGGTGCAGACTTTGATAGTAAGGAAGTAATGACCGATGTGTATGCGCTCCCCAACAAAACCCACGATGGCATCATGCTAATCGGACAGGTCATATTTGTCTATCCCTTCGTTCAAATGGTATTCAGCAGCAGGCCTGAGTAAAGGTCGAATGTCTCACACATGCCAGTCGTATGGTAGACAGATCATCGGCATTGGCGGTCGCCAGGCTTGGGCAAATGACGCTGCGGCTGGCTGCTACGACACTCCTGCTTTCTTATACGATGCACAGTCGGAGGTTGTGCGCACCGTATTCGACGTAAGCTAGGGCTAGAAACGTGGCTGATGCATGCTAAATTTATGATAACAGCCGTCACTGTCAACTTATTCAATTCCATCCGCCACAGCCGATGATATTGCGGCGTCCCCAGTACCCAGTTCTTATGACAACATTACGATGAGCCTTCTTTTTTCTCGACCAGTAAATCTCACAAGCACTCAAGAGGTCAGGGAGTCAGTAAACAAAGAAGTCATTGCGGGAGGGGTCGTCGGTGGAATTTGCGGTGCAGCCATCGTCGCCGGGCTCATCTGGTTCTTCATATGGCGCCGACAAAAGGTCAGGAAGAGCACCCTAAAGCAATTCCCTGGAAAGCCGGGGTCCGAGTTGAAGCTCCAGGGACCTGGGGAGCTTTCCGCCGAGGAGGCAGCTCGAGAGCTCGATGCATACTATTCGCAACGGTCTGAGTTGCAGGCTGATACGCAGATGATTCAAGAGTTGGAATCTACGACCGTAAATAGCCGGAGATAATTAGGTTGAGTTAGCAGTAACGAACCAGGCGCTGAATGGCGCCCGTGGCCCCAAAAATATGACAATAGACATATGAGCAGGATGACATTATATAGTTATACATCTGATTTCGCAACGGGCTAGAAATTAAAGCTGTCATCAACAACACAATTTATGGAGGAGACACTTCAGGGTCTCTAATTACAGGATACTGAGATGTAGTCTGCCCCGAAATTTTGTAATTAAACCATGGGAAGCGCGCTGTTTTGGGGCGGAAAAGAATTCTGGAGCAGAGTTATCAAAAGGGGGGATGATCTTTGAGTATTCTGTTAAAGTGGCTGTCCTGATCTATAAATATCTGTCGTGTAAAGCTATTTGAAGCCTCAACGAAATAGCATTAAACGAGCAATTAGAGTCTATCGAGCTATAGCAACATTTTTGTCTCGATCAGAACGAGGAAGCCCGGTGTAGATATCGAACTATAATAGACGATTAGAAACAAGGAGAATAGAGCCCAAGTAACTCCGTGGGGAGCGGCGGTGTCGCAGGTGCTAGATCGTATTGACCCTCTCTAGCACCCTTTGAGACTTGTTTATTTAGGCAGCATTTTACATGTCCCGGAAAGATTACAACCTTTAAATATTGTAATATATATAAATGATATATCGAATATAGACGGCTATGTTATTACTCTGTAGTGTAATTAGCTTGGTCCCTACATAAATGCGTCGTATTATTGGTCGCATCGTGTTCTACGGGCCACTAGAGCCTCACTATATAAGATCACAGGCTAGCCGCTGCGTGGTTACGATAAATATATTAAAATATTACGTAAGGGCTGCGTCCTTATTGGTCAGGTCGTGTTCAAGGCAGTGTAGTGGTCGAATAATCATTAGGTTGACGTGAGCAACGTTATATCTTGGAGAGCTGCTTGACTCGAGGCTGAAATTCGACGAAAGGGCTTGAGTTGATTCGCTTGATCGTGTTTGGAACGGCGGGAGGAATCGCCGCAATATAATATCCTGCGTCGAGAAATAGATAAATAGACCGAGCACCAAAACTCATCGAGACCAAATGACCCAGAATATTTAGAGACAGGCACTATGTCTGAAATACACTACGACTATATCATAATCGGCGGTGGCCTTGCCGGGTGCACGCTTGCCGGTAGGCTCGCCGAAAAGAATCGCTCCCTCCAAATCCTCATCATCGAGGCTGGTCCAAACGTCGCCGGACACACTCTGACTGAGTATCCGCTCGCATGCTTCGGTGCGCATTTCTCGCCGCTTGACTGGGCGTATACCACCGTCCCTCAAACCCACCTCGACAACCGAATGTGCTATAACAGTGCGGCAAAAGCGCTGGGCGGCGGTTCTGCAATCAACTACGGGACTTGGACTCGCGGAAATGCGGCGGATTATGACCGGTGGGCGGCAATGGTTGATGATGAGAGTTGGGGCTATGAAGCATTGCTGCCTTATTTCAAGAGAATGGAGAATTGCCTGGATTGCAAGGGCACTGAGACCGGTGCACATGGGGTTTCCGGGCCAATTCATAATGTCTCTGTGTCGGGAGGCAGTGCGGACCGAATCTACCCACTGAGAGAGCCTTTGAGACGCGCGTGGGAGAGGCTGGGTGTGAAGGAGGTATTAGATGCGAATGCGGGTTCGCCACTTGGGCTGGGAGAGCTGGTTGAGAATTGGCGTGAAGGCCGGCGGCAGATTACAGCTGATGTTTTTAACATCTTAGAGAGGCCGGGCATCACAACCTTGACAGAGACGATGGTGCAGAAAATCCTTATCGAAAAAGACCAACAGGGAAAGAAAGTCGCAAAGGGAGTGCAGGTGGTTCAAGGCCCTGTATTCCTTGCTGATAGGGAGGTCATCGTATCTGCAGGGGCATATCGTACCCCACAAATCTTGATGCTCTCTGGGATCGGCCCAAAGGATGAGCTCGCGAAGCTGGGTATCGCCGCCGTCGCGGATGCACCAGGGGTTGGGCAGAACCTGCACGATCATTTTGCCTTCGTGCAGTGGTGGAGGCTGCGACACCCAGAAAAGGGGTTATCAATCGGTACACCATTGTGGGACAGTTTAGCATACGGCATGGGACTGCCCTGTGATTGGATTGCCACGCTACAGGCTCCTCGCAACGAGCTCGTCCAGGCCCTTCATCAGGACGGAGCAACCGATGTAGGGAGCCATCCATATCTTGCTCCTGATGCTTGTCATGTAGAGACGCTCATCGTATATGCACCCGCAGGGGCGGCCGTCTCGCGCATAGAGATCCCGATGGACGGCACGCATATCGCCTCGGCCGTCCTAGGTATGGCGACGACATCACGAGGCCGGATCACTCTCGCGTCAGCGGACGCAACGACTGCGCCACTGATTGATCCCAACTACTACGCAACCGAATTTGATCGCGCCGTGCTCCGTGCAGGGATTCGGCAGGTAGGAAAACTTCTCTTGGAGACACCGGAGGGTAAAGAGACTGTGGAGGCGGAAGCGCCGCATCCTGGGTTCCAGGCGCTTGGTGTAGAGCCAACAGACGTTGAAATTGATGCTAGGGTGAAAGCAGGTGGCAATACTTTTTATCATCCGGGCGGCACAGCCGCGATGGGCAAAGTCGTTGACACTTCTCTTCGGGTGATAGGCGTGGAGGGTTTGAGAGTCGTGGATGCAAGTGTCCTACCGCTACCGGTAACTGCACATTACCAGGCATTAGTATATGCCATCGCCGACAAGGCGGCTGATCTCATACTTAGCTAATTGATCGTCTGCACTCTGCTTGACATGATTTGTTGTATAGCTTGTACACAAGGCCAACGTTTCGTACACCTCGTTGATCGTAGAGCATCATTTAGAGAGTAGTTCGATCCCATACCCGGCCAACGGCCCATTGTCCGATCTAGAGAGTGGCACAGTTAATAAATCATACCATTCAACTCGGGCTGGGCCCGGAACTCAGCTTTGATCCGCTCCAGAGTTATAAAGGTAAGCCAGTAGGAATCAAACGAGCCCTCGTGGTGCGGCCAGGACCGGAGGGCGGCAATCGCACGACTTCGGATTCGATCGTCTCGGCAACCCATGGCCACATAGTACAGATATGGCAGGATGCCGGTGTCCAATATGACAGTCGGCAGTCCGGGGTGTCTGTTCATAAAGTCTCAACGGCGGAAAGGTGGGCTTCATACTCCGGAATGTAGTAGTCTAGAGTAGGATCCTCCCTTTTCAGGACCGTCCTAATCGGAAGACTCAGACTTTGATACACTAAGCGTAGTAGATCTGCCCCGTGTCGTTCCTTTTGACTGAGCCGGCTGCCCAAGCAGAACCGCTCCAGCCGGTTACCAAAAACAGCCACACGCGAAAGGAGCCACAGTTGTCTGATGCATGGAGCCATAATCCAGGAAAATCTCCTCTTCTGATAGCTCTTCACACTGCCCAAGGAAGCGAAATGTTGCCCCCAGGAGAAGGTCAAGCGCTTGGCGTGCCTCCTGAAGACTGGGATATCCTCCGTGAACAGCCATGCGGTCCGTCAGCTGCTCAGCCTCATAGCCTATGGTCAACGTTCCATGGACTCTAAATTGCAAAGACTGGACTTCCAGACTGAGAAATGCTGCAACCACACAAGGATGGACAAAACGCTCGCATCCCTCGATCTTTCGCCTCGTGCAGAATTCTTAGCCCGCTCTCTAGATGTTGGAAGGCATCATCATATTGAACGCGCAGCAGCTGCTTGAGAACAAATAGCAAACAGCACAGGAGCATAACTTCACGGAACTGTGGGTCCTGCGGTGAACAGCGCCGACTGAGCAGCGTAAATGACCGTCCACACTGCTCGAGCGCAAATCTATGCCAATAATTTTGCAGATTCTGTCCAGGTAATGGTAGACCGTGAATATCGGAGTCCTTATGGATGGCGCTCAGAGCGACTACAGCATGGTATACCGCAGCCTCCGAGTGGCTCATCTGGGGCACCAGGACCTGCGAGGGCGATGAGTCGAAGAACAGGGAGAGTGTAGGGACCATATGGTTCCGGAAATGTGCGAAGCACCGCTGCTCATCCGTCGTTACAGCCAGGGAAGCCCGCTTGGGACCGCCGGGTGAAATGTCTGACGGACATCAACTGGGACAAGGGATCGATGTCGACAAAGAGCGATTGCCCTACATACCATGAATCTGACTGCATTTTCACGAAGCAGTGAGTGGTAGATGCAAGGTAGACTGCTTGACCAGGTAATGAGTCGAATTTGTGGACGGCGACGAGGTTAAGACGCAGCAGTAACTAAACGCCGGAAATAAGCATCATGGCGAAGACAAGTCTGGAATCGAAAACATGTCGGGACAGAAGCCGAGCGTGGTTCTGGCACCTTAAACTTTCCGGCGCTAGGGCCAGAAGCACAATGCTCGTACCTAGCGCCTAATGGGAAATACGACTCTGGAGTTGGCAAGGTCATTGCAATTGGATGACGGGTGTCCCAGGAGAGCTACGTCCTATTGAACTTCTCGCTCACAGGACGACCATATCTTCATCCTCTTCGAAAAGAGGGTATTAGTTGTCTCCGAAATCCTATCGCCTTTGGAAAACATTAAAAGCTTAAC
Organism: Aspergillus nidulans FGSC A4; assembly: GCF_000011425.1. Lineage (NCBI taxonomy): Eukaryota > Fungi > Ascomycota > Eurotiomycetes > Eurotiales > Aspergillaceae > Aspergillus > Aspergillus nidulans. The sequence goes on along the minus strand of NC_066258.1, from coordinate 3,809,649 downwards.
TGACAACATAAGGAACTGCAGTACCATCAACGCGCGGTCTAGTGGGCGATTTACCAGACAACATTGAGATTGCACGCCTATTTCTTGAGAACGGTGTGCACCTGAGCCCGATGCTGATGTGGACCAGCTTACCTGAGGGCGGCCCTTCCTGGGTATGCTGAAATGGCGCTCATACTCGAGGTGAGGGAGATACATGAAGATGCTAGTGAGACAGTACACTTGCACACGAGATTCAGATCCTGGGAATCAGAGGTATAGTAATATATTCCTAAGGAGCAGTCCTGGAAATCAGGAGTGCCTACGTAACTTTTTTGACCACAGTAGAATCCTTCCTGTCCTTACAGAAGATATTGTTGCACGGAAGGAAACCGAAAGATCTGATACCTGAGAAACCTAGCTGGGAAGCAGCAGTTGTTGAAGACTGCTACAACCGCGGATCTGACTCAGGACCAAAACGAGAATAAAACAGAACAAAGCAAAAAGAGTGACTGACTAGATTCCAAAGACAAATGCCACGATAGGACGCGAGAGTCTTACTTTGCCGAGTCCTTTCCCTTCCCTCTATCTTCCTTGCCTCCCTTACCAAACTTATCGAACGCCTGACGAAGCACATTCCCACTCTCCCTTCGACCCGACAACTTCGAAGTCTCCCTCTCCAGCACACCACGACTCTCCCGTCGTGGAGCTGGCGTAGACGCCGCACTCGAAGTGCTCGAGGTCGTACTGCCCGTTGTCTGGGCCGCCGCGCCACCGGGTTCAAAGTAATGGCTCGGGACACGTAGGGGATCCGGTGAACGTCGAACTACGCCCATGGTGGGTGGCGGACGTTCGTACATCAGCCTACTGGTAGCCGAGAGGGGAACGGGAGGGGAACGGGAGCGGTTGGCCCTATCCCCCCAGCGCTGGCCTGAGTAGGTGTAGTTAGACCATGGCCGGCTATTACCTGTATTGGTGACTGTGGGGCTCCGGGCCTGTTGGCTTGCGGGGCTCTGGTTTGAGCCCTGGCGGTTAGAATATTGCCTATTGTTGTTTCCTGACATCTTTATGGTAGAGGGCGAGGTTGAGAAACTTGGTGCAGATTGGATAGCAGTGAATTTCTGTTTGATGGTGGAAAGCGAGATTGTTAAGGTGATTCTGTGAATATAGGTGCCTTGGAAGGGTTAGCCTGGAGAGAAAAAGTATGATGAGCACAAGTATATATCCTTGCAATCGGGAGGATTTATAGTGTGAACACACTTTGTCTTTAGTATAGAAAGCAATTATACATAAAGGAATGTCAGAAAGTTCTGCTCCGTGACGAGGGCATAGACCTTGCTTTATTATATCCAATGAACACCATAAATAGACTGCTGGGTGCCAAAGGATACACTAGTAAAGCCATGGCAGAAAGAGAAGTCAAAGACAGGCTCAAGGCCGGTTGTTTGAGTCTACCGTAAAGCAGTGAGCCTTGTGTCTATTCTCGTCAACTGACTGTGTCTTGGAAGGGAATATCTGGGTATAGGCGGAAAACCTATATCGACTGCCTAGATGCGATTATCGATTGCTGCCGCTTATGGCTAATATAAATCTGTACTTGCGTATATCCAGAGCATTTCGGTCTGGCCACGCACAAATGGTATTCATAACGAGAGCTTACATATATTCCCACTGAGAAAGACCGGCTTGTCACTTGCACCATCCTGCTAATGCACATACAATTTCACCGGATCCCATATCGACAAAGAGAAGTCGAGGTCAAAGGTCGACTCCCTTTCTGGCGGAACTCTGGCTGCCAAGGTCTCCGCGCTTGGTCTTTGTAGCCGCATGCTTGTGTATTCGCCTTCATGATGGCCTTGGCTGCAACATCTGCGGCAGAAATATTCACCATGAATGATTCGGCTTTGCTAAGGAAGCCGTTTCTCGGTCCCGGTATTCCTGTCAATTATATGCACAGCAATCCTGCAAAATCGCACGTATTGTTCTGTCGGTTATTGGCTGTCTGTGACATCTTTCTCATTATGGAATCTGTCTGATAGATGATTTTGATTCTTGTCTCGTCAATACACTCCCTGAGTGCCGTCCTGAGAACACGTAATAGGTCGAAGACTGCGTAGCTGGCAGAGCGAACACATGAGATGTTCCTTTGTGCGGTTCCTCAGGAAGTATAACGAGCACTGTTAGGAGCTGTCTTGCATTGAGGCTACCCTAGATATTGAGTTGGTTCACCGCTGGACGAAACTTTTTGAGGGATCGGTTGTTCTTCAGGGCACTCTGAACGAGACATAAGAGTACAGCCTGGACTGTGGCTGGAAATCGAGACTTCACCAGCTGGCGATAATGCGCAGTCCAAACAAAAGCGCAGAGTGCAAAAGTACAAGGATGATTTACCTTGCGGCCTGGATGGTGGAGGGTACTATTAGCAGCCCCAGGAGGATAAGGATGAGGAACCAACATGCAAGGTCAGGAGTCAAGTTTAGAAAAACAAGAAGGGGCGTTTAATAGAGTGCGTTAAGTAAAGAGCAACTAGAATGCAGTATATAGTGTAGATTTCGCGGTGGGGGCAGAGGTCAAGGATATGATTGTGAACATACCATAATCCATTTGCAATGTCTATAAGCTCTGAAAAACCGCTTCCTAAATGTCTGATTCCTATGCTATGTCTGAACCTTGAAGGTCGCAAGTAAACAACATAATCAGCATCTGACTGTAATGGGAAAATGCAGTCTAGGCTGCTGACAGTTTGGTTAGAAATCTCGTTCTGCGAAATCACTTTCCCTGATAGCATTTCCAACTCTTTTTCATATCATGTCGTTTAACAATGCCCTCTCGCCGCCAGACTCACTAGATGCTGCGCTCAGCAACTCTGCACGCAGTGTCTACACGGCGCCACCGAACCCAGCCACTCTGACCCCCGACATGAGCACTCCAGAGACCAGCGGCCAATCCTCGACGGTTTCATTCTCGACGTCTCTAGAGCCTACCGTTCTACAGGCAGAAGAATACCTCACCTCGTTTCATACTCAACTACTACCCTACTTCCCGTGTGTATATATTCCCCCAGGAACAACCGCGCAGCAACTACGGCTTGAGAGGCCGTTCACCTGGCTGTGCATCATGGCCGTGACGTGTAGGGCTGCAGGGCAACGGCGGGCGCTTTACGAAAAGATTAAAACCATCGTGGCTCAGCAGATGGTGCACAATTCTGCCAACACAGACATTGATATTCTGTTAGGACTTCTGATCTACCTCGGGTGGTAAGTTTCACCGAGCCTGTTAATATCGATGTCCGCCTCTGGCTGACGAACCCCGTCTTGCGTCAGGTCAAACCAGCAAGTATACAACAAATCCAATATCCACGTCTTTACCCAACTCGCCAATGCAGCCGTATATGAGCTGGGTATCCATAACCCGTCCGCGAAGCCCAAAATGATGGGGCTTGTGCGTGCATACGGAAGGGGAGGACGAAGTCTCAAATTCACCTGTCGGTCAAACGATGGAGGAGCGCAGAGCCGTTCTGGCATGCTTTCTGATCACATCGATGTAACTATTCCTTGCGTACCAAGGTGGATCGTGCTAATACCTTTCTTCCAGTAACTCGACGTTTGTCCAGAGAACGGATTCGCTACGATGGACACCTTTTATGGACGAGTGCCTCAAATTGCTGGAGAAACAGCAGGAATGCCTGAACGACGAAATTCTGGCACAACAGGTCAGGTTGCAACTAATTAGCGACAAACTCAACCTTGGTCCGTACCATGGAGGGCTGGCCGCAACCCCGGATCCAATTCAAGCACCCCCTGCCTTCTATCTCCACTCAATGCATGCGCAATTGCGAAGCATCCAACCCCGCGTTGCACCAAAACTCGCAAAGCCACAGTGGGTATCCAAGTTTCGTTATCTTAATCTGGATCGCAGCTGACCTTTCCCAGAAATTTTACTCCTTCACCACCACTATACCTCCCTGACTCTTAACGAATCCGCCCTCAAGTAATGCTCCCGTGATCTCCAAAAACCTAAACTTTCAGCAGCTGGAGCATCTTTATGCCTGCCTGGAAGCCACCAAGTCATGGTTCGATCTATTCTTGACCATCCCGCCGGTGGAGTACATCGGGTTTCCCTTCTCAATATTCGCACAAATGGTGCACAACCTCGTGATTCTCTATCAGCTGTCGACTTTCGAGGACCCTGCCTGGGACATAGCTACCGTTCGGCAAACGGCAGATGTCCTCTCAATTCTCAGTACAGTGATTCGGAATATGAGCCAGGTTGCATCCTTGGCGGGCCTGGACGGTGAGCCCGACAGTGATGTTTTCTCCCGAGTCGCCAAGATGTACAGATCCGTGCAGATGGGGTGGGAAGTCAAACTCGGCCCTAAGCCCCTTTCGCTCGCAAGCACCCACTCCAGCCAGTCTGTCCCAGAACCTCTTGATACCATGCCCATTAACTTCCCTTTAATGTCTGACAATGACTGGCTGTCCGATATGCTCAATTCAATCACACACACCAACCGCTCTGAAGTCTGAATGCCTAGCCTGTGGCCCTGCGTAAGTGTCCGTGATCTGGAGACTTGATTCCGATGATTATTATGATACAACACGCTATCATTTTACGCCCGTCTAACGACGTGCCATGCTTTATCTTGGGTATGATAGATATCCGTTCACAGGATCCGCGTTCGAAGGATTGGAGTTATGAGCATCTCCTATTTACGCCCGGTGCCCTGTCCCATAACCAGCATAATGCTACTGCATATGTACTTTGGCTTACGTTCCTAACAGTCACGCTTCAGCAAACGAACATGTAGACTTGTATATCTCGGGCCTTCTTCCATACGGGCGGGATGCATTCAGCCCTCCTCCATCCCTTTCCATATTTCAGCTTCACTGCTGCCGCGCATTTTTGTAGGCATCACAAAAGAGATCGACAAATCTCGAAATGGAATACCCTCTTGTCCGCCAAAATTCACGATAAGAATGCCGGACATCGTGTTGCGGACTAACATTATAGAGTTCTCTTGCTCTTCACGACTCGAGCGGCCGGTTCCACGGCTGCTGGCCACACCAGATATGGCTCGAACATACTTCAATCATCAACCAATCCCACCCTGCCTGCTCATACGGGCGTCTAATATGCAGGCTAAACTCGCTGAATCATTGATATGTTAGGTAGGGAATTTTGTATAGCCTTATCCATGGTTTGTCTTTCGCCTTGTTTTGGGCTCTGGTACCGAAGGCGCTGAGAAGAATCTCTAAGTTGTGTCCGATATTGACTTGATGCAATTAAGAAAACTGGAGCGTTGGGTCCCATATCACGGCTTTTGGACATCTTTCTTCAGGGGCAATATTATGTTCCATCACGGATGTACTTCACCAAAAGGAACTTTAGCGAGGCGTGGTTGAATAGGAAGGGCTCATCTATAGAATACATAGCAATGATGTATCAATTAATCGAGACAACGGTGAATTCGTCGAACTGGCGAGGATGTTGTTGGAGGCGTCTTTCAAGTTGAAGATATATCCAGAACTGTGTTCAAACGTGTTAGCGCTTGATGAACCGGTTCATGTGTTATCGAGTATCAGGCGCAAGGATTGATTACGCTGGTCGTAGCGTGGAACGGCGAGGAAAAATGGAAAGAGGAAAAGCGAACGTACCCCGGCAAAATGTCGGCGCCGTCAAAGGTGTGCTCCTCATCGGACGTGGTGAGATTGGATGCACTCTTGAGGTTGATGCTGGGAACTTCGTTCTTTTTTTCAAAAGATAGAGGTTGAAGGTAGATAGGTCGGGGCTGTATGCGTTAGCAGGTATTTCATGCCTTTAGCCTCAGAAGGGAATCTCACTCAGAGGACGACCATTCGACATTTGTCGTTCCGGAGAGATCAAGCTCAGAGCCGCTCGACGGAGAAACGAAGTGCAGGGCTTAAGCCTCATATGTTAGCTCACTTAGCTGCGTCCGAATATATCAGAGTAGTCTTTGCAAACGTACAATATGCTGAAACCACCAATGTTGGTGCCCCACTTAGGGTTAATACTCGTACCATTGCTGCAAATGACTGATGGTCTCTGTACGGCTGTGGCTGCACGTCGGCCCGGGGGAAGTGCTGGGAATAAGATGTTGACAATTCAAAGCTCCGGAAATATCTGAATGCTGTTCTTGATACACCTCCCTAGGACAAGCTTTCGACTATATAAATGCTCTACGCCTGTGAATCACGTCATTACAGGGGCAACAGATGATACGAGTTGAAATTCTCGCTATTCCAAGGAATTATACCTAAAGTCCATGGATGACGCGTTCTCAATGAAACTGAAATGGTTCAGGCTGTGATCGACGAGCATGTCCTCATCGTGATAGCAGTGGCTATTTGCGAGGTGTAACTAGCTTAGCCGACTCTCTACCGTCAACTAGACTCCAGCAGTATGTCTCCTTGTCGTCCACGACCAGCAGTTCAAGTCCTGGCAGCGCCACGACTGCGACCCCCAACTCGGCTCCCTCCTTGAGCTGTAGAAGTCTGAGCCAAAGCGTTACTGGAGCTGTCATAGTCTTCTTGGCCTGAATGTGGTAGTCGGGACTTTCAAAGGTCTGCTTGTTGGCCATAGTGTGCTGGTTGGATTCGTGCCAAGCCGTTGCAGCAGCTTTGTATTTACAGTAGAGCTTTATAATCTGTCGCAGCCCTGCCGTTTCGCTGCATTGGGACACAATGCAAACAATATGCGATTCCGATCCGCTACTCAACTACTGAGTGCGGAACTGCACCCACAGGCTACAGCTAGGCCGGGCCCGCATCCATTTCGCCAGGAAGTGCATAAGACCGGCCAAAAAACAATGTTCCATATGATGAATAATCCAGACTAGATGAGTACATACGACCACAGGGTGTAGAAAACAGGGCTTCCCGTCCGCTCAGCCGTACTTAAGCCACAATTATCAACGCGGATAAAAGTGCAACGAGCCCTGAGTGTGCTGCTGCTTTTAGGGGTGAGAGACACTAAGACTAGGGTGGGTGCAGGTGAGATGGGTGAGAACAAGGTGAGAATATCACCCACCTGAGTGAGCGGGGGGGTGAGAAGGGTGAGATGGGTGAGAACTAAAACTTAGGCCACTACTATGATCTCTCCAAGCTGAACATAAATAGCGAGGGCTCTTTGACTTTTATCCAATGCTTTTGAACTGTATATTTGATACTTTTACCTTCATCTTTGTTACTTTGCCCTATCTTCATTACTCACGTGACCAGATGGCCCTGTCCAAGGAGGATTTGAGATATAAGAAACTTGAGCGACTTCAGAAGTTTGCAGAAGTATGTGGTTTTACAGAAGAATACCAACAGAACTTGATAAACAAAGAGAATGTTGTCAGTCACAAGAAAAGGTCCCTGGCTACTGATGAGAGGTACCAGCGCGCTGTTGAGAATTGGAGAATATAAGAGTCTCATCCGCCCTAAAGTTAAGGATGGGGATATTGATCACTGTGGTAAAATAGATGGATGCTATCAAGGAACGAGCCTGAACATCAGTACTTTAAGGAGGAAGACCCTCTTCCTCCTATCCAAACCCTCAAGCTCTTTTCAGAGAGCTATATTGTGCTTTGTGAGGGCCCTTTACCAAGTCAGCACAGTGTCTTGCACAACCTTGCCTGTTTTATCAGTGAATGGGAAAGGCTAAGATCAATTAAACTACCAAATACCTTCAGGGCCCCGAAGCTTATAATGTTTGTTTACTATTTCCCTCATATACTTGACGTCTTATAAACAGTTGGCAGCATATCAAAAATGAACTTATTTGCAAGTATAGGCTTAGTACAAAATACAGAGAAAAGTATCCTGTCACAAGACTGGATCTTGATATACTCCTTAGGCATCTTTATAAGGATAATCAGCATGTCTATATCCATGAACGGTGTCGCTTTCAACAGGCCTTTGGTCTGTCCTTATTTTCCTCTTCTGCAGCCAGAGCAGGCACTATTGTGGAAGCCAGTGCCTGCCGCAATACTAATGAGGCTCTATATTACAAGGTATTTATGGTACCTACAATTGAAAGCATCTCCTCTACTAACACTGTGTAAGACGTGATCTAACGTCGGGGTTCTCTAGCTACAACGAAGCGATGACTATCAACAATAATTATCCAATGGAGGGAGCTCGATTGGTACTGAAGAATATTGAAAGGATTGCTTGGAGACCTCTATATACATGGCATCAGGAGGCCCTTTATATAACCTCCAGTGTGGTTAGTTCGGCATCTCCAAGCAATACCATTACAGTGACGCATTGGTGATTGCGTACACCACCGCATCCCACTGCAACAATATATGGGTTGATCCCAGTACGGCTCGTCCCTTGAATTCCTACTGGCGGACCGGTACGGCTCTAGCAATCCCTCATATTCCTACTGGCGGATAGGCACCGGTAAGGCGCCCGTCCGCGTTACGTGGGAATTGAGGGATTGGGGTCACGTGTCACAGGGCCAGTGTTGGTTATCGAGGTGGTTATGTAATCAATATCTAACATGAACGATTTTGATTGAAGGTCTTAATTTCCTAACTACGATCTGTATAGACAATTTATAGTATTTAGAGAACTTCAAAAGGTAAGAACCTCGGTACCTGAAGGTACCTCAGCCCATATGGATAGCTGTAATCCGTTTATGGCGGTGTAATCGCATCATACGATCCGGCCAGAAACCAGTTGGGTTCGACGCGCTAAAAGCTGGCATCGACGCACTACTACTCTGCCTCAGGCATCAATACAGGTGGAATTTGGCCCGTGCCCCAAATTCCACGTGGAATTTACAGCTGTATCCATCTTACGGTATTATTACTTTCAATACCTTTTACCATCAACTCTACATACATAGTCTTGAAGGACAAAACTCTCGCATAAACAGTAATAAATTATCCTTTAGATTATGGAAAGTACTTTTTAAATGCTTGAGAAGCATATATAAAGTAGTTAATAGACAATTCTAATAATATCGTGGTAGATTCTGAATAGGTAGCAGTGGGATTTACAGAGTACGCTGTAGATATATATCTTACCCATTAACATTGCCAGTTCATAACTGCTTTGTAAGTGCTTGGGAACTGATTGATAATTTTAAGCTAATCTTCATTTTCTAGCTCTAATTCACGAAGCTCTCGCTCCTTTTTTTTGATTCTTAATCTGCTTTGCGAGTACTTCAGCTCTTAGATTTTGAATCTTCAACTCTTCCTCTAACCTCTGTAGCTCTGTACTCTGAGATTGCTCGCGGAAATTAGTAGCAGCAACTCTTTGAAGGCTAACTTGAGAGGAGCTAGAAGAGTATTTAGCAAGTAGTTTACAAGAAGTTCTCAAGCGCTTGAAAATAGACCTTACCTTAATCTTGCATGGGAGCTTCCTTGCTGGCTGTGACTACCCCTTCAGCTGCCTCTTTGACTTGGCATTCTTTGTAATGGCCTTCTACTACTAGAAGATGGAAAGAATATTTCATCTTCATCCTTAATAATAACTTCTGAAGAATTTGATTCTTCTTCCTGCCAAGCTAGCTCTATAGAATACTTAGTACAAGTACTTTCAAAGCATTTATTAAGTACTTTACAACCTAAGATAAAGACATACCAGATCAAGCCATATAATTAAGATAACTAGCTTCAAGAGTTTGGGTTGTATATTAATATTGTATACTATAAGAGCTATATGCTCTGTTTTGCTGGATATCTTGTATATCAAGCTTCCATGATCTATATATATTTGGTAAGTTGTTAGCAAGCAATTTCCAACTGCTTGATAAATACTAGATACTTACTCTAAAATTGCTTGCAAGAGGGTTAAGTGCTTTCCACGGTAATTAGACTTGTTATATATTTGCTCAACTGTATTTGTACTCTTCTGTACTAGATCAAAAATATGATGTGGAATAAGAGAATAATACTTGTTAAGGCCTGCTGTAATAACTGCAGTTTTTTTATACTGAGCCCAGTTCTGAACTGCCGGGTGCTCATACTCTAAAGCTAATTAATCTACAGGTACTTGGGACATGGTTACAAAGCAGTTAGGAAATACTTACAAATCAAACAATCACACTATTTTTGGTAATCCTCCTCAGATTCACAATCCAGAAGTGCTGCTATTCAAGCCCCAAGATGTTGATTAAGTAAATTTTTGCAAATAGTTTCACGTATCCCCCGAAGAAAATGTACCCAACATAGAATAAGAATATTCTTTAAGAGCCAAAGTTGTGAATAATATTCTGGATCAATCTCTATCAGGAACTGAGATAGCCCTATTAGCAAGTAGTTAGTAATTACTGGTCAAGTATTTTGAGATTAATTAGGAAATACCTTTAATCTGTTTATTATCTATATCTATTACTATAGCATGAAGTCCAGTACCATGTATGGCATAAAAGGTAAGCTTTTTACCAGTTAACTTGTGCATAATATTATAAACCTTCTTGAAAATAGTATAATAGCCTTCAGTGGTATCTTCAGTTGTAAAGACACAGCAAAGGGTAATAACTATTTTTAGGTAGTTAGCAAGCATTTAATAAGCAGCTGCAAAGCAGTTTTACATACTTTTTTTCTAATTATACAGGTATGCAGCAAATACCAACTCTTTTAAATCTTTAGATTGGACACGCTTATATGACATATCAATCTCAACTGAAGGTAAAGTATGAAGGAGTTTAGCTTAGTCTTTAAGAACACAGATAATAAAGATCTGATTGTTATTCTGATAAATCTCCTGCACATAGTCCTAAGCAATTACTAGTTAGTTGTCAAGCAGTTAGGAACTAGTTAAAAAGTATATACCTGAAGGTCTGTATTCTTTCCTAATTCAAAAATCATACTATTAACATCCTGACCTGCGGGATAATGCAAAAGGCGCTGTTTCCAAATAATAGCCCTAATTAGGTCTAGGTTTGAGAAACTGTCATGAATTTGCTGAATTATTTGACAATTATATTCAGCACAAAATGACTGTAGTGCTGGACTCTTTAGAAAAGCACCTATATAGTAATTATTAATTACTCTATGATTAGCTGGGAAGTGCTGTTCAAGTACTTACCAAGTATTAAGCTTGGGCTCTGAGCCTGATCAATTAGTTGCAGGATTCCATTCATGATTTTGGCAGGGGTTTTTCAAGGAGGTGGAGGGGCATGTATATAAATCCCATGAGATATAAAGATAAAATAGGGGTTATAATTAAGATCTGTAGGAATTAACTAGTAAAAAGTAACCTTGCATTTAGCATGTACTAATTTCCCAGGTTCTTGGGGGTGATCATATACTGTTCAAGAACTTAGCAAGCAGCTGGGAACTGATTAGAAAGTACTTGGCAAGTACTTACAGCAGAAAAGTGACTTTGATTTAACTGATTCAACTGCACCACATTCCTCTGTATCAATAATAACCTTATTATTAAATAGGCATTCAAGAAACCCAAGATGGACTGAGCTATTTTTAGGAATTTGAAAGGTATAATAACCAGCAGGATCAGATGGCGCATTTATATACTTTATATAGGAGTCAAAACTACCTAATAGGTTCTAGTATCAATTCGCAAGCAGTTAACAAGTACTTGACAGGTAGTTAAGGTACTGGAATAGAAGACTGAGCTAGTTGTAGTTGGCAAGAATCTTGAAATTTATAGCAGGATTATTGGTGTTTAAAGAGATTCTTTGCTGTACAGTAAAACCTATTAGAAGATAGTTAGAAACAGTTAACAATTAATTACTAAGTACTTTATACCTATACACAGCATCTTTAGTTGCATCTTTCTTGATTTTACTAATTCTGTGTTGAATATCTTGCAAAGTAGTCTATAAATTATCTGTAAGGCAAGTATAATACATATTCTTAAGCTGTATACTTGCATGCTCACAGATCTTGACTCCAGAACATTGATATGATGAGCTAAGGTAAGATATTCCAAGAAATAAGGACTGGCTGCAAGGTCTATTGCAATACTTTTGTCAAGTACAATATTGAATCTATCAAGTAGTTAGTAATCACTTGGTAAGCACCCAACAGCTACTTGACAAGTACTTATACTGTTGACCATGTCCTTGACAGTTTCCCTTCGCTGATTAGGGGGCATGTTTATAACATAGCCATATCCATTTGGGTCAGTTAATGGATATTCAGGAAGATCATTACTATATTCCAACTTCAAGACCTTCAATGGGTTCCTCGAAGCGTCGGTAAGTAGAATCAGAATATTTTCATCCTTCTAATCAGTTAGCAAGCGCTTGACAATTAGTTATAAGTATTTTTATTAACATATACTGTATATTTGATCACTCAATTTGCTTTCAATTGATTGGAAGAGATCATCTTGTAAGAAAAAGCTGGGATCCTCGAGATCTATTATAAACAATTGCCAAGCAGCTGTCAAGTACTTTGCGTACTGTCTGTCAAGATAAGGAGGGAAAAGAAGCCGAAAATCAAGAGTGAAATTCAAGGAATTTACAGTTATTTAAATATTTTACATACTAGAGGTAAAGCCAAATTCCACCCGGTCAGCTGACCGGCAGGTGGCGGGACCCGCTTTCAATGTCGATGCCACCTACCCTCTCCGATCCGGCGAGAAAAGGTGCTGGATATTGATTAGTAAGGAGGAGCATTTCGCCGGTTGACAGCCAGGTCGTCGCCAGCTGGCTCGCCCGTGACACACTGTCTTTGAAGCATCTCTCCTTAAATCTGAGGTGGGATGGGCAGAAGATCAAATATTGGGCTACTATCAGACCAGAATTCTTAAAGGGCCATCGTTACGATGATGAAGTTAACATGTATGGCCCTTCTTAGATTGCTTTCTCTAATCTGAATTGTCCGCTAACTATCAATAGCCCCAAGACTTGGATCGGCGAGCAAAGAATCCTTGGAAGAAATTTTATCTTTTGGCTTATAGTCTGTGGTATTGCTGATAAAGCCTTTAAGGGAATTACATCTCTTGACCAACTGCTGGCAACAACCCCTCCCAAAGGTTGAGAATCATGGCAATTTGAGTAGGCTGAGAATGTTGAGGACTTGCCAGTGCTTCGCATGGTGACTGTTTCTGGTCCACATGCAACTCATGCTTTAACATTTTCATCCCTGCGGCATTACTATATATTACTAGCAACAAGAGCCCATTTTTGCTATAATTTAAGGATCCATGGGATTAGGGGTACTGCTGCAACTACTGTTGATTGTAAGTAGTTCTATTATACAGGTTATCGGTAGATAGATCCTAACAATTACACAGCGAAGGCCTCTGTAGCCACACACACTCAAGCTTTAGATCATCAAAACCCCGACACTTACACCAAGTACCAGTGAAATGTTAAAAGGATTGATATCAATGCCTGAGCAGACTATGAATCCCTGGCAGTGGAGGAAAGCATGGCCCATCGCCATGATGTCAATTCGCCATGCAAGCTGGATGCTGTCAGCGTGGCTGAAACTGAAAATGACCCTGAGATGGTTGAAATATATCAAAAATCTATAAGCTCAATCAAAAGATTGCTGGGCAGCCCCATGAATATGAACAACTAGCAAGGGAGCGAGCTGTTCGGTACAATAAAGCAGCAAAGAAGCACTGTTCCAAAAAGCAGGAGTTTATAGAAAGCTGGTGGAAGACCTCTTATGATGAATATATCACGGGAAATGAGTTTGATGAGCGACACCTAACCAACCTTTTTGACATATACTACAAGTACATGCCAGAAAGAAACCGTCTACAACAGCACCTTTTTACAGAAATATCAATCTACAGTGACCTTGGAAGACAATACTTACAAGATATACTAAACCTTATCACTTTACAAGGACAAGTGGCATATTATCCTAGCAAATTACTATAGCCCTGACATGGCATTGGCCCCGCGGTGGATTTGGTAACCATTGCGTTTGCCTTCAGTTCTAAAGTTGATTTCCGAGAACCATGACCTCCAGGTCCGATTCCGCTGGAGCGAAAACGATATTGCCATATGGGACAAGTATGTACCGACTCTTGCAGCCCCTGTTAACCAAAATTTCTAACACCTCGTAGCCGCTCGGTGTTCCATACTGCAAAATAGCAAGAATAATCTCGCGGGGACTTCCAAGTTAGAAATTCTTGCTGACAGCGACTACAACGGGAGCCGAGTAGAAAACCGGGTCGTCTCTCTGGGAGAGAGACCTTTCTACGACCCAAATTCCATTTCCCGCAGGGAGGCACTTGGAGCGTAGAAACAGCATGGGCTCCGAGAATTCAGATGATTGGGTGTAGACCTTCGGCATAACAACCATGGGATGGTCGAGCGAAGTTGCAAGCCAATCACCCCTCTTGATCGGCGTGTCACTGCACGCCAGTTAGAATTCGATGCAAAATTCATCCAATTAGTTCAGCGAGCTCCTTTGTTATCAATGGTCTGTGATAAATGCGGGTAATGGAACGTCGCGAAGGGCCCGAAAACGGAAATTTAGGGCATCCCCCAGCGACCGGAATGGGAATAGGTAGAAGACCATCAATCTCCACGCTTAACTTCTCCCTAGCCTTGAAATAAATTAGAGCTCCTCCATCCATATAGAACAGAGCCGCCAGAGCTAACCGGGGATAAGATCAGGGAAGGAAGTTGACTGAAAATGAGACCTCCATCCCCGATCATCCTGGATTATACCCTCCACGATCTCTACACATCCGATACGGAAGATAGCTTGGAGACTGTCTTGGTTTACTACCCTCTACAGTACAAGCACGACCATGGAAACAAAGAGGTTAAGTATGTCTACGGGTACAACATGGAAGAAGAGGACGAAGGCGCCACATCGTCTTCAACGATGGCCGCCAGCCTGGTACCACAAAGATACGCGTTTTCCGCTGGCAGAATGCCTTTGGTCATCCTGAACATGGTTGCGCAAAGGAAATTGATCAGCGAAAGGGAAGAAAATTCTCAAGCAGCTGGTTCTGTTCCCGCCCATTATCTTGATATTTACCGAACGTTCGCGCAGCTACACCCTGACCAGCGGCCAAGCGTGGTTTTTGCAAAGAATCCGGACAGCATTGAGTTAGGCTCGGGCGCGAGGATTGTCATTCTACAACCTACGGACTGCGTCTCGCATTTACCGCACCTTATCTGTCCAGAGGTCCATTATGAGATTCTGTCAAAACGTGGGCTGGCCTTGTCCGGCTTACCCACACCACTGTCTAGGGTGATTGACGCCATTCTTGCCGACTACAGGGATCCTAGTCTACTCGCAGAAGAGACTGCTCGGATAACTGGTTACATTGAGCATTATCAGGTACCGTTCATGGTTAAACTCCCCCAGTCGATTTCAGGGATGGGCACATTTGCCGTGACCTGCGAAACTGACCGAATGCGGATAAAATCCATGCTCTCAACCCAATTAGGAATCTTGCTACGGCAGCTCAATCAGACAAACCGCCATCTTCATCCCTGCTCGATAGTTCTTCAAGACTTTGTTGACGGACCTGTGGTGGCCCTGTCAATGTTCGTCACGAAGACCGGTCAGCCCATATTCATCGCCTGCTGTGAGCAATTATTCGATAATAAGTCGCATTGGATTGGCGGGACCATCTCGTACCCACAGCAGGCACAGTTTCGAGAGACGTTTTCTACGCTCATGGACAAGGTGGCTGCCTTCTTGCACCGCAAAGGGTATCATGGCCCTGCGGGCATCGATATTGTCACCGACCAACACAGCGGAGAACAATTCGTTATCGATCTAAACGTTCGGGTTACTGGGACTTTTCATCTAGGGCCACTAAAGGGCCACTTCACGCAAAGGGGGCTGTCTGAGGCTGCTATGACTAGCGGCGACTTCTTTTGTACGCGAGACATGTTCGAGGAAGCCTTCTCGGAGGAGATTCGACAAGGCAGTTTGTTGGTTAGCGGCTGGGTACACCACGAGTCTCCATGTAAAAGCCATGCTGCCATCACTGTTGGGTCTAAGGATCGTGATAGTCTGCAGGAATACCTTCGGCGCGTGAGGATCGTGGGACAACCGGATTAGTATGTGTGTATGCAATCGTGTTTATTTAATGCTTATCTGATTCGACTTTCGAACCGATGTCAACAAGTCTCATTTATAACTTCTACTGCTATCTCTGTAACTGTCTGAGAGACACAGCCTTCTATGTCGCCCCAGGCATGACCGACCGCAGGAACAGCTCTAAACCGTCCACGTCATCTATATCTGATAGAAAAGCCAGATGCTGGTCAGGCCGCAGTAATGCCATACACCCCTTTGGCCCAATTCCAAAAGAAGAGTACAGTTTCCCTCCGCCAGCGTGATGATAAGTTTCAGCATCCACCCAAGCTCTGCCATAGTCCACACCGTCATTTGTCCAAGGACGGAAGACCAACGGCAGATCGTTCAGCTCGATGCTATGCCTATGAGCACGGTGAATGAGATACATGCCGAGAACCGGAAACCCGCGCTGCGCGATGGAGACCCGGTTATTCAGCTTCGCGAAGGCTGAATCAGGGGCATTAAGGGCATCTGTGAGGGCAGCGACGCGGCGCTTCTGATTCGCCGCCACAATGTCACCTCCGAAAACAATCAGATTCCATTGTCCCGTACTGGGAAGGATCTGATGCAAATGGCATGCCTGCGAGTCGCTTTGGTTAAGGATCAGCACACTAGGAACGCGCGCGCCGACCCGGAGATTTCGGGCCACGGATGGTCTGCTGGTGCAGGGCGGCACGTCGCTGGGCAAAGATGTATCCCAAACTGTTGGTGTGACCAGGGAATTAGGTTGGTAGGTCACAGCGAGACCTGACATTGAGGAATTCTCCTGCTCCAGTGCCCGCCTATGGTCCTCGTCGAAGCGGCCGTTTTGGGCCTCTACACCACCGTTCCGCTTGGTGCACATCCCTCGGCATATTCTTTGATCCAATGCAATCAGTTGCTCGGCGACGGGTAGCCGTTCTTGCTGATATGTCTCGAGAGCACTTTGGTGCAAAACGCCCTTGATGACAGAGGCCAGCTTCCAGCCGAGGTTGAACGTGTCTTGCATGCTGACGTTCATCCCTTGTCCTGCCTTCGGAGAATGTGTATGAATGGCATCTCCGGCAAGGAATATCCGGTTATGGGGACCAATTTTTCGGCAGATGCGTTGGCCGACCTTGTTGCTGTTAGTTTGGGCGTTCACGTCCGGAAGCAACCTAGCAGAGGAAGGGGGGTGTGCTGACCGTATACATTGTTGACCAGTCAACATAATTCGTTCTAATGCTATAGGGCTTCATGATGGTTGCAACCTGCTCCATGAGAATGCCGGCGTTGTGCTCTGCGCGATATCTCTCGGCTGCTTCGAATGGAAGCTCCACGTAGATACGCACAAGTTTTCTCTCCCGTGGAATCATCATGAGAGTTCCGTGCATTGACTTGATAATGAATCGCTTCCGTATATCGGCTGCATAATCACTTGAATAAGCAATGTCAACGGCCATCCTCGATCGAGATGAACTTACGGAAATCCGTCAACGGGATGATATCCAGAACACCCCAACAGTCGTCGTAAGTTTCGCCCTCGAGTTTCAACCCGAGTTGCTTCCTGACCCAGCTATGAGCTCCATCGCAGCCCAGAATGTACTTGGCTTCAACCATTGTCCCCATGCCTGCATACCCCGAGTCATCAGACTGTCCCGAGCTGAGCTCGCTGTTCGGAGTAGCCACGCCATCGAACGAAGACTGCGGACTAAATGGCGCAGTCTCCAAATTGACGCGAAACGGAAACGCATCGTGGTGGTCGATCGTCATGTTATCAATCTCCAACGAAGTGGGGATTGTTTCCAGCCTAACTTCGACGTGCTTTCGAGCCCTCACAAATTGCATGAGATACTCTTCTACTTGGCCCTGGCTAAGCGTGGACTCATAGAACCGGGACCATCCAGGCTTGGAATTTGCGGTGATGCTCTGCCTTTGCAACCTCCCATCGGCTCCAGCGCCCTGAACATAACAGAGCTCGAATCAGTGGGTTTCCTATCGAGAGCCATTTGGGGAGCTGTACCCATAACGCAATCTCCACAGTGTGGTTTGCCTGAGTCCAGATTTTATCTGCGAGCCCGAAACTGTCCAGAATCTCTAATGTTCGACTCTCCAGTCCGTCGGCTCGACCGCATCGCGTAAGATTGTGCTTTTGATCAATTATCATCGTGTTCACCCCCATCTGGGCCATCCAAACTCCGGCCATCAACCTGTTCACTCACAGTTAGTACATGCTGTTAACTACGTAGTTCCGCAGAGCAAAGGGAAGCAGGCAGAGTAGCATACCCGGACGGGCCGGCCCCGACGATCAGGACATCTGTCCGGACTGTATCGCCCATGACGGTGGGCTCAAATCAATGTGCGCTTAGAGAATCAAACCACGTAAACATGCTTCTAAAGAGCAACCAGAATTTGACTGAATACATATTAGTACTGAGGTATAGTGCGGAAAATGGTACCCTATGATCCACCTAATCTGGTCCACGTCATGACTAGACGTTCTTTTCTCTGCATCAACCGAGATCGTCTAATTACTGTATTCAGAAGAATCATAATGCTCGATAGTGAAATGGGTTGTGAAACCTGAGTCGTCGGTAAATGGGTTAGGTGGACTGGTGTTACATTCTTGCAGGCCTGAGTGGATGTGTCATGACCCCGATGCAGAAGTTGTTCGGAAACGATTCCCAGCGCATAGAGAGCGCTATCAATCATTATTAGAGGGTCGAGTGCCATCGTCTGAGAACTGTGTTCTCCAAATGTCATAATTTTCTGCTGAAAAATACCGTGTCCTTCAAGCGTCCTTCTATCAACCAACCGCAGAACAATACGTGATGGGTGGCCTAGCCATAAACACTACCACACCGCAAGGGTTCTACAAGCCTGAAGAGAAAGTCTTCGTAAGGAGCATCCTGCCAAGCTCGAATAACGGCTCGAATAGATGTCTGATTAACTGATCTGACCAGTGCAATGACGGCCGCGAAAACCAGTTGCTCCGTTTTGTCACCACGCATCCCCAACTCTCCGCCATCCGCAACTCGCCCGAGGCTGTACTGGCCAGTATCGACGAGTTCGCGCGCACCAAAGACTTTCTCATGAACGTGGGCCCACATAAGGGCAGCATAATCAGTGACCTTATTGCCACGGAGAGGCCGAGCTCAATTCTCGAAATCGGCGGCTACATCGGCTACTCAGCCATCATGTTCGGCCGCGCCATGCGCAATACGGGCGTTTCAGCCCCTCGCTACGTCAGTCTCGAGATGAACCCAACCTTCGCATCTGTGTCGCGCGCCTTGATTGAGCTTGCCGGCCTCAGTGATGTCGTTGAGGTTCAAGAGGGTCCGTCTCGAGCGTCAATGAAACGTCTTGCAGCGGGCTCCTCGAACCAGGGATCCAGCGCGAAGTGGAGTATGCTGTTTTTGGATCACTCCAAGATCTCGTACTTAAATGATCTGAAATTGGCCGAGGAGCTGGGAATCGTTGCGCCTGGGTCAATTGTTATTGCGGACGATATGAAACGACCGGGCAATCCAATGTATTCAGAATACGTGAGGGCTGATACCGCGACAAAGGAGGCAGCGTATATGCCGTTTGTGGGCTGTCTCTCTGATGGGAACATCTCGCTGGGAAACCCAGATCTGATATATCAGACTAAGCTGGTGGAAGGGCTGGAGCCAACAGGCCACATGGTAAGTTGCAATTGCCGTTCATTGACATCTTGGAAGGTAGGCTAACGAGACGTAAGGATGCTGTTGAGATATCGCGGTGTGTGGGCATGGTAGACAAGAATTAAGCGGTTAGGGCAAAGACCCTTTATAAAGGGAATACCTAGCCTGGAATAGAAATACAGAATAATAACATGATACAACCAATTGAAAGGGCACAAGCCTCCTCACTTGACTTCCTATCACAGTCTATGATAATTCAATTAAGAAACTCATCATAGAAACTACATCTAACCTCCCATAGTAGTAATGGTTTTATTTCGGTCGCGTATGTCGCCGTCGTGCACATGATCATAACTGACCGTGAAGCTCTACATCCAGCGGATGGACTCGCTTGAATCTCCTGCATACTCTGGCTTGCATTAGTATATTGCAAGAGTTCCGACACTGGTGATATGGCAAAAGTGACCGAAAAGAAATTTAGCTTTATCAATTCGGCGCGGATTTTTCCCGCTACAGTGTGCGTGTGTGTGTGTGTGTGTGTGTGTGTGTGTGTGTGTGTGTGTGTGTGTGTGTGTGTGTGTGTGTGTGTGTGTATTCATACCCTGGCCCATCGCCTAGGCGATATGCAGGATACCACTATCTAGTCCTTGTATGTGTCTATGTACAGTGAACCATTACTTTCCGACGAATTTAGGGCCTCGTCACAGCCTGTGGTGGCCAGTGCCTGGTGTTCTGTTCAGCAGCCCTGTGGTGCGTGGCTATAGAACCTCTGTAATACCTCTGCAAAGTCCAGTACTGCACCTAAGATACTATTATCTTATATATTATTCTGCTTACTTTTCTTACCTAGAGATCCTCCTCCTAGTATACCTGAAATATTATTAAATACAGTCCCTATCTTCCTCTATAGCTTTTATTAGACTTGTTAAACCACGGGTTGGGGCGGGTTTTCAGGCCTAGCTGATCCGCCCACGCGGTTTTTGGGGTGGGTTACCTGAACAGTAAACCGCCCATGGGTTTAGCAAATAATTCTAACCCAACCTAAATAACCCAAAATAACCCAGTTATGCATATCATTACTATATTACATAGTGATCTACGTAGTTAATAAAATACTGTATTTAAATACTGTATTATAACTATCTAAGTAAGAAAATATAATCTAAATACAGTAATATACCTATTCAGATATCTTGGCAACCCAGTGGGTTGCTCCGCCGGGCTTTGGGGCAGCCAAAAATATCCAAAACCCAATGGATTATTAGAAGCTCGAACCCAACCCAAGTCTTGGCGGGTTGGGGCGGGTTGGGGCGGGTTTCGCGGGTTGGGTTTAACAAGTCTAAATAGACCAAGCTTATAGTATAGTATATTACTATTAGTTCAGCTGTGTATACTGACCAGTACTCTATTAAGCTAATATAGACTTTCTAGTATTAGGTAATATTCTGATTCTGATCCAGGGCTACCGCCGCAGCACTAAGAAGGTTATATTGACCTAATATATCAGAGAAAACTGCAATCCTATCCTCTTTCTGTCTTGCAGAAGCTCTGGCTTTGGCTTTGTCATGGTCTGGTTTAATATCAATTTTCACAAATGCTGGTATCTGCCATGGTGGTTGTGGCCTTGGGTCGATGGTTTCCAGGGCCTGTAGTCGGGCGAGGTCCATTGTCTTCAGGGTTTCTTCCCGCTACAGTAACATATTGGTGCCTCTGTAACATATCGGACTGTACTTAAGAAGAGAGCAGGTACACTACGGCTTCAGGTATCTAGTCGGCTCTTGCTTGCTGGCTGTTGAAAAATATCGAATCTGTGGTTGAGTCTGTGTGCCAAGCGGGAGCTAAACTCGGCCCGATGGCGATAGCCGAAGACGGCCCGCAGACGCCGGAAAACTCTGCACGGGATGAGGCTATCCCAACAGTCCTAGGTCGGAGAGGAAATCCCCAAGCAGAAACCCTATAAGCTCCAGTGGTTGAGTTTCCCTCACTGGATGATAGCAAAAGGATCACAAACCAGATGATCGCCAGCCTGGTTATCAGCCTAAGGAAAGCCGTCGCACAACAAACCAACATAATTGAGGCAGCCCGGGCAGAGATCCGGGAGATCAAAACAGAACAAAAGGCCCTGAAAGGACAGAATACAGAGCTCCAAGAGGAGATCCAGACACTGCGCGCCCAGATTGAGACCCAGGCAACCGCAAACCCACCTCCTAAATCATGGGCAGAAGTGGCAGCCAGCAACAGTCCCTACAACACTAATACCATAATCTGCCAACCCCAGAGAGAGCTAAACTGTATCCAAATCAGCACAGCTCGGCGTACAGAGGACCACAATGACAAGGCCAATAACAATACTTTCACGAGATTCTTACCTACAGATACCGCGAACAACTATATTAGAACTGCCCTAGCTAACACAGGACCTACAAAAGATGTTCAAGTGGCAGGAGTTGGCACTACAAAAACAGGCTATATAATCAGATTCAGAGATACTCAGTCAGCTGAAACAGCCCAGAACAACACAGCATGGCTAGAGGAACTAGGGAATAAGTCTAAGCTAGTAAAACCCCAGTTCAGTATTGTGGTCTACTGAGTCCCAATAGAAGACTTTGCCCTGGACAGAAAAAAGCAAGAGGCAATTAAGAAGATTATAGGGGAGAATAATCTGGCAGAGAAGGGATTTCAGATTAAGGACATTGCATGGTTGAAGAAAGACAGACTACTAGGAAGGTCTGCATCTATAGGGATTTAGCTTAATATACCTGAAGCAGCAGAATTGATCATCAGCAATAGCCTCCTAGTTGGACAAAGATATATTGGCAGTATAGACCCCAAAAAGTTGAACTGAAAAGATGCCACTGCTGCCAGAGATTTAGCTACCTAGCCTAGTCATGGAAAGAACAGGTGAAGTATGGCCACTGCAGCAGCCAGCATGACCAGTGCCACTGCCCCCCAGGTATTAGACTAAGGTGCGCAGACTACAATAGGGAACATCCTACAAGGGACTGGAGGTGCCCAACACTACTTAATCCATGCTCCTCTTAATAACAACACCAAACCTACGCCTACTACAGCTAAACATCTGGAAATCAAGGGCAGGAATAGAAGCCCTTATCAACAACTATCAAAGCCAGAGCCTTGATCTACTCTTAATCTAAGAACTACCAATAACTGCATACTATATACATGTCAACTATAGTACATGGCAACTCTACCAGCCAACATACCCCAATAATTCGGCTCAATTCCGAAGCCTGATATATATAAACAAAAGAATCTCAACCTTGTCACACTATCAAGTCCACTGCAACTACCTGGACCTAGTAGCTATCAAGCTATAAACTGCAGAGATATAATACCTTATCTTCACAGTCTATATCCTACTATTAGATATACACAAAACAACCTACACCACCTCAGCTGAACCCATGCTAAACAAGATCAAGAACACCATTATACAACATTCCCAAGGCTCTGACAAGCCAACAAGTCTGATCCTAGGCAGAGATTTCAACCAATATTACCCAGTATAGAGCTACTACCTAGTTAACTATGCCTTTACTACTCAAGCAGAGGAGCTGATGTTGCAATTATGCAAAGAGTCTGATTGATTGATTGAAGTATGATTGATTGTTTGAAGTTGTCTTGAAGCTATCGCTAATGATATCATTTATTATTCTGCCCGACGCCCAACCGCTTTCCTCTTCTGGATCAGGCAGGAGCCAGTCGATGCCGTGCCTGGGATGGGCCAGCAGATATGACGGATACGGCAACAGCTGATCAACTTCTTCCAGATATACCAGCTCTAATAGTACCTACCCCAAGGCATACTAATATATTAGTTACCAAGCTACCCAGGGAAGGCGTCTGTCCTGGACTTAACACTTACCAATAAACCCACAAACTTATCAAATGCCAACTCTACCATGATAACTATGGATCTGACCATCATGGAACCTACTCTGAGTGGGACCTACGGCCAAAGTACAATAAAAATCTAAAACTAAAGAGAGAATACAGCCAAGTAGATTAGCCTAGGATTGGCCACAAGCTAGCAGGCCACCTAGGCCAACTACCTACAATTCACTCCACGACGGAGCTTGACTAAGAAGTCAACTGGTTGGTTAGGACAACAATAACAGTGCTTGACCAACATGTTCATTACAAAGACTATTATCCTACTCAAAATAATGGTTCACCCCAGAGCTTAAAACCCAGCAGGTTACTGTAAACCAAGCACAAAGGAGATGGCAGAGCAGCTGTACTACCCTAGGTTGTAGCTACTCTATTACCATCAATCTCTTTAATAATATGCGTCTGAAACGGCGCGAATAGATAAGAACTATTAAGAAAGTCAAGACCACCTATTAAAAAGAGTTCCTAGACAAGGCCCAGGAAGGCTACCTCTGGAAAGCAGTAACTTATATGCACCCCTGAGACCCCTACATAAATATCCCTATATTAAAAATCAGGACAAGGGAAGGCACTGAAAATAATAAGAAAGCCAAGGCCTTCCTAGAAGCCTTCTTTCCCAAGATGGCTGAAGCTGAAGAAGAAGAGATCATAACACCCCTATAAGATTACCTGGGAGCCAATCACGGAGCTAGAGATATACAGATTGCTTAAGGCTGCCAAAGGAACAACAGCCCCAGGAGAGATAAGATCCTGACCTTGATATAGAAATACCTATAGATATACCTCTTAACAAATATCACCTACCTCTTTACAAAATTAATTGAGCTGGGTCACTACCCAGTGCAGTAGAAGCAGGCATGGATTGTGGTCCTAAGGAAACCTAGTAAACTAGACTATGCAGTACCCGGAGCATACCAACCTATCTCTTTGCTAAATATACTAGGCAAGCTACTAGAAGCAGTCATGGTTTAGAGACTAATATTCTGGGCCAATACCTACAAGCTACTCCCTAATACACAATTTAAGGCAGACCAGGGTATAACACAGAACAGGTACTTCTTATACTAGGGAATACCATTGATTAAGCATGGCTTTGATCCAAAGTGGTGATACTTATTGCATTCGACCTTAAAGGAGCTTTTAATGGGGTGAAGGAAGCAAGCCTTAATGCCCGCCTGTAGGCCAAAGGGATCCTGATAGTAGCCAGAAAGTAGATCAGCAGCTTCATGGAGAACCAGTATACCAGTATTACCTTTGATAACTTTCAGACAGAGGTTGCCCCTCTAGGAAATGCAGGCCTTGCTCAAGGGTCCCCATTGTCTCCTATCTTGTTTAGATTTTTCAACTCTGACCCGGTTAACCAGCCAGTAAATTACCATGGGGTTCTTCTGCATTTATTAATAACTACTTCTGATAGTAAGCAGGGCCGACGGCCGAAGACAATATTAAGAAGATCTAAGAGGAAGATATCCCCTGTATAGAATCATGGGCCTGGAAGACTAGATTATTATTTGCTGCAGAGAAAACAGAACTTATATACCTAACTAGGTCCAAAAAGCAACATGAAACAGGGCAGATTACTATAATTAGAAAGATAATTACACCAACCAACACAGCAAAGCTTCTGGGGGTGGTCTTTGATAAAGAGATATAATAGAAAGAACATGTTCAACAAGCAGTTAAACAGGCAACCTAGGTTAATATTATGCTTGGAGGTCTGAGATATCTCTGCCCAGAACAAATAAGGCAGCTCTATCAAGCCTGTATAATACCTATTATAGATTATGCATCTACAGTCTGGCACAACCTATTAAAGGATAAGATATACCTAAGAATACTAGGAACAGTCTAGCAAACTGCCCTTATTTACACTCTCTCTGCCTTCAAGACTATATCAACTATGGCCTTGGAAATCAAATCTAGATTTGTTAAACCCAACCCACGAAACCCGCCCCAACCCGCCCCGACCCGCCAAGAAATGGGTTGGGTTAGACCTTCTAATTATCTATTGGGTTTTGGATATTTTTGGCTGCCCCAAAGCCCGGCGGAGCAACCCGCTGGGTTGCCAAGATATCTGAATAGGTATATTACTGTATTTAGATTATATTTTCTTACTTAGATAGTTATAATACAGTATTTAAATACAGTATTTTATTAACTATGTAGATCACTGCTTATTAGAGTAATGATATGCATAGCTGGGTTATTTTGGGTTATTTAGGTTGGGTTAGAATTATTTGCTAAACCCATGGGCGGTTTACTGTGAAGGTAACCCACCCCAAAACCCGCGTGGGCGGATCAGCTAGGCCTGAAAACCCGCCCCAACCCGTGGTTTAACAAGTCTAATCAAATCCCACATCCTACCAACCCATCTACAACTTAAACAATGTGCGCAATTGGTAGCAGCCTGCCTTAGCACACTGCCAAAGGACCACCCAGGCAAAGGAGTACTAGAACGCGCGAGAACATGCAGCAATTATATAAAAACTAGGTCCTAATTCCCTCTGGCAGAAACCCTAAAGACAATAGACCTTGCCTGACTACAGGCCCTGGAAACCATCGACCCAAGGCCATAACCACCATGGCAGATACCAGCATTTGTGAAAATTGATATTAAACCAGACCATGACAAAGCCAAAGCCAGAGCTTCTGCAAGACAGAAAGAGGATAGGATTGCAGTTTTCTCTGATATATTAGGTCAATATAACCTTCTTAGTGCTGCGGCGGTAGCCCTGGATCAGAATCAGAATATTACCTAATACTAGAAAGTCTATATTAGCTTAATAGAGTACTGGTCAGTATATAACTGAACTAATAGCAATATACTATGCCATAAGCTTAGTCTATTAGGTATCTATAAAGGACTAGGGCCCCCCAGATACTGGATATTAACCAGCAACTATCCTTAGTAATAGTATATTAGTACTACAAGCTATAGCAAATAAAGAAAATAAGTCAGGATAAAAGATTATACAGGCCATTACCTAGTCAGCTAATAAATTAAAGATATAGGGGATTCCCCTCTACCTCTAATAAGTCCCTAGATACTATAGTAACCCTGGGAACAAAGTAGTAGATAAGCTGGCTAAAGAAGTAGTTAGCCTAGATAATAAATACCTATTTTAATATCTTCTATTATAAGAAAAGGGTTCATCTGCAACAGGATCTAGAAAGAATAGGAGTATAAATAGAAGATATCTAAAAAAGGTAGCTACCTCTGTTAGATTAACAAAGACCTACCCTTAATCTATACCCAGAGAATATATAGCTCTCTTCCCTGAAATTAAGCCTATCTACTTATCTAACTCTGAACTGGCTATTCCTGGCTAGCAATATATAGTAAATTATATAAGTTTAGAGAAGATAATAAGTATAAATATAAACTGCAGAAATAGTTGTTCATGTCTTAATTAACTACCCAAAACTAAAGGATCTACAATAAAAGCTACAGAGAAAGATAGGGACTATATTTAATAATATTTCAGGCATGCTGGGAGGAGGATCTCTAGGTAAGAAAGGTAAGCAGGATAATATATAAGATAGTAGTATCTTAGGTACAGTACTGGACTTTGCAGAGGCATTATAGAGGTTCCATAGCCGCGCGCCACAGGGCTGCTGAACAGAACACCAGGCATTGGCCACCACAGGCCATGACAGAGCCCTAAATTCGTCGGAAAGTAATGGTTCACTGTACATAGACACATACAAGGACTAGATAGTGGTATCCTGCATATCGCCTAGGCGAGGGGCCAGGGTATGAATACACACACACACACACACACACACATACACACACACTCTGTACTGATGCTGTGTCAGTCACAAAGCAAGCAGCTAACATCGTCCTTGCTGCTTATCAAAACTGACCCAAAGAAGGAATTTCAGTATTGCATACCTCGCTCCTGCAGAACTAACCTATCTAGTTCATTTTTCTTACCATACTACCCAATTTCCAAGCACCGCCCGTAGTCATATTGATCGTTCGACTCTTTGAGATCCCAACTCTCCACACCCCCAATGACACAAACTGTCCATGCATACTGTGATACGTGCCAACACGGCGAGTCCGCTGAACCCCAGCTTCCTCATCTAAGAACGTATCCGCTTCAAGCTGTTCCACAAACGGCTGGATGATATACTGCGCTCGACTAGGGGCCAACGCGGCGCTCTTCATGTCGGAGAGGATTGCCTCCCACTTGACTGTACTCAGATCTCCACCGAGGAGAATCCCTTCCCCCCGACCAGATCGAATAGGTTTCAGAATAAAGTCTTTCTTGGATACCTTGCCTTTATAGTACGAATCAATGAGCTGATCTAGCTCCTTCGATCCGGGGATGATGGTGAAGACAACGCCTTTCCGGAGCAGGTCAGCCTGTCGGGAAGTCAAGACATTGTGCTTCACGACTAGGTCATTCAATTCCTGGAGCAGAATCCCAAGGATTCGCTTGTCGTGAATTAATAGCATGGACCGGATGTCATTGCAGCTCAGGAACGCCAGCTGCCGCTGCATTTCCGGAGGAAGTGCGGCGAGCTCGTCAAGAAACAGCCGGAGCGCTACTTGGTGAATATCCTCCACGGTTTCATTGTCATGGTCGGCCGACGAGCCTGGCTCTCTCACGCACTGTAGTCTATACCCTGTCGGCGAGGTTTTGTCAGCCACAAGATGTAGATCATCCGGCGTCAGCAGGCGCGGCTTCATATTCCCTAAGTCTCTCATCAGAGCCTCGATCATCGGGTTGTGTTCTCTATTGTGGACAAATCGAAGAGGCCATCCCGGATGAAACAGAGCTTTGAGTCGGTCCATCATATGGTCTGGGTTGCCTTCCACATCAAGATAAGGGGGCTTGTTTTCCGAATTATCCATGGCCCTATTCACCCGCGCGTTCAAATCCAGCCCGTTGGATGTGAACCGAGCATTGATTTCGCAAACTCTGAACCCGCCTGTTTCGTTGGCTGGAAGCAAGAAGTCTGGTCGCCAATTGCCTTGACGACCGTCATACGCGGGGAATAGCTTGTCTTCAGTGATTTTGTGTATCCACTACTCCAGGATTGTCAGGGTTACTAAAACCCACAGGTGGGAAAAGCAAAGCAAAGATCGTACCCTGAGAATGTCCTCCTCATGTGGTTCCAGAGGCATCCGCGACGGTAAGTCCGCCTCCTCATCTATTACCCATCTTTGCACGATATTTGTCAAGGCAGCAGTAAGTGCGACATGGAACTCCTTCAGATTGGCCATGAAAGTGTCGGGAACCAGTACTGGGTGCGGACACATAAATCTCAAGAAGTATGGAAGTAGGTGCTCCCCTCCTAGATACCGAAGGAAGGTCGACGAAAAGGCATTACCGCTGCGCACCCTATCTTCGTAAGATGCACTAGTTGCTAGCGAAGGAATGCCGGCTTTCCTCGATGCCTCCAGACAGATCTGGGGCATGGGATCATTAGTACTCATACTGGATGAGAGTTGGTGACCGGGCAAAAAACGGGCAGAAATGGTAAAAAGTGAATTTGCCTAGGAGCGAAATTTATTGGCCGTTCTGCTAAGCCTTATTTGCCGGATTGCCCTCGCTCGTTGATGGTGTCTCTAGCTGAAGATGGTCACTATCTAGGAGAAGAAAATCAATGACGTCTCGACTTGGCGCTTGGGAATATCATGATATACAAATTCAAGCCGATGACACTGTAACGGACTACAGTTCGGTGGGTCTAACCGTTCGACTGGAATTTTATGGCTGGAGAATCGGATGCTACGGTGCTATCGGAGATCAGTGGTAATGCCAGCGAGACCTGAGGTTTTTTCCGTGAACTCTCGACGCCTCACATACCTTTGTGTACGGATATAAGCGGTTCCCTTAGCCAAATATATGGAAACTACGTTCCTGACGTTTCTCCTTCATATTACTATCCACCGAGCCCGCGACAGTGTCCGACAATCCACAAAATGAGAAGTCTCGATAACACGCCCAACCATCGGCAAATTTGCTGGTCAGTCACAGATGCGATTGGCCGACCAGTGCCAGCGATTGACGCCAAAAGAAGAGATCGAAGCAGCGAGGTAGAAGCCTACCGAAGATTAATCCCGTTAATGCATCAACCTGGGTACAGCCCAAAGGAAGAGACCCTTTCCCCGCATCCAATCTTGACCGATAAAAGTTTTCTCGTGCGTATGAGACATACCCACGACGCACTTGTCAAAGCTGTCGTCAATATAGTAGATCGATGGTGGACCGATACTGATGCAGACTTCCCGGCTAGGCTGCCTTTGGAAAAGCATGTGGAGGAAGTGCTACAGGTAGGTGACAGTGTGCCATAGCTCTGAACTAGGGGACGGCCATATTAACCAATATGGCAGTGGATAGACGAGCAAAGCCGGAATCAAATGTTTCCAGAATTCCAGGACAGGCTAGGAAACTGGAGACCTGATTTCCTAGTCACCGAGAATAGCTGTGCTAACGGCCCTGGCTTTCAGATCTGCGAGATCAATAGCCGTACACCCGATAATGTGATAGTTCTCAGCGCACATAAACATCGTCAAATGCGCCAATTGATGGGACCCAGCTCAGTTCTGCAGCCCGCAGGCGACTACGACGATTGGATAGACAGCTTTTTTAGTTTACTCCATACACACCTACCGATTCATATCCTTCGAGGACGAGACGAACTCCAGCGACAGGAATTGGTGCGCTTGGTGGAACTGAGGACGGGTATACGTCCGCGGTTCGTGAACGTGAACAATGTAGAGTTAAAGCATGATGAGTCGTCTGCTACAGGGTATTCGCTCTATTGCCGAGACCAGGTCGCATGTGAAAAAATACATCAGGTGGTCGTGACCCTGTTTCCGGACGAGTTCACTCTGCTTTCGCAAGACATGCTCCGGCAGCTGGCGACTGTGGCCGTGAATGATCTTCGGGCTTCCTTACTGGTGAACGACGAGCGATTTCTAGGTATTATATTGCAAGAAATCAATTCTCTCGTGGCCGAGCACCATATCCTCACTCCAGGTCAAGGCCGGGCTCTCCAGCAAGGCATAGTACCTACTCTCCTGCCCGGATCCCTCGAACTGAAGTATTGGGTCGGAAGACAGATTCAAGGTGAAGTGAGCAAGAACGACTATATCTTGAAAGCCGCCCGCCAGAGCCGTGGAAGAGGTCACTTACTGGGCGCGGATCTTTCCCCAGAAGAATGGACGCGCATCATGCTAGACATGCAAGATCCAAGCATCCGTCCAGGGGTCACATCTTATGTCCTCCAACCGTTCTTACAACAAGTCAAATTCGATATAATCGGTGATGAAGACAATAAGGTCCATGGTAACTTTCTTGTGGGGTGTTACTACACTATCAATGGTCGCTTTCTTGGCCTTGGGCCATGGCGTTCAAGTACGGATAGAATCTGCAATGTCTACAGTAGAATGGGTTGTCTGGGTTTGTATTCAGTGACCCGTTCCCATGTGGATGGGCAGGAGGCTTTGGTATAAAAATGTATATATTAAACATTACCCTGATTGAGACCGCTGAGCCACAAAAAACGAAATGACACATAGTTCTTGTGTACATGCAATTAGTATGATGTGACCTGTGTTGACAGTTGGGTTTATGACCATGGCATGAATATACAACTCTACCACAGAAGTACCTTGCATCAGCAAGTTCATTTATTAGATACAGTATGTGTGTCAGAGGGGGGGAGGGAGGAAGGAGACAGAAATAGACTCCACAGCGCCGGATGAAGCCTGGCGGTTGGTATTACAACGTCAGCTATATTATCCCGTATGGATTGCCATAGACTGAGACCTTCTTCGGGTCTGTTGATTTTGTGCAGCCTGAAGTACTAGCGCCTTCAGCGCACGCCTAGATTTAACCATTCCTTAGTGAACATCCCCTTCAATGCATTCGCGCCTCCTATCTGGTTTAGGGGAAAGGATATTTGGTGTCTATAAGAAAGGTGATGATAAAGCCTACAGGGTAAGATACATTGTACAATCAGGTATTTTCTAGAATGATATCCATAAAAGCACAGGCCTGAGCCTCAGATGGCAACCTGTCAAGGGCGGAATGGTTGAGGATATACGTTGTTGGATCCCAGCAGCACTGATGTACAGAGCTATTTGTGCTGGTAGCCCGTTTATCCTTGTTGAAAATCAATACCAGGAGCATATTTGCTAGAGACAAATTTGTTGGTCCTACTAAGGCTGGGTTCAGAATGCTCTTAGTTGATGAATCCTAGAATCACAAATTCTAGCATCGTAGACTGGCAACCTAGCTACAGCAGAGATAGAGGGCTATATAAGAATGCTTGTTACTACTGTACATAAGTTTCTACCTTCTCAATTAATGCAAGATGTTATCGAAGAGTCGGAGGTGGGATGGGCAGAAGATCAAATATTGGGCTACCGTTAGACCAGGGTTCTTAAATGGTCATTATTATATTGTTAAAGCTGATATGTTTTCCCTTCTTGGATTTGTTTCTCTTATACCTGGCGTTCATATTGCCTGGATGTGAAGATGCGAAGATTCCATCTGAATGTATGGTGGCCGGAGGCTTTCGTCCATGAGAGGCTTGTCGTGCACGGGGCCAGCTGGAGCAGGAAAGAAGTGTCCGTACGGTAACAGTTGGACATTTGGGGGTGAAATTCCGCATCCTATCTATTGGATTTCTGAATAAACAAGCGGCTTGGTAATTGTACGAAAAGTTCTTATTGACACGATAGCATGAAGTTTGCTGGGCGATAGTGATATGAACACCAGGTATAAAATGTCTATGGGGCAGCTATTGCATATGGTCCTGGTTGGCGTTTAGTGATATTATAATATGTCAACCTGGAAAATTGACTGCCTAAGACTAATCTGGTAGACTTGACGCTTTTTGGCTTAGGGGTATTTTCCCAATAATATCAGCATTCATATCAAGCATATACAGACTCTATTGCCAGTTGCAGTAGGTTTGTAAGTTAATTGCTTTTTTGTGTATGCACATGCAAGTAGGTGGAAGTGGAAGTGGGCGATAGGGAAAAAGAAGGTGAAAAAGGGGCTCTTATGAAGTCGCTGTAACCATAGCTAGCTCTTAGGCCAGGAATAGCGTCAGAATTGGAGCATTGTCCCCTTCCTGCCCAGCTCTGATTAGTTTAAAGCTGATGCCCCGCTTTAGGGCATCGGCGCCCCGGGTCTTGGCAGGGTTGACCGTGCTTAACAAAAGAGCGGCGTACCCCTTCCACGATACATGTTTATCTTTTCCTTGTTGGATCAGTGCGTGGAAACATCAGTCCTTACTGCCCAGTATGAGGTCCTCCAAGAACCGCAAGCTGTTTCTTGCCATATTATTAGGCCTCATCACAACTAGTAAGTTTCGTATATTGATCTTATTTTTTTTTGAATCGTTTTTCCCCTATCCATGCACTTGTCTGCAAAAGTTACTAACTACTGCTAGCCAAGACCCAGATTTGCACCCCAGAGACATTGTATAGTTACGATTATGCCTACTACGTCGCCAATCAATCCACCCTTGATATTATTGCCAGCGAATGTACAAGCATAAATGGTAGCATTCGAATCTCGAACAACTACACTGGTTCTTTCTATCTACCCAACATCCGCAACATCAGCGGTGATATCCAATGGTACGCAGACCCTTCAAACATGTATGAGTATAGGCACTCTACAGGGCGCTTTGATACATCCCCAGTGAACTCAATCTCTCTTCCGGATCTCGAGCACATAGATGGCAGCCTGGATCTTCAGTATCTCTATGATTTGAGAAACATTTCGGCTCCGAAATTGAGTATGGTCGGTCATTCGGTTAATGTGGACTGCGCCTACAATGTGGATTTGAGGTCACTCCAGCATGCAAAGTATGCGTATATCTTTGGAAACATCTCAAGGTAGGCGGCTGCGGTTGAACTAGATCTTTTTGAGGTTACGGGAGCTGATAAATATGGCGTAGTTTACGACTTGACTCATTACAATCTGTCAATCAGACTCTTAGGATTTATAATAAGGACGATTGCAGTAGCAGTCTATCACCAGTCTCATCCTTAGAGCTATTTCTCCTGTCGCTCAAATCGGCGACATATATAGAGCTGGGGGGAAGGATATCAACGTGGGTTTTGCAAGCTCATGCCCTTGCATGGAAGCTATACTAACCAAGACTGATACAGCTTAGCCGTGCCAGAGTTAACCAGTATTGGAGACTTGGAAAGCTCAGCATGGGGCCTTGCACGTGGTTTTCAATTGACAACAGACGGCGGACCACCGCTCAACGTTGCATTTCCTCGCCTTGATACTGTCTCTGGAACCCTCAAAGTAAAGGGCAACTTTGCGAGGTACTTGCTTCTTGTTACGCTAGACGCTGATATCGCCCGCTGTGCTGACAGTTGAATGGTTGCTGTTAGCCTCTCTATACCGGAGATGATCGACACAAAAATGAGATTGGAAGTAGAAGCGTTTGACCCACTTGCCATTGATCTTCCCCTACATCGAGTCGGTAGCCTCCAATTGCTCGGGAATATCTCAAGGCAAGATCCACATCCCCACAGTTTTGGTGTCAGCGACATTCCCTGACTAAACTTCGTTCGACAGCGTCAATCTACCCAATTTGCGCCGGGCCTCTAGCGGCATAAGCATCTACTCCGACATGGCCCTTGACTGCGATGCAATAGAAGAAGCAATATTTCAAAACGTAAGCATTTCGTGCTTTGCCAAGGAGGAAGGATCAGAATCGCATGGCCTCAGTGCTTCAGAAAAGGCTGGAATTGGCATTGGGAGCGCGATTGCCGGCATAACTTTTTTCATCCTTATGCCACTTTATATCCGCCACCGGCGAAGAGAGAAAGAGCGACTTAAGGCTGTCTCTGAGGTTGAGCTGATGCCGCCGAGTTATCAGGCTGCTCAACAGGACCGGCCAGCTCTGCCTGAGTACTCACCGGGTGAGCACAGACTTGTCACCAGTCCACGCGAGACATGATGGCCACACATTTAATTAGTTTCATCCATTGCATAGCACCTGTATATAGTATATAATGCCACTATCTTAGAATTATCCACGTTTAGCAGGTCTTTGTCACGCCTCAGTCGATCCCTCAGCCAAACCCTAAGGCTGTCAAAAGTAGCAGCCCTCATTCAGTGATGGAAGAATAGGAAGGCTTGAACTCTTAATAGCTTGTAAATCTCAAGCATTCGCCTTAGTTTCGCAGAGTAGGTCTGACTGGTGCGAGCTGGAAGCTCCAGCATGTTGCTATTTCGCTTTCTCGGCCTCCTTCTCAACCCACCACAATCTTCCGTTCCAATAGCACAGCTCATCTACCGAACTTGCCAGCGTCTAAAAGCCACCTTAGCAGACAGGTTGATAGCCCCCCTCGGCCTCTATAGAGCGAGAAAAGTGGCGAGATGTTCTGCGCTGTCTGTCACCCCAGACCACACGTACAGCCGAGGCACGGTCATATCAAATACACAGCAATGCCACTAGATGAGGGACGCCTCCCAATATTGGAGTATCAATCATTGAAGGGCACATATCATCTAGTGAATACGTCCGTTGCATTGCGCAGCGATCGCTAGGGAGGACGCAGGCGCACATATGCTGCTCGTGGCTGGCGCAGATCCATGTAGTGTCGGCGAGGATGGAGCGAATGCGTTTCATATGGCAGCGCTGATTTCGAATGCTGCTACTCTCCGCGAGTTACTTCCCTTCGTACCAGATATCAACTTGCCAGACCACGACGGCAATACTGCGCTCCACCACGCAGCAAATGATGAATGGGCTGCCCTGGGAGAAATCGCGGAGCTGGTGCGCATGGGGGCAAATGTCGAAGCGCGGAACAATAATGGCCAAACTGCCCTGCACATTGCGGCGGACGCGCAACGTTCCGAAACCGCAGATGAGCTCGTCGAATGCGGCGCATCAGTGAACGCAGTTGACAAGAACGGGAGAACACCCCTCAACATTCTAGTAGATAGCTATGCAGCATACTTTGACTCTATGGTTGGCAAGTACGAGATCGGAGAATCCTGCTATTTTCAGCTACCGCACCTGTTTGAAGCCTTGATCAACCGGAAACCAGACATTTCGCACCGCGACTCCCGTGGAGCATCAGCTCTGAATGTTGCGCTTTTTTGGTACTTGCGGTGGGTCAAAAAGGACGCTTTCGAAGAGCCTCCACCACCGCAGTCTTTGAAGGCCAGGTTCGAAGCCTAGGATAAAAGACGGAAAGAGGAACATCTCGTTACCTTAACCAGTCATCGCGCGCCTCGCGCCAAGATACCCTCCGCAGTTCAAGATATTTGGGTCAACACCGTGCTGGCAGGCCTGCATAATGCGGAATTGGAACAGGCTCTATCCTGAGCCTTCAGGACGTTGCTGATATAGTAAAATGGCGCCAGAGTGTTGGTAGGTGTCTATAGATGTAGGAACAATTGGATTTACCGTAGTTTTAACATTGCTGATGGGAACTGCCTTTACGACTTCTGAAAGCCTTCCAGGGCGCTGCGTCTATTTCTTCCTCTTATCCAGGCAAACCGGGCAGCCACCCGCGGCTGGCAAGCCGCCCTTTTCTACGCTTGCCTTATTAGGCAGGTAGGAAGACCTCGGGGGATTAGCTAGCCGTTTGTGGCTTAGCGCGGAATGAGTCACCGACCTGAACCTGTGAGTAGCCTCGGCTTGCAGTTTTTCCGGCTTTAAAAGGACTGATTACTCTGACAGTATTCTGTTGGCTTGCAACAACTACCTAGACTCTCAAAGACTGGCTCCGCGGGCTAGGTCACGTTACTTGGCTCAAATTCCCTTCTCCCCGTTTGAGCGTATTAACGGAAGGCTCCTGAGCCCGTTGAGAGGTCTTAATACCCTTCTAGCCCGCTACCCCTCGGCCATCAGCACAATGCCTCCCCATATCTACACAGATGGATTGCCGGAACCACCAATTCCAATTCCGGAATGGGGACACCTACCACTTGATATATATCTTCTGGTTCGTACTCGCGACGCGCATATCAAGTGAATGATACTAATAAAATACTTCCAGGAACAATGGGACACACCCTACTCAGGCGCGCCAGACGAACTCCCTGACCAGCAACGTAAACGCCTCGTCCGCCAGTGGCTGAATCTCGGGGCAATTCGGAGACAAGTTTAGTCCTTGATTCAGTATTCTCACATGAATACAGCTCCTCTAATAGAAATCATAGCCCTACTCAAACCGCACCAAAAGGGAGCTGGCAACGTACGCGCCCGCTCAGCCAACACAGGCGGAAATTGAGACAATTCTCCGCCCACTGCGCCCGGACTCTCTTCGCCGGTATGCAGAGTACACAGGCGACGAGGGCATGTGGGTTCGCATCTGCTACGACGTAGAAGATGAAGACCGCGCAGCATTCTGGGATAAGTATGTAGAGTATGCTCAAGCTATCAGCGCTGACTCGCTAGTCTTTGACGACAAAGAACTATTTGACAATGCGGATATAGCGCGTATTCTTGAGCTCTTCCCGGAGCGGGTGACAAATTCGTTAACAACAGGGCAGCTTGCATTTGCAGAGGGGGAGCTGCGGAAGCACTTTGATGAATGGTTTGATTCTGATGACAAGCAGCGCATACTTGATGGAGAGCAGCAAATGATTTCACAGGGCAGGGGAGAGGAAGTAGCTAGAAGATACCGGTTCTACCAGGCTGATTGTGTGGTAGCTCATCTCTTCATTGAAGACGCCGAGGCGCAAACAGCTCCGGGTGGAGGGGTGCTACATGTCTTCCTGGATGATTGTGGGAATCTGGTGTGGAAGGAAAGAGTGAAATGGGACCAGGTTGATAATTTCGATGGAGCTTGGTTTGGGGGGCATTGGAAGGAGGGTTGGGTTTCTGGCTCTGATGGTGGGGAGTTGGGAGCGGCGTATTTGCCAGGGGGTGTGAGAGGGCCCCCCTATCTTCGGTACCTTTGAGCCGCTATCTTGTACTCTGAGTAGCTTTTGTGCCCAGGGTTCCACGTGTTGCAGGTATAGGCATCACGCCCCATGCGACAGTTGGAACCCCAGGTGAGCACGAGCCCGCCGGTGGAAAGTGCCCACTGCCCTAAGTAGCCGAGGATGCCGTCGCAAGTGCTCCGAACACGCCAGTTGCTACCGTTTTCTTAAGCTTGGATGGCGAAGCATTTTGCGATTGTCTGGGCCGTTTGTTAGCAACATAACGGGCCACCTAGCCCTACATACAGCACTTGCAATGGTGCTAGTCAGAGTCCTCGCGCCGGAATGCCCACAATTGAAAGCAAGGTCGCCGGCACCTGGAACCTCCGTAGTCAGTTGAATCTACAGGGCGACCTCGATTCCTTCATTCTCTTCTCCTGTATCAAAGGGGTACTTGGAGACGCCAGTCAGACAGCATATTCCGCAGCATGCGCGTACGAAGACGCTTCTGCGACTGACGTGTCATCAGTGCAACCTGCCTGATGTCACTATCGTTGTCCGTGGTCAATGCAGTTGGCTACGTCGCCGAAGCGGAAGCCTCGGAGTCCCTACGCCGTTCACTCCCAGAAGCCGGCCGCAAAGCCATCGAGGAATACCACGTCTTAGCTGCACTCAAGTCCGCAACTATACCGCTGCTTGACCCGCAATTCATCGTCGGCATCAACACCGGCCCAGGCGTTCACTGTAGTATCGACGGTGCTCTCGAGGGGGAAATCCGTCTTCACCCAGTGAAATACCGCCCCTGTTACGGGATCAGACCAAGACCAGGACGAGCGAGCAGATGGGTCTCTCACTGCATGAATCAGTGCATGCCCATCGAAGACCGACGCCGTTCGTGTGGTTGAAGTTACAATCGCGGAAATGCTCGTGGATATGTTGTTGGTCTCCTGCAAGACATCGACCTGTGCTAGTTGCCTCCGCAGCATGGGGTGGACTCGCTGGTCGTAGTGGGGTCCGTAGAATGCTGTTCACCTGCGTGGTGAAAAACGAAAAGACCGCGCCGATGATGGACCGGAAGATCGCCGCCGCGGCGAGAACTGACGCTGCGTAGATTGTATACGAGTCGATGAGGTAGGTCATAAGTGGAATGACAAGCATGCATCCAAATTCGAACGGTGCGGAGAGGATAATGCTGACCGAGCAGTGGATGCTAGGGTAGTTCGTCCACGCGAACGCAAACATCCCGATTGGGAGCGCAACCCCGCCGATGATTGCTGGTGGAAGACGAGCTTCAGCCGCCGGAGGGAGGCGCGACTCAGCTATAGATGCTTTGAACAGCCTCGCGTATCGCCCGTGGTAGTCCAAGATCGCGTAGACGAGACCGCAGATAATGCCCACCATGATCCCCAGGAAGGATAAGCCGCCAATGCCCTTGGACCAGCCACGCTGTGGCTGCCATGGCTAGATATTAGAAAATATCAAGGACTGAATATACCGGCCAGTATAGCTATGGGCGCCAGTCTTTATACTGAGCTCAGCTCCAGGACTGATCGGCATACAAGCGGGCCGCTCCGTGGTTGGCTGGTCCTGACCAGACAGAAAAATTTGGTAACCAGATCCAAGTCAGCAGTTACAACGCGGAGTATGCCTGCATCGAGATCAAGCCAGCCAGGTTCGTCGCAGCCGCAGCAAGACAAATACAGCGACGCGGCCTTACAACTTGACGCAGCCCTGAGGGAATGGGTGGCCAGACTCCTCGAAGCCGCCCTGCAGATCGTCACCCTCCTCATTGAAACCATCGAACCAGACCATCCAATCGGCCTCCTCCCCTGGTGGTATCGATTGTACTTCCTGCACATCGCCGGCGCGAGTTTCCTTGCCGCCATGATACGCCGGGAACTCTTTCGAATTCGATTGCAGAAAGCTAGGAGGCTGTTCTCCTTGCGCTGCGGAGGCATCAGCATCTCTGTGCGTAAGGGTCGCAGTGCGTACGGACCTTTGAGAGGCTTGCCAGCAGGATAAGCGGGTGGGCGCGCCCTGTTGATGCCGGTGTTGGTACTGGTGTTGGTGCTGGTGTTATCACTGGCGAGGGTAGAGGTGGTACCAGTGCGGGCGTCGGTGTATGTACGCGAGTTTTAGACGGGGAGTCGCCGCCAGGGATTTGCTTCGATAATCTTTTCCAAGAAATTGACTTTGAGATTGATAGTTTCTTATTTGGACTGAGGAATTTGCGGAGGGCGTTCTCTGGCAGGCTTATAACATTCACTGAGCTCCTTGTCATCTGTGGTACCTTAGCCTGAGCCCTGTTGTCCAGATACATACTCGAGGGTTTCTCGTTTTCTTACGTATCATCTTCGCTACTGACGGGAAAGTCCCTAAATAACGTCAGACAAAACGTGGAAACTTTCTCTCATTTCACCTGCTACAGTTTTACTCAATGCATCACAGCGAGCCTATCCATAGCCCGTCGGTGAGGGCCGTCACCCACCGTAGTGACCCAGTCTGTCCAACGCACCTATTACCTTGGCTGAACACTCTGCAGATTATGAAAAACATCATGCGGATCAAGCTTCGCCTTGACCCTCTTCATCTCGGCAGATTATCCCCATAATACGCTGCCTACGCCTTCTCCTTTGACTCCCTCAATCCACGTCCCCCGCGTAATGCCCGTAGTACGCATCCGGATGGCTCGAAGTAAGAACGTCGCTTAGCCCACTCAGATGAAGCGTCGTATATGTCAGAGCACCGGCGGTGCGGCCGAATCAGAACATGAAGATTAGAGAGCTATAAAATATAGAAAGGTAGAATAATAATTTATCTTAATAATTAAGAATATTCTCAACGTCACTCTACGAAGATTGTTCCTATTCATATAACTATAGCTCTACGGGGTTACCAAGCAATGGTGGCTAGCAATCTAGCACTTAAATAATTAATGTGTATTCAATCACAACTAGCCTCACTAACTATCTATCAGCACTTAGATACAGACTAAAGAGGAGAAAATTCCATTGAACGTGATATAACAGGCAGGTAAAGGTGTTATCTGAGGAAGCCTTAATCCGCATAGACTCAGTGGCAGGCCGTGCGCAGTCGACATCGTACCTAACATTCTTGGTTCAAGGAAAGGCACTCACGACGGGTTAAATCTTCCTCGAAATTTCTCACGTTTGCACTTGATTCTGGCGCTCGTCAGTACTGCCCATGTAGACAGCAAGTACGGATATTGCTGACGATACAAAAGAACGAATAAACCTTCCTATTTGTGTGGGTTGGATTCGGCACCTTGGTCCAGCAGTATCTGCACTATCTTCTCATGGCCTTCAGCGGATGCAGCCTGCAGAGCACTTCCATACTCTCCACCTTGGGCGTTGACTTCAGCACCATGGTCCAGCAGTATCTGCACTATCTTCTCATGGCCTTCAGCAGATGCAGCCTGCAGAGCACTTCCATACTCTCCACCTTGAGCATTGACTTCAGCACCACGGTCCAGCAGTATCCGGACTATCTCCTCATTTCCAGCATATGATGCAGCCTGCAGAGCATTGGCATAGTCTCCACCTTGAGCATTGACTTCAGCACCATGGTCCAGCAGTATCTGCACTATCTTGTCACGGCCTCTATCTGATGCAGCATAAAGAGCATTACCATACAATCCACCTCGAGCATTAACTTCAGCACCATGGTCCAGTAGTATCTGCACAATTTTTTCATTGCCTGCACATGATGCAGCCTGTAGAGCATTTCCATAATGTCCACCTTGAGCATTGACTTCAGCACCATGGTCCAGCAGTATCTGCACTATCTTCTCATGGCCTTCAGCAGATGCGGCCTGCAGAGGATTTCCATACTCTCCACCTTGAGCATTGACTTCAGCACCATGGTCCAGCAGTATCTGCACTATCTTCTCATAGCCTTGATATGATGCAGCCTGCAGACTATTTCCATACTCTCCACCTTGAATATTGACTTCAGCACCATGGTCCAGCAGTATCTGTACTATCTTCTCATCACCATCAGCTGATGCAGCCTGCAGAGCACTGGCATAATATCCACCTTGAGTGTTGACTTCAGCACCATAGTCCAGCAGTATCTGCACTATCTTCCTATTACCTTTATATGATGCAGCCTGCAGAGCATTGCCATACTCTGCACCTTGGGCATTGACTTCAGCACCATGGTCCAGCAGTATCTGCACTATCTCCTCATAGCCTCTAGCTGATGCAGCCTGCAGAGCATTGCCATAATGTCCACCTTGAGCGCTGACTTCAGCACCATGGTCCAGCAGTATCTGCACTATCTTCTCATAGCCAGCATATGATGCAGCCTGTAGAGCATTGCCATAACATCCACCTTGAGCGCTGACTTCAGAACCATGGTCCAGCAATATCTGCACTATCTTCTCATGGCCTTCAGCAGATGCAGCCTGCAGAGGATTTCCATACTCTCCACCTTGAGCATTGACTTCAGCACCATGGTCCAGCAGTATCTGCACTATCTTCTCAAAGCCCGCATTAGATGCAGCATAAAGAGCATTGCCATACTCTCCACCTTGAGCGCTGACTTCAGCACCACGGTCCAGCAATATCTGCACTATCTTCTCATAGCCTCTAGCTGATGCAGCCTGCAGAGCACTTCCATACTCTCCACCTTGGGCGTTGACTTCAGCACCATGGTCCAGCAGTATCTGCACTATCTTCTCATGGCCTTCAGCAGATGCAGCCTGCAGAGGATTTCCATACTCTCCACCTTGAGCATTGACTTCAGCACCATGGTCCAGCAGTATCTGCACTATCTTCTCAAAGCCCGCATTAGATGCAGCATAAAGAGCATTGCCATACTCTCCACCTTGAGCGCTGACTTCAGCACCACGGTCCAGCAATATCTGCACTATCTTCTCATGGCCTTCAGCAGATGCAGCCTGCAGAGGATTTTCATACTCTCTACCTTGAGCATTGACTTCAGCACCATGGTCCAGCAGTATCTGCACTATCTCCTCATGGCCTTTAGCTGATGCAATATAAAGGACATTGCCATAATATCCACCTCGAGCATTGACTTCAGCACCATGGTCCAGCAGTATCTGCACTATCTTGTCATAGCCTGCATATAATGCAGCCTGCAGAGAATTGCCATAACATCCACCTTGAGTATTGACTTCAGCACCATGGTCCAAAAGTATCTGCACTATCTTCTCATGGCCTCTAGCTGATGCAGCCTGCAGAGCATTGCCATAACATCCACCTTGAGCATTGACTTCAGCACCATAGTCCAGCAGTATCTGCACTATCCTCTTATAGCCTGTATATGATGCAGCCTGTAGAGCATTGCCATACCATCCACCTTGAGCATTGACTTCAGCACCATGGTCCAGCAGTATCTGCACTATCTCCTCATGGTCAATAGCTGCTGCTGCCTGAAGAGCATTCCCATAGTCTCCACCTTGAGCATTTACTTCAGCACCATGGTCCAGCAGTATCTGTACTATCTTCTCATTACCAGTATTTGATGCAGCCTGTAGAGCATTGGCATACTCTCCGCCTTGAGCATTGACTTCAGAACCATGGTCCAGCAGTATCTGCACTATCTCCTCATGGCCTCTAGCTGATGCAGCCTGCAGAGCATTGCCCCAATGTCCACCTTGAGTGTTGACTTCAGCACCATGGTCCAGCAGTATTTGCACTATCTCCTCATGGCCTTTATATGATGCAGCATAAAGAGCATTGGCGTAATATCCACCTTGAGTGTTGACTTCAGCACCATGGTCCAGTAGTATCTGCACTATCTCCTTATTGCCGTTAGCTGATGCAGCATAAAGAGCATTTTTATACCCTCGACTTCGAGCATTGACTCCAGCACCATGGTCCAGTAGTATCTGCACTATCTCCTTATGGCCGTGAGCTGATGCAGCATAAAGAGCATTGCCATACCATCCACCTCGAGCATTGACTTCAGCACCATGGTCCAGCAGTATCTGCACTATCTTGTCATGGCCTGCATATGATGCAGCCTGCAGAGCATTGCCATAACGTCCACCTTTAACATTAACGAAGTCCTCGTGGCTGGATTTATTGGCTGATGTGGTTATGAGTGTGTTCAGGGTTGATTCAAGCCCCAAAAGGGCTGCGTAATACAAAGGCGATGGTATATCTTCCAAATCTTTCCTCAAGGTCAAATCCCAGTCCCGCATGCTGTCCAAGTCATGGAGCTGCAGCCATGTCAGGAAAGACTTTGCGTTATTATTGAACAGCCTCAGAATTAAATCTTCGGCTGCTGACTCCATTCCGGAACCATCTCTATAGTGACTGTACCAATGCATAGCAGCAAATTGAGCTAAAGGAAACTCAGCGAGCCTTGTCTCATCTAGTGGACTGTCACAGAGCTTTGGCTCTAGAAGATAGACAAGGCAGATCTGAGCAAGTTCAATGTTGGCGCGTTCTTTGTGAATCGCAAATGCTTTCGCCTCTTTTTGCACACG
The DNA here is from genome assembly GCF_000011425.1 of Aspergillus nidulans FGSC A4. Lineage (NCBI taxonomy): Eukaryota > Fungi > Ascomycota > Eurotiomycetes > Eurotiales > Aspergillaceae > Aspergillus > Aspergillus nidulans. The sequence continues at coordinate 3,765,792 of NC_066258.1, read as the reverse complement.
GTCTGACTCAAGGTACTCTTGTACGGAGAAGTGTGCTATGCGGGCAACAGTTGTCTTCTTTTCATTGTCTTGTTCGATCACCGAAAATTCTATCAGACCACGACAGATGTCAATGAGATCGTCTGGATCATATGATCGACCGTCACGATCAAGGTGCGGCGGCTCTGCAAGGTCAATTGCGTGAGCATCAATCAATTCGTGCACTGATAGCGGCCGTTTAGACACGCAGAGCACTGTCAATATTCGTTGGACATCCCCAGCATCGTCCTTGTCGATGCTGCACAAAATCCGCTCATATGTCTCATCCAGGTCGCGTGGCAACGAACGTAGACATTCATCAAGCCGATTCTGATTCCGAGCACGTTTAAGAGCAATTAATTGACACTCAACATATCGAAATCTGTAAATAAATCAGTCAAAATACTTAAATCTTTGATATTCTACGGTACCTACACTCCCTGTGACTTTTTGGCCAAATTGTCCTCAATCTCTCTATGACGTGATTTCCATCTCTGAAATTTGGGGTCATGGCTGAGCTGGTAAGAAACAAAGTTTGCTATATCCTTCTCGGCCTCACTATTCCTCATCATGAGATCTTGATGATGAGCGGGCTTTAGTGACTGGCGGATATCGAGCTCGTCACGGCTAGTAACTAAAAGATGAAAGCCCGGCAAGCGCCACTGCCGCATTATCTCTATTGCTTTTAACACCCCCTCTCTTTCACTCTCTCGGGGGCTCTCGTCCAGTGCATCAAGCAGAATGTAGGTGTCCTGGAATTTGCTGAAAGTATTCTGAAGGGAGTTGAGAAGCGCTTCCACTGGTGGAGTTCCTAGCCTGTATGTTGCATGCAGTTGCTGCAAGTCTTTCTCTCCATCATTAAGCTGCGCTGATAGCTGTAATAATAGCGCTCGAAGCATGCCGGAAGCTGTGATCTTTGACTTATCACGAAAAGAAAAGTAGAAGAATCCGATGCCCACATTGTGTCGATATTGACTCTCAAGGAAGGTAGATTGAATGGCTGTTGAACACATGACCGACTTGCCGCATCCAGCAAACCCATTTATCCAGATGAGAGAGTTGCGCTCCATCAGCCAATTTTTATAATGATGGCCTTCAATGAACCAAGTCCCGGTGCCTGAGTGGTGTTTCTCACAGGCAGCATTATGATCACTGGTCGCATCTGGAGCCATAAGCCAGCTACGTATTTCAGACGAGATATGAGTCGCATTTATGTGTTCAAGAAGTGACCTGAGCTTTGACAAGTCCTCCTGGAGCGTATTGTTGCTTTTGAGCTGGAGCACGTCAAGTGCTAGGGACAGGTTCTCCCGTATCTCACTGATGTCCTCTTCAAGCTTTTGGAGAGTACTTTTTCGAAAGGGATACGCGACCCGACGCCCGGCAGACTTGATTTGACCCTTAAATCCGGCTGTTGATGTCTCTTGTAATTTATGACACTCGGCTTCTAACTCTTTGATAATCTCTTTGCACCCCCATATTGATCTGTCAATACTGCCAACCAGCTCTTGATCATCAATCCGCGGCCGGCGCCTTAGCAATGCTTCATCAAGGGCCGTAAATATAACCAAAAGATTTCCAAGATTTTGCGTGATCTGAATCAAATCGGATTCCTGATCCTTAATACGCTGAGTAGAAGTTGACCAGAGATTGGGTGACCTGGATACCAAGAGACAGCAAGCCGGCAACTCCAGACGCAATTGATAGTGGATCAGCCATATCGAGCCAACTCTTCGTAAGCTAGCTCTGGAGTTGTAGTATATGGGTTTGAGTTATGGCGAAACTATGAGAAATAATAAGGTGATATCGACCTGGTCAAAGAGGTGGGGAAAGGAGGGGATATGTAGGTTAGATGTGGGCCTTCAGGCACAGCCGCCCTATTTAAAGCTGTTATGAATATGGCTTAGCGCTTGGAGTTGGAGTAGTTGATCCTCCGACATTGAGGGGCTATATAAGATGACACGTGTATCTCCGTCTTTTTGTTCTGTAACTAAGTCCATGAGCTCGCTCTTTCAGACAATAATCACTTAGTTCACTCTATTCTATGACAGCTTTTTCTGGCCAACCGTGGATTGCGCTACAAAAGCTTTGCCCCGCAGATCACGGGAACCGCCATTAGGAGTTTCAGCCTCAGGTTATGATATGATATTGACCCATAGATGCAGGACTTGGCAGTATGATACTCAAGCCTATTTTCAACAGGCTTAGCCTATTCTATCGTAAGGGCTTGCTTAGAGTTGAAAAAGCGGTGACACCGGTTTCTGAGTGTCCTGGAACCAGCAATCTGGATGGTGGCTGAGATCTGCTACTAGACGGAAGGAAGCGGGCTGAATGGCGTCTCAGCACAACCAGATTTGGCGTATCAACACCACCCAATCAGGGTGAGCGCGCTGTGGCTGAGTATCACGAAAAGGTTTAGCACAGCGGCTTGTCCTGCTTTTCCTGTGCTTGCTCACCGTGAGGCCTTGACGACTCTCATCTTTTCTTATCTCAATTGCAAGACTGCATTCAGCTGGAATAAAGGTGTTACTGAAAAGGCAAAGTGGCTGTCCTGTCAGCATTATCTCCGGAAGAGGTTATGCCGACCCCACTGCTCGTCGAGTTCGACGTCGATATGTGACTGGAGGCGCCCAATGCCCAGCGCATCAGGACAAACATGCCGAAGCAGTCATAGCGCAGTAAGACTCCAGTTGCTACGATTGCTCTCTAGAATCCGGGTGGACCGCCCCCAAGACTGCACGTGCGAATGGCCAGTTTCAGCTGTACAATTTCTCGTCCGCACAGACCAGCTCTCCCAATATACACTCAACTAGCACCCGTAGCCGCCCAAAGACGCCTACATGACTCTCAGCGCCATCGGGATGCATAAATTGTGCCTGGGCCAGACTTTATCTGGTCATTGATGGGTACCTCAAGTTGGCTGTACGGCATCGAGATTGATGCAGCTATTGATGCCTACCCCCCGTATATTATCTGGGTGTTCGTGGGTATTAGCTCTCGTACAGCTGTTAGTGTACTTAGGCAGCTCTTGGATATACTTGAAGTTACTTTAAGGCAGCCTCGATTCATACGATCAGGTCCAGGGGCGCAAACAGTTCTTCTACTTATCACGGATGAGAAGCATTCCTTCTGCCCGTGAATGAAATTGCCGGTACAGAAAAGGATTCCAGCGCATCTGTCTACTCTAGTTACCGTCCGCTTCGAGTCAAGGCCACTCGCCAGCAATATCGACGTAGATGGGTCCAAACCAGAATACTACGCCATTGCCTTGGACATTGTCTCCAGTCCGTCCTTGTGGTAGCACGAGGCTACGTCGCTAGACCAACCGTCAAAATAAACTCATTTCCAGTGGGCCGCAGACTTTACAGCCACTTGAAGCCCCTGGGCCATCGCCTTGCGAGGCCCTGTGGATCTTTGGCCTTGACCCTAGCTCTCTTAGCGTTTCTCGAATCGACGTTTACGCAGTATACTAGTTGCCACTCTTTAGTTCATATAAGATCTCTGCCAGACCCGCACTCGGTACGGCAACTACAATGTTAGGTGGATCCGCGGCATGTCACGTCCAACGGAGGAGGATCCTGGAGGACACCGAAAAGCACTAACTGGGCCTCAGGGCGGATACTCTGTTAGCCTAGGGCCCTTCTCTTCTGGTTAATTGATACGGAGTCTAGCAACAACAAGGCTTTAAAAGCAGGGTGTTAGCAGGGTGTTACATGAAATGACCAAACACCATTGAACTGGCCGGAGTATTGTAACTTATATCAAGACGTCGCACTTGTCAGCTGAAGGATGTGAAAGGGCCGCATTCTGAACATGCACGATAATCTATGTACATGAACGAAGTTGGCAAGGTAAATGAGCGATAACGGAATTTCTAAGTTGCTGCTGCAGCTGCCGTTGCAATCCTCCGGTGTGCGATGGATCAGCACATCTCACTGGTCGTCCCCGTGCTGGAACCTGGAATTTGGTGCCGTGCGTGCACCGGGCGATCCGGCGCATGTGCCACTCCTGCGCCCTAGTTTAGTGTGTGGACTATGAAACCAGGTGGCCAGGTGGCACAGTTCTGAGTCACAGACAGGCAACTGAGATAAAGCCAACCCTGCTCTCGAGGTTCGTTTCTCATCGCTCCTTCACCACTGCACCCCATACCACCACCACGCGATCAAAAGATTCTTCCCGCAATTCTTGTGTCTTTGCACGGCCGCACTGACTGTGTTTGGCACCCTATTCAAGTCCGCAGCAAGTGCTCGTCTTCGGCCAAGACAACAAGGTCCCCGACAACAACGATGCCATCTATGAGATCGTACCCGGCGAAGGCCATATTTGGTGCCCACGTAAACCGACCGCTCGCTGTTAAAGAGTTACGGGTGGAAATGCGGCCGTTTATGGGCTCGGTAGCGGTTTTATGCAGCGTCGATTCCACAGGTCCTCACATTCTAGTTGTAAAGCAGGGAAACCTGGCGATCCGGGGTTTTCTATCTCGTGCGTTTTGTTGTTCCCAGGTAACGATATCGCGCTCTCTATCTAGAGACCCCATGCGGACAGAATACTCCCGAGACAACGTGTCAGTCTTGTAGACAGGCAGTACACTACTAGAGTCTCGGCTCAGGAAGCATCCCGAGCACTGACAGTCCACCACGACGAGGGGAGAACAGGGCCCCCTACTGCTCTAATAACTGATCTCTTACGCTTTGCTCATCGATCATTCCCTCCACCCCATGGAGGTGGATGACTCCCCCCCAGGCGGAGCCCGTCCGGGGACTCCGCTCCTGGGTGAAAACTCTGAACCCCCCTCAGGACCTACCACCCCGACCCCCCTACCCCGGAACTCCCTGAAGAGAAGGGCCTTATTCTCCCCACAGAAGACTCCCACTGCAGCTCCGGTCCCTGTATCCCATTTGCCGCAAGCCCCATCGATCTGCGAGCAGGTCAGCATGGTAGCAGACGACCAGCTAGTCCTTCTTAATGATTGGAAACTAGCAATGACCTCTCTTGCTAAAGCTCTAGATCTAACTGTCTCCTCTCTACAGGGCCGCCCAAGAGACCTGGCCCGGGGGCTTGCAGCCAGATTTGTTTCCCTAGCAAAACAGGACTCCCCTCAGCTGATTCCTCTGATGACAGCAGCTGCACCCCCACAGCCATCCAGGCAGATAGAACAGCCAAACCAACCTCCGCACTCCTGAAGCTTGCGAAGGCCCCCTAAAGAGGCGAACCTCGCAGCCTACAACCTGGGCATCCCTGACAGCCCCAAGAGCTGGTCAGGGGAACTGGCAAACTATTGCCCCAGAACACCGTACGCAAGCCAAGCAACCAGCACAACGAAAGCTGAAGCAGCCAAACAAGACTGACCACCGCATCTTCCTCTGCCTCCCGGCCTCCTCTAGCCTCCGGGCTATTAGACCACATGGCATCCGGGTCACCCTTGCAGGGAAAGTTCCGGACAGGATTGCACAGGTGCAAGTAATATCAACAGGATACACAATCACTACAACTGAACAAGGCAAGGTCTTCTTACTATCAGAGAAGGCTGCTCGCTCTAGCTGGGGATGGATACTTTGAAATACCAACAGAGTATCACCAGGTTATTGTCCCCCGGATCCCGAAACAACTCTGGTCCCTGGATGGATGGATAGATACTACAATTACAGATATCAGCAATAAAGCAGAGTGCATTACTAGTATTAAACCACTCATGGCCAAACTCTCAAAGCACCCAGTAGAGAGGGACTCTATCACAGCAGTCATAGCCTTTCCAAAAAGGCTACAACACCCCTTGCAACTCTTTGGCCTGTCCAGCCTATCAAGGCCTACCCGCCCCAAGCAAAGGCCTTTGCAATGCACCCGATGCCACCGCTTCCATGATATACGAGCCTGCTGCTCCAGCAAATACTGTATCTCCTGCGGATCCTTAAAACAGGAATACAACTGCCATGTACAGTGTATCAACTGCTGCGGCCCGCATGCAGCGGACTTCCAAAAATACCCAGCCAGACCCCACATCCAGAGGAACACTGTCACCCGCCTCTCAAAAGATGCTCTAGCTGCTATCTGCAAGGCAGGCCGGCTTGCCTTCCAACAGGAGCAGAAGAAAGCAGAAGAAAGCTCTAAACAACAAACAGATAATACCCATACTACAAACCAGCCTACAAGACAGCTCACCCAGGAGCTCTTAAACCAAACCCTGACCTCCCCTGAACTATGAAAATACTACAAGCTAATATAGGAAGGGGGGGCACTGCACATGACCTGCTACTCTCCTTTGAAGCAGATATCATTCTTGTCCAAGAACCTTGGACAAATACAGCAAAGCACCTAACCAAGACCCACCCACAATATCAGCTGTTCAGTCCCCCGACCCGATGGACTGCCAGACCCAGGACTCTAACATATGTACAAAGGGATCTCCCAGCCCATTCCCTCCCAGAACCAATCTCACCAGACATCACCACAATCTACACGGCAGGCCTTACTATTATCAATATCTACCGCCCCCCTAATGACCCAGTTGCCCCTGCTGGTGCTGGCTCAACACCCTCTACACTTTCCACACTCCTAGGATATGCACCCCCAGAGAACACCATCCTAGCAGGAGACTTCAATACCCGGCACCCATTCTGGCAGCCAGATACTGAGTCTCATGCTATCACACCTGGCGCAACAGGATTATTAGACTGGCTTGATGCCCATGAGCTGGAACTTCGCCTCGAGCCAGGCACCCCCACCCGTGGACCAAACACCCTAGACCTTGTCTTCTCTAACCTACCACTAAGGGCCCTAGTAGAAGACCATCTAAAGACTCCAAGTGACCATGCAACAATTGGAATAATACTGGAACAAGAAGAGCCCCCGCCTATATACAAGCTTGGATCCACCAACTGGGAGAAAGCCAGAGCCCTGGCAAGCCCGCCTGACCCAACCCTACCAATTGACCTACTAGCCAAACAACTGGTCCAGACATCCCAGCTTGCAATACAAGGCGCATCAAGATACAATACTTGCAGACTCCCCAGGACCCCATGGTGGACTCCAGAACTAACAGACATACTACACCAAACAAGACAGCAACAAAACCCCAACTATAAACAGCTCCAGAAGGCCATTGTACAGGCAAAGGCTGAATACTGGAAGCAGCGAATTGAACAAGCCACAGCACCTATAGATGCATTCAAACTTGCTAAATAGATACAACATCCAGACCAGCTCACTGCTCCTCCCCTGAATATACAAGGGGCACAGGTTACTACCCCACAGGGCAAGGCAGACGCCTTCCTTAATCACCTCTTAGAGAAGGGGGCCCTGCTTCCAAATCAGACAGAAGAGGGACCCCTAAACAAGCCCCTGGGCTCACTACACCTGCCAACAAAAGAGCACTGCTGGGCTGCTCTCTGTGCCCCACCCCTGTCTGCCCCCGGGGAGGACAGACTTGCCACCACTGCTTGGAGGGAGCTCTAGCCCGTACTAGGAGATACAATCACACAACTGTACTACAGGTGTATGGAGGAAGGCTGCTTTCCACTGAGCCTGAAGTCAGCAAAGGTAATAATGTTACCGAAACCAGGAAAGAGGGGCTATACCCAACTCAATGCCTGGCGGCCAATTAGCCTCCTCTCTACCCTAGGTAAAGGCCTAGAGTGCCTCCTAGCACAGCAGATAGCTGTAAGAGCAATTCAGGCAGATGTGCTAGCCCCCTGCCACTTCGGGGCCCTGCCAGGATGCTCTGCCATTGACCTGGTCCAGGTTCTTGTTCACAGGGTAGAGGAGGCCTTTCAACAGGGAAAAGATGCTTCACTACTCCTACTAGATGTGAAAGGGGCATTTGACGCTGTAATACACCAATAGCTCCTTTCTTACTTACGCCTACAAGGATGGCATAAAGGCTTACTCCAGCTACTTAAGGACTGGCTTACTGGCCGCTCTGTATCTGTTCATATCAAAGAAGGCACTGCCACAGCACCAATTAAAGGCGGACTCCCCCAGGGATCCCCCCTATCCCCAATACTCTTCCTGCTATATGCAGCAAGAATAGTCTCTATCTTAGAGGGCTCCTTCTGCTATGCAGATGATATAGGCATATTATTAACTGGGAATACCCTGGAAGAGAGCTCATAACAACTGGTAGAGGCCTACAAGCAAATTACTGCTCTAGGGACAGAGACAGGCCTCCCTTTCTCAATAGAGAAAACAGAGATACAACACTTCTCTAGAAAGCAGCAGCAGCATCTCCCCACAGTTACTCTACCTGGTATAGGGGAGATTACACCATCCCTATATACACAGTAGTTAGGAGTTCTTCTGGATACAAAGCTTACTTTTAAAGCCCACATTAATTTGGTCTTTAGCCGCGGGAAACAACTCGCCTAGCACCTAAAGAGACTTAGCAATACCCAGCGCGGCTGCCCAGTGGCCTCCATGCAGGCAGCAGTTATACAGTGTGTTCTTCCAACAGCTCTGTACGGGGCAGAAGTCTTCTATACAGGCAAACAACAAAAAGGGGTAGTTAACTCCCTGCTTTCTCTCTTCCGCACAGCAGCCCTGGCTATTATCCCAGCCTACAAGACCACCCCTACTGCAGCACTCCTCCGCGAAGCAGACCTACCAGACCCAGAAGCTCTACTCAACAGCATCCTCCAGAGGGCAGCAGTGAGATACATGAGCCTTGATACTAAACACCCAATTGCCCAAATAGCCGCCCAGTAGATGGAAAGCCCTTCAATCCTAACCATGCAACGGAAGCCCCTTCAGGTCCGCTGGATTCCAGGCCACTCTGGAATTGCTGGGAATGAGCTGGCAGACAAGCTCGCTAAGCTAGGGTCTTCTATATACAGCCCCGACATCCCCCCCTCCCCAGCATACCTATGACGGGAGGCAAAACAGTGGCTCTGTACAGAGACATATACAGCATATGCTAATAAGGCGCCTGAAACCTACAAAGCCCTGAATATCAGACCCTATACAAAAGAAAGCCGCTCCCGCGAGCACAAGCTGCCCCGGTGGGTACTTGGCCGACTCGTCGCCGCCCGTACAGGCCACGGAGACTTTACGGCATACCACCAGTGCTTCAACCACTCAGACTACCTGGAGAGCTGCTCTTGTGGTAGGACCAAGACCCCAGTAGCACTTCTTCTTCTGCCCATACACCAGAAAGCGCTGGAAAGATAGATGGAGATGTATAAGGGACGGCCCGTCAAAAACAATAGACTGGCTCTTAAGTACAGCTGCCGGGGCTGAAGAATTCAGCCGCATCGTGCAAGAATCATCCTTCTTCAAGGATATATGCCCGAACTGGGCCCGCCGGAGCGCTTGATAGTGCGACAGTCCACACATCTACCTGGATAAAGGGTCCGGCCCCTCCCCCCAATCTATAGGTAGTCGAAACGGGCATCTGCCCTCGAAGACCTAGCCAGGGCAGCGCCGGGTGCTTCTTCCGCTCATTTCCAACATATATTGTCCATAGTTGCTGCTTCAAACCTGTATCTAGCTGGTTCCTAGGCAGTTTTGTTTAGGTAGCACGTCCAGATGCCCCCTGGGAGGCCGCAGATCACGTGGGCCACGTGATCCGCCGAGTGACGTTAAATAATAAAACAAACAAACAAACAAACAAACATCCCGAGCACTGAACTCTTGGGGGCGAAGCGGGGCCGTGATCGGCTTTGGCAACCGAGATGGAGACAAAGTGATCCTTTCATTAGCCCTATACGAACTTACCTGGCGTCGGCAACCATACACTCAGTATAATATAGCTTGTCTCATTCCGGTATCGCGCCCGTAAGGACCCATGCAACTAAAGCCTTCATCCCTAGTTACCTACGATAATCAGTAACCAACACTACTCCAATAAGAATTCAAGAAAACGCGACAGAGCGACAGAGACACATACTAATAAAAAGAAGTACAATACCGGAGGAACTATCTCTAAATGGGCTCAGCACTTAGGTTCAGAAACGTGCAAGCAATTTTGAGTGAGATCTTATTGTCCACCTGGAAGGTGATCTTATCACTATGGACGGATGAATCAGTGGCAACCCACTGAGTACCAGCGTCGTAGTACCCCAATTCTAGCTTCTTAGGCTTAGTGGCATTGCAATTACTCATAAATTGTTCTTCAATTAATCATGTCAATTGGTTTCCTCAGCATTAGCCCGTGTGGACATCAAAATTCATATTTTATTACAGATATTCGTAATCATTAGTATCGTCTTGTACGGAGGATTTTTTCCGGATAGAAGCATGCGTTGTCGGATCTGAAGTGCAATCTAGGATTCAATAATCTTGGTGGATCGTATCAATTCGACTCGCCTATCCCTTTTTACCGCTTTCAGAGGTGGCGATATAATTTCTATCACTAGCTTCTCACCGATGTCTTCAATACTAACGGCTTGTTAGGTGGTCAACATAAAATCCTGTTCATCTTGTTGCTATTAGATAGAAAGAAGAGTGAAATGGGAGTTAGGATTAGGCTAGAAGACATTTCGGTAAAATAAAACATCATATGTCGGCCTTCTCGACGTAGCTCAAGACGTATGGGTAAAAGTACGATACTAAAGAGGGACTTGCTTACACCGAGGGTCTACTCCGTAGCCCTTAGACCATGTTAACCTGAAACCCATTAGGTCTCTGTTAGCACTAATACGGAAACTATGCATTGTCCAAGTTAATTGTTCTCTCTGTTGCCTATGCATGTCTTACTACCTAACAGACCCACTTATCAGCACCTAACTAGATGGCCTTCCCTGGCCTTAACTGCTTATGAACTTAACGCCGCTCATTTGGAGATGGTGGGGCCCAGGGCCGGGCCGTGGGAGAAACTTCCGCGCTTTGTTAGCCCGTCCTCACTACTCTATAAATGAGTGAATTCCTAATAGTCCTGATAGTCTTCCTTAATCCTAATACACCATATTTATCCTCATCTACAGGCCCCTCTGTACAAGATAGCCTCCAATGGACACATCAAACATAAAACCATACTACCTTCCTGCAAATGCAGTCTGGCTTGGTTAGTACCTGTGTAAAAAAGCCCCCTATACGGAGAGACTGCCTAACACGTTCTACAAAGTTACCGGCTGCTCGTCAGGGATCAGCCAATCCCTGGTGCAACTAATCGCGAAATCTTCTAATCTGATCATTGCGACTGCTCGTAACCCTGGTTCTTTGTCTTCAATTCTAGATGGTTCCAGTGTCCTTAAGCTAGCACTGGATGTCACGTCAATTCCATCAATTGAGGCCGCTCTAAAAGAGACCCTAACAAAGTTTGGCCGTATTGACGTCCTTGTCAATAATGCAGGGCATACTCTTGTGGGCGATACTGAAATAGCACAGGACAAAGAGTCATGTCAGTTGTTTGACACTAACTTCTGGGGCATGGTTAATATTACCAAGCATGTCCTAGGAATTATGAGGGGAAAAAACCCCAATAGAGGAGGTGTGATCCTGAATGTTAGGTCTATGGGCGGATTTATTGGTATCCCTGGCGGCTCTTTTTACCATGTGAGCAAGTTTGCCGTAGAGGGATGGACTGAAGCCGTCGCGAAGGAGTTGCCTACTGAGTGGAATAATAAGTTTATTCTATGGCTATTATTGATAATGTGGCTAACCAAAAAAAGAAAATAAATAAATAAATAAATAAATAAATACTTATAGTCCATCTATGCAATATTGAGCCTGGTGGTGTCAAAACCAATTATACAACCACCTTGCTGAAGACTATAGCAAAAGGGGACACCCAGCCTATGCTGACCTGAACTATCCCACCAACACTCTGCTGGGGTATATAGGTAAGGCAGAAAACTGGGCTTCCTGGGCAGAACTAAGCACGATTACTGCAGCTATATATTGACTTGTTAGTTGCAGGGGATGTATTCCTATTTGTGTTCTACTAGGTGCTGATGCCTATAGTACAATTACTATGGACCTGGAAAGTATCAAGAAGGATCTAGAGGAGTTGAAAGATATCAGTCTTGGTAGGTGATGCAAAGCAGCTGGACTCTATTGGTTTCCTACAGAAGGCTTAGGGTTGGGTCTGAGGAAGAGGTGTTACTTAGGCCTTTAGAAAAGGTATATCCTTATTTCTAGCTTTATAAAAGGAGAATTTGGAGCTACCCTGCTCTTTACAACCTATAAGAGACAAGATACTTAAAATAGAAATAGAAGTAACAGTATATACTGAGTAGTAGCAAGTTAAGCTTGATAGAGAGCAGGTAATTGCTCCCACACGCAGTTCCCTGCTAATAAAGCTCCTATACTGCCTTAGGTTACCTACATTAACCACCTGCAGTCAGAAGCCAGGTATCAGAGGATTATAAGGGATTACAATAGCACTGTGTTGTAGTTTGTGGAATACTGTGTTAGTTTATAGTAGCTTTGTCTGTACTTAGCAGGCCAGCTGAGGCCAGATTATTTATAATATATGCAAGAGTACAGATAATATAAGTACTCTTTAACTACTTTCAAGATTATATATGCCTTTTTCTGTAAACCTGACCTGGATTATATATTTATAGTGTCAGGTCTTGCAAGGCTCCTAGCAACCCTCTGGGCATCTAAATACCTTGGTATTTGTGACTATCTCTAGTCAAATACCCTTCCTACTATAGATCTTTGGCCCGCCAGCAAAGTTGATGAGTTCTTGTCAAGTTTGCATATTCTCTCATGCAATTTACAGGAACTGAACTTGGTATCCTGTTCTTAGATATAGATTTCCTTATTCCAATAAACAGGGGCGGCATTCTTACCTACTATATCCTCCCTTTACTGGCCTTGCCTCAAGACTGTTGTCCTAAACAGGATTCCTGTAAATCTCTTATCTGGCATGATTTCCTGCCCCTCTTTCTATACAGAAGATGTCCTGCAATCTAACAGATATTCCTTACAGGTAAATAGCTATTTAACTACAAACTTGAAAGTGGCGACGGGATTTTCAAGAGCCCCTGGCTGAACGGCGGATACAGTATCTCCTGCGAGAGAATGAACACCGAGCACTTCCACCGGCTGTTCATTTCACTGAACTAGGCCGCGCGGTGGATGCCTGTCCTGCAAACAATCCCCTTCAGCCTCCGCGGCTTGCCATACAGTACGGGCAGTAGATACAATATAAGACCTGCTTCTGTCAGAGCTAAAAGTGTTAAGTTACAGCACAAACATGAGTTGTCTATTCAAGAATCATCGCTGTACAATCCCATGTAACAACTCCTGGTCATGAACAACTACAAGGCCTGTTTCCCTCTGTATCAATGTTGCTTCTAACTTGTTTAGTACATACGACCACAGGGTGTGGAAAACAGGGCTTCCCGTCCGCTCAGCCGTACTTAAGCCACACGTTCAACGCGGATGAGCGAGCAACGAGCCCTGGGTGTGTTGCTGCTTTTAGGGGTGAGAGACACTAAGCCTAGGGTGAGTGCAGGTGAGATGGGTGAGAACAAGGTGAGAATATCACCCACCCGAGAGTGTGGGGAGCGAGAAGGGTGAGAACTAAAATCTAGGCCACTACTATAATCCCTCCAGGCTTAACATTGTCGTGGAATATGCTCAGAGGAGAAAGGGCAGGAGGAAACTGCATCAACTACACCAACGTGGCCTACTAAGGATCGGATGCCATATGACGATTGACACCTATCTTGTTGACGATAGATTCCTTCATTTCTTCCCTTGTGTGTATTCCTCTCTTCCCCACTATATATATACAGAGGGTAGGAACCTTCTAGAAACAGGCGATGTCCGGTCAATCTACCAGAGATCACGTGGCCTCATATTTCCGTATCAAACATAAATAGCAAGGGCTTTTTGACTTTTATCCGATGCTTTTTGAACTGTATCTTAGATCCTTTTACCTTCCATCTTGTCTACATTTTCCCTATCCTGTTGGTTTGGTTTTATTATTTAACGTCACTCGGCGGATCACGGGGCCCACGTGATCTGCGGCCTCCCAGGGGGCATCTGGACGTGCTACCTAAACAGAACTGCCTAGGAACTAGCTAGATACAGGTTTGAAGCAGCAACTATGGACAATATATATTAGAAATAAGCAGAAGAAGTACCCAGCGCTGCCCTGGTCAGGTCTTCAAGGGCAGATGCCTGTTTTGACTACCTATAGATTGGGGGGAGGGGCTGGACCCTTTATCCAGGTAGATGTGTAGACTGACACACTATCAAGCACTCCAGCAGGCCCAGTTCAGGCATATATCCTTAAAGAAGGATGATTCTTGTACAATACAGCTGAATTCTTCAGCCCTGGCAGCTATACTGAAGAGCCAGTCTATTATTTTTAATAGGCTGTCCCTTATATATCTCTATCTATCTTTCCAGTACTTTCTGGTATATGGGCAGAAGAAGAAGTATACTAGGGTCTTGGTCCTACTGCAAGAGCAGCTTTCTAGGTATTCTAAGTAGTTGAAGTACTAGTAGTATGCTGTAAAGTCTCTGTGCCCTGTATAGGCAGTAACAAGTCAGCCAAGTACCCAACAGGGAAGCTTGTACTCAGCGGGTGCGGCTTTCCTTTGTATAGGGTCTAATATCCAGGGTCTTATAGGCTTGGGGTGTCTTACTAGTATATATAGTATATATCTCTGTACAAAGCTATTATTTTATCTCCTATTATAGGTATGCAGGAGATAGGGGGATGTTAGGGCTGTATATAGAGGACCTAAGCTTTGCAAGCTTGTCTGCCAGCTTGTTCCCAGCAATCCCAGAATAGCCTGGGATCTAGTAGACTTGAAGAGGCTTCTATAGCCTGGTTAGGATTAAGGGAGCTTCTAACTACTGGATAGTAAGCTGGCTAAAGGACTCTGACAGTCTGTAGCCTATGCAGAGTAGGCCTATAGCTTGCTAGCAGGGAGGCTGCTGCTAGGTTATCTAGGAGGATAACTAGCTATATAGAGTAGTAGATTAAACAAGCTACAGCACCTATAGATATATTCAGACTTGCTAAGTAGATTAGATATCCAGACCAGCTTGCTGCCCTTCTTCTAAATATACAAGGGGCTTAGGTTACTACCCTACAGGGTAAAGTAAATACCTTTCTCAGTTACCTCCTAGAGAAGAGGGCCCTGCTTCTAAATTAGATAGAAGAGGGACCCCCTAATAAGCCCCTGGGCCCCCTATACCTGCTAATAAAAGAGTACTACTGGGCTGCCCTCTATGCCCTACCCCCCTCTGCCCCTGGGGAGGACAGGCTTGCTACTACTACTTAGAGGGAGCTCTGGCCTGTCCTAGGAGATATAATTATATAACTATACTATAGGTATATAGAGGAAGGTTGCTTTCTACTAAGCCTGAAGTCAGCAAAGATAATAATATTACTAAAACTAGGAAAGAGGGACTATACCTAACTTAATGCCTGGCAGCTAATTAGCCTCCTCTCTATCCTAGGCAAAGGCCTAGAGTACCTCCTAGCACAGCAGATAGCTGTAAGAGTAATTTAGGTATATATATTAGCCCCCTGCTACTTCAGGGCCCTGCCAGGATACTCTGCTATTAACCTAGTCCAGGTTCTTGTTTATAGGGTAGAGAAGGCCTTTTAACAGGGAAAAGATGCTTTACTACTCCTACTAGATATAAAAGGGGTATTTAATACTGTAATATACTAACAGCTCCTTTCTTACTTATACCTGCAAGGATAGTATAAAGGCTTACTCTAGCTACTTAAGGACTGGTTTACTGGCTGCTCTGTATCTATTTATATCAAAGAAGGCACTGCTATAGTACTAATTAAAGATGGACTCTCCCAGGAATCTCTCCTATTCCTAATACTCTTCCTACTATATATAGCAAGAATAGTCTCTACCTTAGAGGACTCCTTCTACTATATAAATAATATAGGTATATTAAATAGGAATACCCTGGAAGAGAGCTTACAACAACTAGTAGGGGCCTATAAATAAATAACTACCCTAGGGACAGAGACAGGCCTCCCTTTCTTAATAGAAAAAATAGAGATATAATACTTCTCTAGAAAGCAGCAGTAGTATCTCCCTATAATTACTCTACCTAGTATAGGGGAGATTATACTATCTTTATATATATATTGGTTAGGAGTTTTTCTGGATACAAAGCTTACTTTTAAAGCCTATATTAATTTAGTCTTTAGCCACAGGAAACAACTTGCCTAGTACCTAAAGAGACTTAGCAATACCTAGCATAGCTACCTAGTAGCCTCTATACAGGCAGCAGTTAAATAGTATATTCTCCTAACAGCTCTGTACAGGGCAGAAGTCTTTTATACAGGCAAAAGATAAAAGGGGTAGTTAACTCCCTGCTTTCTCTCTTCTGCACAGCAGCCCTGGCTATTATCCTAGCCTACAAGACTACCCCTACTACAGTACTTCTCTGCAAAGCAGACCTACTAGATCTAGAAGCTCTACTTAACAGCATCCTTTGGAGGGCAGCAGTAAGATATATAAGCCTTGATACTAAATACCTAATTATCTAAATAGCTACAGAGACTACTATAGGCAGGCCTAAAACCAGGCTTAAAAAAATCCTATAACTCCTTCTCAGCCCCCTGCCAGAGCATGCTATAATAGAGCTGCCTCTCCTTCTATTATATATACTCCTAACAGATAACAAAGACTATAGCCCTGCCCTATTATAGATATTAGTATACTTAGATAGCTTGTAAACTGGCCAAGGAACAGGATATGGCTATATAGTCTACTTTGGCCCTATCCTAGTAACTAAGGGACATGGCCCCGCGGGCCCCAGGATAGAGGTCTATAATATAGAAATCATGGGTACTGTAGAAGGCCTATGCACAGCCCTGGGACAACTATATATAGGTTACTCCCTTTAACGATGAAACAGTTATCCAGCAGCCAAAAACGGCTACCCTTGACGCCGTTTTACGCGGCCTGCTAACGCTCAGCAGTCTTGGCATCACGTGTAAATAATCGCACGGCCAACACAATTACCACCACGGCCCGCGCTAGTCGGTCGTCCTGGTGCCTGGTTCCTCTTGACGCCCATGCACCACGCTGCCGCTGACTGAGGGGCTAGTTCTCGTCATCTTTCAACATCCCCCAGTCTTCTGAGGAGGGAGCCATTTTCAGCTCCCCTTGCGACCGTCTTCCCTCCAGTTCTTTTAAAGCCTTCAGCAGCCATGACTCTCCCCCTCTCTCCTCTGCTTTCGAGCGGCCTCCGTACAACCTTCCCCAGGCATTATCTGTCCTTTATTTCCTGTTTTCACGATCAACCTCGTTCATCCTACTCTACGCTTTCTCGCAGCCAACAAACCCTTCCTCCCTCATCTGTCTGCCATGCGACACATCAGTCGAGCGTTCGGGTCGGATGATGACAGCGGCACCAGCACCGATGTATCGTGCATCTTCTCTGACGAGAGCACCGATGATGAAACCTTGGACAGTGCACCCGAAGAAGAAAGTGATGATGATCTGGAGGATGATTCTGACAATGATTCAATCCTGGATAATGAGGACGAACAGGAACGCCCTGCAGCGTACTACCTTAAAGAGGCTGAATGCCTTGATGTCTCGCAACTCCGACAGAAGCGATACAGTCCAAGAACCCAGGCTAGCTTAGACAAAACACGGGATTACTGGGACCGGTGAGAAGTCATTGGGCTCTACACTCCAATAATACTCCTAACTAATAGTCTTTTTAGATTCTGCTACGAAGGAAACCACGATCCGATTGAACGCTTTCACTGGCTTTCTGACTCTGAGGAAACCATCCGATTCTTCAAAGCGTTCTTCTCCTGGCGATGCGATCGGCGACGAAACAAGAAGGGAGGCCGGACACCAGGAATACAATACAAAAGCTCGTTAGAGACCTTCTGGAAATGGTGGCACCTGGTTTACAAGGCGGAGGTTGGGCAGGGCCTAAACAAAGACCTCACTGTGAAGATTCTGGATGTAAGCGGCCGATGACCTGACAAATGTTGGGTCTGGCTAATAGTCTACAGGTACTGGCGATCGTTGCTCAGGAGAAAGGCCTTAAAAACGGACGTCGACCGAAGGCAACTATGTTCATCGAAGACGTAGCGGAATTCGCCCGCGTGCTCCTGTCAACGACAGAGATGACATTTCAGTTTGGGTGGCTTCGGATACAACTGCTGCTCTTCTGCCAGCTGGCTGCCATCACTGGTTGCCGACCAGGGGCTATGCTTAACTTGCGTTATCGGGACCTTGTGCTGACTCTAATCCGTAATCCGGATGGAGGGCGTCCCCAGTTATTTATTTACTTCACGCCGGAGTTCACCAAGACTTTCCTGGGCGAGAAGGAAAAGTGAGTTTCAAACCTATAATTCTAGGGTTGAATGGCTCTGGTGTGTTTTGTGGCTAATATTTTATTGTCTTACAGGAATACCTTTCCCATTCCTGAGATTATCTTTGACCCAACATTGGTCTTGAGCCCTCATGTGTTCCTTCTAGGGATGCTGTTTCGTATTCAGGGGTTCAAGAATTTCTCAGAGAATGGGCTCGTGTTGGACTGTCCTGAAAACTTGTATAAACTTGGTGTCCTGGATGGACTTGGACAACAAGAGCTGAAATTGAAAGATGAAATTCTTGATCAATTTGTGTTCTGTCAGGCCGTCCGCGAACCAGACGGTATTCGAATCCTGTTGGGGGAGCAACTAACAGAAGGAGCACTGCGATATCGAATGAAGCGGGGAGGTGAAATCACAGGGTTTGAACAGGTCACCAAGCCCTACGGACTGCGGTATGGAGCTGCAAAAGCATTCAATGACAGTCGTGAGTCTCCTTGTTCACGACAAAAATGGACATGTTCTTACTAACATTGCCATTGCCTTGGCCAAACAGCGGAAGTTACAAACGAGCTCCAGAATGTGATGTTGCAGCATGCTAGCATCAATACCTTTGTTAAACATTATAGTGTCGGCATCCATGTTGACGCTCAGGCGATTGTTCGGGGGCTGCCATCTCAGAAACAGCTGATGCGGTTCGCAGCATCGATGAGCCGGTCGATCGATCCCCGCCGACCTTACAGGCTTGAGGACACTCGCTGTGTCAACGAAATCCCTTGTGTGCGTGCTCTGCAGAACCGAGTCTCTGAAAGAAAACAATACCGGGACAAGATGAAGCGCGCTTTCGAGAAGGCAGAACAGGACTTTCAGCAAAACTTTGGGGACTATGCACATCACAAAGAAGTTAAGGAGCTACCGCCTCCCACTCGACAGGCACTTTACAGTTTGACGAAGTGCAAGAAAGAGTACACGCGAGCAAGCCAGAGATATTGCCGGGCGCAGCGTGTGTTTCGGAATGAGTGGCAACGGCAACGAAACCGCTTAGTTCGTGAGAATCTGGAAAGATATAAGAATGAGCAGCCGGTGATTGACAGCGAGAGGCAGCTTTCTGGGAAGTTATTGGATAGTGAGGTGAAGGGGGCTCTGGAGCGAACCGGGTATATGACCCCGCAGCATATGATTCTAATCGATACCATCTTGACCGCGCCAGGCTCAACTGTTGAAAAAGAATATCAGCGTCGGATTGCTGCTATCAATGCTGTCATTGCTTTCTGTGACGTGGAAGAGGGATCACCTGTCAGACGACCAAATGCTTTGCGGAAGCGTCCTGCTGTAGATGCTTTACCATCTACTCCACCTGCAAAAAGGCAACATTGCCCTTTGCCTGACAGGGAAACAACCACTCTTTCTCAAGCAGTTGCATCTGTCTGCGTGAAGAATCGAGACGAACGGCCGACAATTTGCTTTCTTTGCCTTGGAAATCCTCGAATGCCAGAAAATAAGCGATTTAAAAACTACAATACCCCTGGATCCCTTACCCGTCACTTTGTCGACATCCATGTCGTGCCATATCCAGAAGATATGCGGGTTAGATGCAGCATCTGCCAGGAGGAGTTGGAGAGCAAGGCAGCATTACTAAACCATGCTGAGAGGATGCATGGGACTGTCTCACGCCGCCCGTTGTCCGCCCTGGGCCCGATATAGATTTTCTCTGCTTCTCTTTAGCTCAAGCACCTATGGACCCCAAATCCCCTTGCTTTTGCTGCCTCAACAATTTCCTTTACAATATCTACATGTTTAGTTTCTTGTTTGTTTCAACACCCCTGCAAAGCGCGCTCTGGTCATTGCATCTTTGCTGAGCCAGATGCAATTGACAAAACCTTCAAGCTGTGAATGAGAAAACAAGGAAGGGTTTTGATATCTCCAAGTTTAGCGATTTCCTGAGGGCCTGCCAGTCGAGTTCTGCCTCTTTGGTTTTGTCTTCGAACGTATCCGTCTGTCTTCCCGCTGAAACCATCAGGGAGGGTACTACCTGCCAAAATACAGATTCAATCACGGCATAACTACCTATCTGCATTGTATCTATGTGATATGGAGCCAGAGCATGCTATTTGCCTTCCTCTATCAGGAAGCTTCTCTCCAGCCTTTAGGAATAGGCAAGGTTGATCAATATGGCCGGAGTTGTGGAAAATACCTCTACAGTCTGCATGCAAACTTCTTACAACCTCTATATCTAGCTAGTGCTTTAACAAATCGACACTCTCCTACTTGTAGAGTTATCTGCCTGGCTTGGGCGGCAAGCGAGCTTTGGAACTGGCCTTCATCATTGGGTTCATAGTTGGACATGTTGATATTGGTGAATTCAATGTTTAATCTCAGCCGTATATAGCAGGACCTTGCAAAATAAACACAGTCAAATCCAGGGAATAATGAATAAATATATCGTACATCCACCCACATGAGACTAAAAAATCATGACGTGATATATTATGTCATGTCTTCTTCAAAGCTGCTATGGTTTAAATGCTGTTCACAGCAAGCCAGAGGATGTTAACAATCTTTATGCACTTTGGGGAAGAGCTTGCGATGGATGAGGTCGATCGAACAAGAGCTGGAATCGTGTGAAGCAAATGACCTTGGAGAGTAGCTGCCAGTTGGCGGGCCTCCCACCGTGCCGGTCGTACGACCGCTGTCGGTTGATCGGTACAGGGCGTAGGAAAGCTGTAAACAGCTATAATATTTTAGTCTGGAGACAGACGATGACTGGGGACGAAGGAGATCTGGATACAAAACAGGTCCGCAGACAAGGAGAAATCAGGGGACGAAGGCGGTCCGCAGACAAGAGTTGCAGACAAGGGGGCCCGGGAAGCACGAATGTCACATGCATCTGTTTTTACAGCTGCTAAGGCTACGTCTCCATTTAGTACGTTGATAGCGATATTTACCCGTTCAACATGATGTTCAACTTCCATGATGAAACTAACAGAGGTTCTTCTCCTGCTGATGGTTTGAACACTTTCCAAATGGTTGATTTGTAACTATACTTTAAACACTAATTGATCACCCACAAATCACCCTACTCACCCTGCTCTCACCCCAGTAGACTACTAATAGAGGCTTGGCAGGTGCACTTACCCTGAACAGACATAGCTTTCTTTGTAGAACTTAGGAATTGCTTTTGTGTTTTTACCTAATTAAAGTCAGTCGCGTAATACTCACCTTCAAGTGTAAGATACTCACATTGCGGGGGGCGAGCGCGAAAGACATATAAGGCAGGACATTACGCGGTCTTAGACCAGGCATAGCCACCCTTTTATCTACTTTGAAACAACAGTGTCTAGAATCACCCTATAATGGCAAAGGCAAAGGCAATCCGTTGTCGCATGTCCAATACTCCCAAAGCAAGAGGCCAACAACACCGGCGACGAGGAGACACTCTGTTTCGGAAAGCCTTTGAATTCAGTCAAGAATGTGATGCAGATATCATGTTAGTAGTTCGGTTAAGAAAAAATGGACAGATCCGTATATTCAACTCAAATGACCATTGGTTTCCATCCCAAGAAGACTTGGTAGGTATATTCTGCCAGTCCATGAACTATACTAATTGGCCCTCTAGGCACTCTGCTATCCCACACCCTTGAGGATAACCTGGCAAGAGCTGGCGGCGAGATATAAAGATACAAGGACTAGGATATAAAGTACTGTAACTGCCTTGCATAGTGAGCATAGTCTAGAATCGGTAACCTTCACACATGTGAAGGCAGAGAGGACTGAACTTACAAGGGTAACGGTCCTGTTAGTGCTGTCTTCATACAGTCGTTCTCGAAATTGCTTTCACCATTGAACATATGACAGTTCTTACTCTGCCCCACTACCAAGGCCTTAGCGCGAGTATTTTATTGAACCACAGCACTGAGGTGGTGGCCTTTGTACCTTTCCTGCTGTACGGCACTGCAACCGTCAGCTCTGGACGCTCCGAGTAATGCCAGTCATTGCCTGGTGATTCATCGACCGGCTTCATACGATATCATTCTCCTTCATGTGTTTGTCTTTAGTTTCCGAAAGATCAAGCCACAAGATATTTCACAATATATATGAAGTTCCTCTATTTTTTTGGTTGCAAAGCCAAGTTGCTTGTACATCTCGTGATTACCCCTCCTCCAAGCGGCTAATGCAGATATCTGGTTGGCGAGGTGTGGAAAGGGATGGACAACTGTCATTATTGGATGGCCGACATGGCCGCCTATCTATATCTAACTTAGCTTACTGAATGATGACTAAGCGAGCTCGACCCCAGGGGCAGGCGGTACCAGAGGGCAGTATGCCCCGACACGAGGATCATGTCACGAGACTGGCCGTGAGGCTGAAGGTAATCAATATTTCGAGATACTGAGAGGCTTGTTGCTTTTACATTTACTTCACCAGCAGCTGTCTATGCAACCAAGATACCAAGTCTGACTGATTCTTTATTTTGAAACTGTTAAATTTATCACTGTCGACTCGCGCAGATGCGCCCATCCAGTCGGGACGAATTTGCGATCGCGATCATCTGCGCGCTGACACTCGAAGCAGAGGCAGTTGAAGACCTTTTTGATGAAATTTACGACAGGTTGGGCGAACACTACAGGAAAGAACCGGGCGATGATAATGCATATGTTAATGGGAGGATTGGAAATCATAACGTGGTGGTGTGCTATATGCCTGGCATAGGCAAAGGGAGTGCAGCCAGTGTGGCATCGAGCTTGAAAATCAGCTACAAAAGGATTGAAGTGGCGCTGGTTGTCGGTATTTGTGGAGGTGCACCATACCCATTATCTGGTGGAGAGGTCTTTCTAGGGGATGTCATAATCAGTGACTCTGTGGTACAGTACGACTTCGGCAGGCAGTATCCTGGTGGCTTTAAAAAGAAACTGGGTGTCAGGGACACGCTTGGACGACCAAACCGAGCTATCCGTTCAATACTGGCAAGTCTCCAGGCAAGACGATCGCGCAAAGACCTTCAAGATAAGCTGCTACAACATCTACAAGCACTTCAGGAATCACTATCTGATTGGCATTACCCAACTATTGATGACATCCTCTTCGAAGCTTCATACCAACATAAGCACTATGGCCTGACTTCACCTGCGTGTCCTTGCCTTGATAGCATGTCTGAAGATATCTGCAAGACAGCTGTCGAATCACCTTGTACTTCTCTAGGCTGTGATATGGACCGGGTATGTCGACGTCGCCCTAGCACAGAACACAACAGCCCAAGAGTCCATATTGGGACGGTCGCATCTGCTGATACCGTGATGAAATCAGGCGAGCACCGTAATTGTTTGGTCCAGTCAGAAGGTGTTGTTGGTTTCGAGATGGAGGGTGCAGGGGTGTGGGACAACATATCATGCATTATTATAAAAGGGGTGTGTGACTATGCAGATAGCCACAAGAATAAAGCATGGCAAGCATATGCAGCGGCGACTGGAGCTGCGGCCGCCAAATCTTTCTTGGAGTACTGGGAGCCCACTGCTCGAGAAGGTTAGCATATAAACCCAGATCAGTATACCTGTATGCTAAATTTTCATGTTTTTTTAGACGCCAATAAATTTCACATCCCGTTAGATCTTTCAGCGGTTCCTGTGATTGAGGAGTTCATTGGACGAGAAGAAGAACTAAACTGTCTATGGGATTATCTACAACCAGCAAGTTCACAGACACGAAGGGTGGCTGTCCTCCATGGTCTGGGTGGGATTGGCAAAACACAACTAGCAATTCACTTTGCACGAAAACACAAGAATGAATTTACAGCCATATTCTGGCTGAACAGCAAGGATCAATCTGCCTTGGTTTCATCTTTGAGTTCTTGCCTCTCTCAGATACAAGGACCGCCTATAGAGGATCAGGCAGTCAACAAAGAGGAAGCAGTACAAAGGGCAAACCAAGTACTACAGTGGCTGGCAAGGCCAGGCAACACTAGATGGCTCATTATCTTTGACAACGTCGACCAGTATTCTCCAATCCAAGGCCATGGTCACTGTGGATTTGATGTCTACGAATTCTTTCCAAAGGCTGATCATGGATCTATCATGATCACTTCCCGGCTCCAAGGGCTCACTGAACTTGGGAAGTCATTTCCAGTTCAGAAACTTATATACAAAGATGCTACGCAGCTATTGTTGCAAAGCAGCGGCTTTTCAGCTAAAGACATTACACAGATGGGAGCTGAACAAGGTACTGTACTATTAACTAGACTTGAAGAACATGACTAACGTCAACAGACCTTATGAATCTTGCCAGCCTGCTGGATGGGCTCTCGCTGGCAATTGTCATAGCTGGGGCTTTCATGTGTCAAACAGGAACAACTTTTAAAGAGTATCTGGAGCTCTACCGGACTTCCTGGTTTGACTTGCAGTCTCAGTCGGCACCCAAACGCCAATACCAGCAAGGCAACATTGTACAAACATGGAATATCACCTATAAAGAGATCCAGAAACATGATTCCACTGCCGCGAAACTCTTGCTCCTACTTGCATTTTTTGATAACCAGGATATCTGGTATGAACTAATTCGAAACGGTTTGGACTACTCAAACCCGCCACAATGGTTTGAGACAGCAGTGTCAAGCAAGCTGGTCTTTAAAGCAAAGCTAAAAGCACTAGTTAAGTTCTCGCTTGTTGAAATAAAGCAGCAGGAGGGAAGCTATACTCTGCATCCCGTGGTACAGGACTGGTGTTATCATATTGCTGCCTTGGATGGACTCACAAATCAACTACAGGAGCTGGCGTTCATCTCGGTAGGAAATATGGTCCCCAGTTATGACACCAGAGATTATGCAAGGCTTGAGCAGCGATTACTTCCTCACGCAAATAATCTAATTCAAAGGAATATAGGCCATTGGCTTGATATACAGCCTGAAGACAGAATCAACATTTTTGGCGCCTTTCATGGCTTAGGTAATCTCTACTCTGATCAGCGCAAGCTGAAAGAGGCAGAGGAAATGTATCAGCAAGCACTGGCAGGCAAGGAGAAAGCACTGGGTCCTGACCACACGTCCACCCTTGATACAGTCAACAATCTTGGGAATCTCTACTCTGATCAGGGCAAGCTGAAAGAGGCAGAGAAGATGTATCAGCGAGCATTGGCAGGCAAGGAGAAGGCACTGGGTCCTGACCACACATCCACCCTTGATACAGTCAACAATCTTGGGATTCTCTACTCTGATCAGGGCAAGCTGAAAGAGGCAGAGGAAATGTATCAGCGAGCACTGGCAGGCTATGAGAAGGCACTGGGTCCTGACCACACGTCCACCCTTGTGACAGTCAACAATCTTGGGAATCTCTACTCTGATCAGGGCAAGCTGAAAGAGGCAGAGAAGATGTATCAGCAAGCACTAAAAGGCTATGAGAAAGCACTGGGTCCTGACCACACATCCACCCTTGATACAGTCAACAATCTTGGGAGTCTCTACAAGAATCAGGGAAAGCTGAAAGAGGCAGAGGAAATGTATCAGCAAGCACTGGCAGGCAAGGAGAAGGCACTGGGTCCTGACCACACATCCACCCTTGATACAGTCAACAATCTTGGGATTCTATACAAGAACCAGGGCAAGCTGAAAGAGGCAGAGGAAATGTATCAGCGAGCACTGGCAGGCAAGGAGAAGGCACTGGGTCCTGACCACACGTCCACCCTTATGACAGTCAACAATCTTGGGAGTCTCTACTCTGATCAGGGCAAGCTGAAAGAGGCAGAGAAGATGTATCAGCAAGCACTGGCAGGCTATGAGAAAGCACTGGGTCCTGACCACACGTCCACCCTTATAACAGTCAACAATCTTGGGAATCTCTACTCTGATCAGGGCAAGCTGAAAGAGGCAGAGAAGATGTATCAGCAAGCACTGGCAGGCTATGAGAAAGCACTGGGTCCTGACCACACGTCCACCCTTGTGACAGTCAACAATCTTGGGAATCTCTACTCTGATCAGGGCAAGCTGAAAGAGGCAGAGAAGATGTATCAGCAAGCACTGGCAGGCTATGAGAAAGCAGTGGGTCCTGACCACACATCCACCCTTGATACAGTCAACAATCTTGGGATTCTCTACTCTGATCAGGGCAAGCTGAAAGAGGCAGAGAAGATGTATCAGCAAGCACTGGCAGGCTATGAGAAAGCACTGAGTCCTGACCACACGTCCACCCTTATGACAGTCAACAATCTTGGGAGTCTCTACAAGAATCAGGGCAAGCTGAAAGAGGCAGAGGAGATGTATCAGCAAGCACTGGCAGGCAAGGAGAAAGCACTGGGTCCTGACCACACGTCCACCCTTATGACAGTCAACAATCTTGGGATTCTCTACTCTGATCAGGGCAAGCTGAAAGAGGCAGAGGAGATGTTTCAGCGAGCACTGGCAGGCTATGGGAAGGCACTGGGTCCCAATCATTCAAAAACTTGTGTAGTCGCAAACAATCTAGTGTCTCTTGCTAGCCTTCACGCTGAGCAAGACAGCCCTCGCCACATCCATGTTTCCCCCGACCCCCACCCGCAGTAGCACATGTATTGGGGCTGAACACCCTCAGGGGCTGCTTAAAGAACGCTCACGTAAAAGATATCCTGTATAGCATTCTGCGCAAAATAGTAGCTTTTGTATTTTCTCTTGATCAGGCCTACAAACCTTAGACTTGTAAAAAAAATTCCGCAATGATTTGAGCCCCAGGTAACAAAACTTTGACAGTACGTAGTTTATAAATTAGTATATTAAATCTCTTTGCAATAAATATCTTTTAGGTGGGTAAAAAGTGGATGTTGCGTGTATGCTGGGTCGTGGATACATTATAGGGTTGAGGTATACGATATCCGGTACAAACATACATTGTATTCTCAACGTTTCGTACGGAATGAAATGTATTCTTAATGTTTCGTATGGAAGGAAATGTACAGGACCGTCTATCGCCCTCATTTTAAGTGCTGATGGCTCAATACACTGCTCGCGCTAATGTCTTGTTAGTGGGGCAGAACAACAACTGTCATATGTTTGTTGGTGAAGGCGATTTCGAGAACGACTGTAGTGCTGTCTTCATACTGTACCTTCCCTCTCTCTGGGCACGACTGTCTGAATCGTCCCAACTTCTTCTGTCCAGGGGGCTCAAACCCAGCGCCCTTCATTTTATTCTACGCAAAGGCCTTAAATGTGAGAAGATTTATCAATACCTCGTTCACTGCCTGTCTTTTTCCTTCATTATAGCTTCCATGAATCTAGTTATATCCACAGGAATTGTACGGGGAAATTTGTTCAACAGGGTGCTCAAAAAATGCGCACTCCATACTTTGACTTAGCCTGGTCAGCTCAGCAGCCGCCGGTTCTTCTGTGGCCCAACCTAATAGCGTCTGGTACGCGTACCCATTTCTCAGACTAGCGTCTTGGGGGTGGGCCGAGAATCCAGAAGAGAGTGTGAAATGGTGAAGCTGCTGCTTTTGCACTTCCCTGTAGCAGGATGTCTGATTTGGAACTCGGTGGACCACAACACCGAATTATGGTTTCACTAGCTTGGTCTCATTCCCAGTTTCTCCAGTCATGCTGTGTTGTTCCGGGCTGTCTCAGCTGACTGGGCATTTCTGAATCGGACCACTTAACCGGTTTTCGGAGTGCCGACCACTGCCACTTGAACATCTCTGGTAGGTTCTGTGCTAGTTAGGGCAGCTCTGATGTGGTTGTTCGCAGTATCTGTAGACAAGAATCTCGTGAAGGTATTGTTGTTGGCCTCGTCATTTTCGTCTGTGAATGCGGAGCCGTGCTAGAGTCTAAGACATCCAGACCCACTCGTCAAGCGCAGGGCTAGGGTATTTATCGCCCTCTTGTAAAATACATTTGAATCAAGGCAGTTACGCAATCCCCTAACTTAACAATCAGCCCGCTGACGGTTCAGGACTTTAGCTGGGTGGGGACACTGGGCACTAGGTGTCAGACTCAAACTCGTTCCCCATTACGACTGTCCAGAGCAGATTCACGTATACAGTAGTGTCATTTTCATTTCTGGCAAATACCTCCTAGTATTTTACTCCTGAGTCACTGGACAGCGAATCACTATTTGTTAACTGGAAATATGACTTTAAAAACCAAATCTGGTACTTATAACGACATTTTGGCTTAGCAGTATATTTCCCCAAGCCTCTTCAATAAAGCAATTCGTGCCAGAGGCTTCGAGTTTACGGACACGGTCTGAGAGGCAAGCGCAGAAGATAACAATATTCAAAGCTACTGGACAGCTGTCGATAGGACCTGATACAGTAGTGGCCGTCGTCAGCGTTGAGTAGGATAGGTCTGCTCGCACCCAATGGCCTCGTCATCAGCATTCACCTCTGGGCCCGGAAGTGGTGCACTCTCACTGGTCGTTCCGACCATGGTGACGCTTTCATTATCACTCTCTGATGCCCAGTATGACTCCCCAATCAAAGTAACCTCTAAGGCAGTCTTCAAACCCTGAAGAGAATCTGCAAGGCGTTGATTAGACTGCTCTAGTCCACGTATAATGTTTTGTTGTCGGTGAAGCTCTGTAGACATCTGCACAATGTCAACTTCCCCCTGAGGAGCACTTTGTAAAGCAGAGATATTGGATAATATCTTCAGCAAAGTGTCGCTCAGAGAGGACAGCGCAACCACCCGACATTCTGAACTTCCAGATTTCTTTCGCAGGTCCTCAAGCTCCTTCTGAAGCCCTCCAACCGCTTCTGCAGCATGCTGGACAGTTGCTTCTAACTGGCTTCGGGACCACTGTAAACTAGCTATCCTCGACTCAAGCTCTGCAGAGCACTGGCGTTCCTGCTCCAGATTGGCACGTTCCTCCCTTAACCGGGACTCTATATGGGTGCGATACTCCTGGGCAGCATGATCACTGTTGACGAGTTCCTTAAAGATCTTATTGGTGACAGTCTAGACAGTCAGTTGAGGTCAGAGAGCGGAGCCCCAAAGGCTGGCTTACAAGATATGACGGCCCAATGGGCTCAGTAGATTGGAACGCCATATTCAGCAGAGCTTGATTTCTGATCTGTATAAGTGTCTCTAGTCTTCAGCCTTGCCGTCTCTTAAATATATACAGCCGCGAGGGGTCTTCGGATTACAATACAAATATTACAGTAAGCTACTATGGCCATAATTAACACGGTCAAAAACTCAGTGAACAGAGAATTTAAAAGTTTGCGCAGTCTTTACTGTACCAGTCCGTTGTTATAGATTCTCAGTATTAATGGATTGCAGGAACATTAACCAGGCGTTGAGCTTCCTCCACAATAACTGGTACCTGGCATGAATGTTGTAATGGGCTTAAGGACCCCAGAGGTGGAGGGTTATGAGTCGACCAGGACCTCGTAGTGCACAGCAGCGCGGGTTTAGACCATTTTTTTTACAGCTTTACGCCGAGAACCGCTCAATTATGGTTTTGTAAAATATCTGTATCATAGGCTACGTAATATTCCGGGGTAGTGACTTGTTCTGGTGCTTTCCAGTCTAGTAAAATTGACCAAGACCGGACCTGTGTCATTGGTCATAGCAGGGTGACTGCACCTAGTGGTTTCTTTTCAAGCTCTAACCAATAAGATCTATTCCATATACTTCTGGTAAATTGACCTGCACACAGGGAAAAGATGCACCTAGTGGGCTCGGTTTTAATCTTTAGCCAATAAGATCTATTCTACATACTCCTTGGTAAATTCCTTCTGACGCCACGCAGTGACACCAACTGTAAATTACAATTCAGGGCCTACCAGATATTAAATGATCGCCCAATATCAACAAACCTTGGAAGTTTAGAGTAGCACACACCTGACACCAGGAGCCCTTGAGACCATGAATTGAGTGTCTGCCTCCTCCTCGCTTTATTCCATTCCAGAGGAGGAAATCACTCCCCAGGATCACCAGATTCTCTGCCATGGGGGCACGTCTTCCAACCTTGAACGTCTCCCTTCCCGTCTTCGACAATGTAAGGTACCAACTACAAATGTCAAACAGGAGATTGAAGACCTAGCATATGAAGTCAGTTACTTGAAGGCAGAGCTCTCCTGGAACACTGAATCCAAACAAGCCTTACTTCAGTTTCAGGAGGAAATGCGCATTGTTTTTTATAAAATTGACAATGCGTTGTCTCAACTAAGTGTCCGTCTCCAGGGGGCGGAGCAGCGATACCTGAGCCTGTGGGGTGTCGAGGCCAACCAGGGCGACAATGGAGGAATGATCTGAATGGGAATAGTCTGTGACATGTATGGTTCAGTCAAGGTATTATTAAATAGGGAAAATTATTAAGATAACATATAAGTATTGTAGCCCCATCAGCAAATGGTACTTGATAAGTTCTCAACCATGGATTCCCAGGATAAATCGTGGGATCACGGCTTGTTCCATTGCTTTACTCCATTCAGTGTTTGTAGGTCTAGCATGCCGGACTCAGGCAAGATATACTTATTACTCTTTAGGCCTCAGCGCAACATTTACCCCATGCTGCCTCTTTAACCGGATTGGGACTCGCTTCAGGGGCGAGGAAGTGAAGGGCTGCGGCCAAGACGTAGGCAACTGACACTGTTTAATGCATAATCACTAATCATCTCAGTGCTGTCTCTTCGCGGGTGCGTGCTGCCTTGGTATCCCATGTGTACCACTGTGCTTATGACGACGCGCATTCCGTAACCGGTTCCAGTTGGATGGAAGCTGTTGTGGGGATACCATGGCCTCCTTGTGCTGCTCTTGCTGTGTCCTGAGCCAGCTTGATAATGAAGTCAAAGTGAATGCAGAAACTGTCCAGATCGGATACCAACCACCAGCTGCCATGTCCTACGGGCACTAGAAAGGGGATGCGCCATTGACGTGAAATCCTGCCCTGTACCTAGGAAATAGATTTTCTGTCCTTGGAAAATAATACCGTATTACTATATCCTTTGACCTCTGGTGGTCTAGACCTTACAGTATCTGCAGTATATAATTATCCAGCCCCAGGCCTGCCATCTGAATCCGCCGCACAAGTTCAGCACTCTCAGAAAGATGAATTTACTTCTTGGGGTTTGCCTGGTGCTCCTGGCTCACAAGGCCACCTCAGACTACGCAAGTTTGTATGGAATCAATGGGGTGCAAATCTGGACAGAGCCAGATTGCCAAGGCATACCAGCTCAGATGATCTTCAATGAGACAACATTGGCCATGAACATCACAAATATATGTGTCTCTCAGAGCTTCAGGCTCCTCCGCCCTCTCCAGGGTCAAGAACAATTTGATATCTCTATTGCTCCGGAACTTGACCTGTGGGATCCACTTAAAGATCAGTCCCGAACAAACAGTTTCGGTTGTACTTCATTTATTCAAAGCTTCTTTCCAACGAACGGGAGCAAGGGATGTCATAACACGCCTCCTTTTACTTGCCATCGGCTCTGGGTGAATGATGGCCTCCGTTCTGACTTGAGTGGCCCCG
Organism: Aspergillus nidulans FGSC A4; assembly: GCF_000011425.1. NCBI lineage: Eukaryota > Fungi > Ascomycota > Eurotiomycetes > Eurotiales > Aspergillaceae > Aspergillus > Aspergillus nidulans. The sequence continues at coordinate 3,734,142 of NC_066258.1, read as the reverse complement.
TTGATTACTCTACGCCGCTGCATACGTGGCCACTGATGATCCCTTCTTCATGCTCTAAGAAAGGATTGTCGACTCCCTCAAAGGATAGTACTAGCAAGACACCACATGAAAGCAGCACACCCTGCATTGGCGGCAGCAGCATCTCTTCTGCGAGCAACATACAGGCCAGCACAGGTATTGCTTCTTCAAGCACGGCATTATTCCTGAGCAGCACCCCTCCTTCAAGCAGTGCACCCTCCCCAGTCGTCATGCTCTCCACCACTATTCTAAGCTCTACAAGCAGCACCCCTGTACCAGTTGTGGTTACAGTGACTAAAACTGTGACCTGGGTCACAGTGACTGAGACTGTATCTGTACAAGGCTAGTGCGGACATCATACCAATACTTAGTCCTAAGATAGAGCTGAACATCACGGTTTATTGTATTTATTTTAGCTGGTGAGAAGACTATATATTTCCGTCAATGCCATGCTGCTCTGCTCACCTTTAAGTTCACCACTACCATCATCTTCCAAAGCATCAAGTATCTCGTTATAGCCAACAGAGTAGCAAAATGCATATGCTGCAGCTAGGAACCTTTGCTGCCGGCTTAGATCAGTACATGTACTGTTATAGTACTCAGCTAATTCACGGATAGTATCATCGGTTAATTTAAAATAAGCCTCTCCTGTAGTGATGGCCATCCAGCCAACCACATGGAGCATGCGGTAGGTCAGACAACTATCAAAGAGCGTTACTTGGGAGCCATAGCCATGGTCAGTTGGGAGCAAAATTGAACACAGTGTCCATCGGCCGTGCTGCTTTTCCAATAAACACGGCTTGATCGTCGAAAACGGCGGCGGAGATGGTGTAATGGGTCGCGCAACTTGGTCCTCTCCCTTCTCAGGGAGGCTGAATAGCTGACATACTTGCTCATCAGAGTAGTCGCTCCACTCCAACATCATCTCCCTGCTCGGTACAAGGTCCATGATTTCATCCGAAGCCACCCTTGCTGGAGATCCAGATGAACCTTCCCTATGACTTTTGGCACCCCTGATTTGTCTTCCGCCGCATTGAGAACAGATTCTTGAGGATGGGCAATATCTGTAGTCAGGATATCGTTGCTTATGCTGTCTTTTTTCCTCCTGTAAGTCCTTTTAGCGTGCTTAAATATTCCTGTTGATCCTGATATCTACCTCTGCAAGTTCTTTCCATTCGGCTTTGGCTGATTCTGGAAGGTCCCTCCATTGTCTCCCAAGGATCTTTGCAACAGTGGTACTAGGCAGAGGTGAGACCTCGGCGGATGCGACAACAGCTTTGTAGTGGGCCTCTCGGTACAGAAAGAATGCTGAAAAATGTTAGAGAGTTATCTCTGGTAGTGAGAGGTAAGGTGGCGAGGGCATACCATTCCGTGGCCGAGGGATTCTGGGCTTTGGTTGACAAGAACATAATGAGTCCATTGCTGATATGGAACAACAAAGTCCCCAGGAGGACAATCCCTTTCTGAGGTCTGTCTTTATAGAGTTCCGGACAAAATAAATTAAATTCAAATCTGAATAAGAATTACCAATGTTTTGTACTGTATTTTACCAGGTTATAAATATCCTTATTAAATTAACCCGAAGTTGGGTGCCTATTGGATTCACTACAAAATGGATCGGCTTCTGGTAGAGCTGCTTGAAATCATTATTTTGTTTACTCTACAAGCTTCTCTGAAGCATCTATTGAGCGTGAACAGGCTATTCCGGGCCCTCTGTATTCCTTCACTCTTTCAGTCTGTTCAGGTCGGAGTTACCTTCGCGCAACTGGAGGGTTTGCTGCAGATATCAAAGTCTTCATTTGCTCCATTTGTGAGAGCTATACGATATGAGGCAAATGCCCTTCTCGATCCCAGTATGTGCCCAGTTAGTATCTAAAGATGACCGAACTAAGTTACCAGTGGCGCCTATGATTCTACCGCCATGTGGAAGCATTTTACATCCATCTTTTATGCAATCACGCATGGCAGAAAAGGAAAAGATCTTATGGACAAGTCAGGATATACTGTGCATGTCCCTTCGCGACCTTCCCAATCTGCACACTCTTGAGATTAATCTCGTGAACAGAATCAAAGACCAATTCGGCCATGCTTCAGGCTGTATGCTTCCATATCATGATTACTATCTCGGTCCCTTGGAGAAACTTCTGACAGCCGCTGTGATGGCTCGAAAAAACAGTGTGATGATTCGAGCATTCCACATAAGAGGTTTCTACCATCAGGCTGCCATAGAGGACTGTTTTTTGCAGGCGCTGGCTTCCAAAGCGTTGCCTGATGTGGAGGAGATATGCATTACATCTACATCCCCGATGTTGCCTTTTCTTAACAAGCTCCCGCTTTTGAAGCTTCAGCATCTTGAGCTTATAGATATTTGGCTGTCTCTTCCAGCTCTGGAAAACTTCATTCGCCAGGCGGTGCATCTCAAGTCGCTATATCTGGAGGATGTCTGGCTAGTTGACGAGTTAGCAGCCCATCCGGGTGGTGAGTTTGGTATATCAAAGGGCCTTGCAACTACTATCATTGAAGTCCTGACACGACTAAGCCGGCCACTTGAGATGACCATAACACATTGCGGAAATACACGGCAGTTTGGGAGTAACAGCACCACAGTCTTTCAATCCTAGTATCTCATGCAAGTCCTGGATTTAAGCACGAATGAATGCATGTAAGGGCTGCGGGTCATGATATCCGGGACTTGCGTCCCAGCAGAGAATACGTCCAATTTACTGTTTCGGCCACGCAAGGCTGCAAACATAGGCAATAGAGATCGAACTTCAAGCAATAAACAAATGTAGTAATCGTCTGCGATACCAGAACACATAATAATTAGGGAAATAATCTTTTCCCATTTCATCAAGGAAAGCAGGGTACTTAGCAACAAAGAACTGTCATTGGTCGGGGCAAGTAGGACTTAGTCTCCCGTTTAATCTGAAGAGCAACCAATCAGACGACTGGCAGGCGGGGGGTTCTTTGTTGACCCCAAACCCGAGTTAGTGGCGAATAAAGTTTGCACCAAAGGCTATGCTTATTTGCACTTTTGTAAATCCGTACAGCAAGAACTACTGCACAGGGATTACTGCCCAATCAACATCGGCAACCAACTCTGAATGTGCAGCACACAGCCCACATCTTTGCATACTTTGGGGGACTGTGTGAGCCTAATTGCTTTGTACCGCTGTTGCCGTGGAGAAGCCAGGTTTTTCTTCACGACAATCCACGGAACTATGTGTGCTCCAAAAAGTTATAACCCAAAATCCAGAGATCCTGATCCTGCAAATGTCGCTCTCATAGCCCGAGAATGAATGTTTGCCCTCCACGGAGCCATGGCTCGCCCCTCGTGGCCTTCCTTCCCTCTGCAGGTTATATTTAGCAACGACAAGAGTCTTGTGATATTCTGCCACTACTGCGAGGCTGAGGGAATCGCTGGGCTGAGCGCATTGAATTGACGGTGGGACCACTGCTAGACTGAAAGGCTGAGACACAACCTGGTAACGAATGGCACCGTTTCATTGAGACGGTAGTGCTGGCAAGCAATGCGAAATTATTTCGAACATCATGTCAGACACAGCCCGGGGATACCAGTTAATGGTGCACTGTGTGTCATGGAAGACTTTATTTTTAGGCTGGTGTATTTGCACTGGCGCCAGACGCAGCGCCAAAGGCTGTTCTTCCTCCAATTGTTGCCTATTATCGACAAGGTTCCAAAGCTTCTTGAGTATTTCGGCCCTCCCAGAGAGAAACTCTACGTTGTTGCTCGGGCTTTGCAAGGCTGCTGGGGCGGAAACCACTGTTTCATCAGCACGGGTCGATAAGCCCTCTCCCGAGCCCCTTCATCACAATCCAGACCTCATTTATATCTGTACAGCGCATGGAGTCTGAAATTTAAAGCATCTACTATCTCTACATGCGTTGGTTGCAGGCGCTCCGTTTCCCCAAGGACACTGCTATTCATGCCACGCACGTCTGTTGAAAGTCTCCAAGCATATCCTGCATATTCATTTCGGTCTAATTATGGCGACCAATCCCGGCTCAATTCCCGTGGAGACTCACCAGCCTAGCCTGCTGTGTGTAGCCAAAGACCCAAAACCCGAAAAGCACGATGAAGCAAAAGCAATCGACATTGTGGCCGTTCATGGTCTGCGTCCGGCTGCCAACATTGATGCATGGAAAATAGCTGATGGCTCCCTGTGGCTAAAGAAGCTGCTCCCGAGGGATGTGAAAGGTGTCAGGGTGTTCACATTCAGCTACAATGCGCTTGCAGTCTTTTCAGGAGCTGACCACAAGTTGACTGATGCGGCTATGGATATGCTTTTGAAAATCACGGCTGCTCGAGCCCAAGTTCCGCTTGACCGTCCTCTTGTGTTTATCTGCCATGGTTTTGGTAGCTTCGTTGTTGAATGCGTATGTTCTCGTGCTTTCCAAATCTATTCCATGGCCGGTAAAAAAAACGAACCTTCAATGACAATTCTAGGCACTGAATCGCGCACTTAGCTGCCCCTCATTGTACCCAAATCTTGAGGGCTGCGTCAGGGGGGTAATTTTCCTGAGCTCACCCCAGAGCGCACCACTCGAGGTCCCATTTTCGGCTTTGTTAATCGACTCCGCAACCGACAGTATTATGACTGAGAATGGGATCTCGACGACTATGATTAGGTGGCTGGAGAGCAATGCGGACATTCTGCAAGCCATTCCCCGGGATTTCAAGCGGATTGCCTCCAGGATGAAAATCAAGGTCTACTCCTGCTACGAAGAATTCCCCGTGGTGCCACATAATCAGCCTGTAAATCTTCCCTGGTCCTAACGGAATGAATATACTAATTGCAACAGACGCTGAACGAGTATTCCGCAGCCGTGGGTTTGAAATTGGAGAATCTCCGTATGATGTCTGGCTGCAATCATCACTCGCTTGCTACATTCTCAGACAGGGAGTGCGACAACTACAAGTTTATTGTCTCTGCGATTAAGAAGGTCCGGAATGCTGCACGCAAGGCGAGAGAACTCGACCCTAAAGTAATTCCTGAGCTTGGGTACGAACAGCCAACTTTAGGATCACGAGATGACCACTATCAGCAGGGTAAGATACGACCATAACTATCAAATGGATGTCGTTGTTAACGTACCGCGAAGACGCAGGCCCTAGCAGCCCCGAGTATCAAAGAATATCGCTCCCTCGCATCCTGCCATTGCAGATGGATAACCCGTCATGTGCGGTCAATGCGTCACAGAAAGATGTATTCCAACAGCCAAAAAAACCAAACTTGCCCAGTTTTCAAGCACCAGCAACGTTTTCGGCCTCGTCTGTTGCCCTCGTTCCGCCCTCTCAACCAGCAGGTCCTGATCAGCTCAAGATTCCGATGCGTCCAGTGGGTTCAAATCCCGGCAGGTCGCCGCCAGGAAATACACCCGCTCCATCTGTCAGGTCATTGTCCATGACCTCGAGCAATTTTGATGGCTTTATGCCAGCATCTTCCCAAGTGGCCATCGACAGGATAGAAGCAATCCTTCCCACTGGAAACGCAACGACTCCCGTTACATCGGCACAACAATCTGCTAGATCGCCGTCTACTGCTTCAAGTCATTCAATGGGTTTTATCTCGAAGCAGCCACAGCCTTTGCCAGATAAATCAAATGCATATACTGCGCATTATTCTGCACCTGGCATGGTCGGACAAAGGCTGCCAGAGCAGGGGATGTCTCATCAGTCGCAGGTTATCCAACCCAAGATGCCTGGGGAAATACCCGGTGGTGTTTCGAAGGCACAATTACAACCACAAAATATAGATGTTGGAGAGGGGCTGCCGGATGCAAAACGTTGTTTGCCTCCCCAGAGTCTTACAGACAACGCATCAACAACTCTACGTACGACTCCAACATCCTGGGGACCCAAGTACTCGGCAACTACTCAACCTTCTCCCTCTGGTCTAATTCCACACCCCCCGCAGGTTATGCACTCGAATCAGGTCTCCTACGCCCCGTTCAACACTCCTATCAAGCAGCCACCGAGGCCACAGCGACCCGGACACTCCCAGACCTCATCAGCCGTGTTGTCAATTCCAATGAATAATTCGAAAGTACCGGCGCCTCTCCCTACCGGGGTTTCTAGCTCCTCAAATCCAAAACCGCCGCCTCTACCGAAGAATAAAAAGACAAAGACGCCGCAGCCCACAATATCCAAGAAGGTGAAGAGGGTTCAGGAAGACGCGGCAGCGGGACAACCTCCGAAGCCACCAAGGGCGACTCGCCCACCACACAAGCCGAAGCCACTCGAACCTCCCACTCAGCCACCCCAGCCCAGGCCATCTGCAAACAAAGGGCTACGGGGACAGTCGACATCCCAGAAGCCCCAGGAGCTTTCGAAGCCTTCCAAGCCGCAGAAGCCACCAAAGCTCCTCGCGTCTGCCCCAATGCATATCATCTCCCCAGGAAAACGCACCTCAGGACCAAGTCCCTTGCACCCTCCAAGTCTGGACCGACAGGTGGGCCCAGTCCCTCGGGAAAAACCCGGGCTCTTCCGCAAACTATTCAGTTCTAGCCAGTCAGATCGATCTTCTGGTGCCTCGGCGGGTGCAATGCATAATACCTCACCAGGGGTAAGCGGACAGTATAAGCCGTATCGCCCGGGCCCCAGCCAGACCTCAGTGAGTGTGCCTCAGCGTCCTCTAGCGGGTAGTACAGGATACCGGCCTACAGGTAGAACTTTTCTGCCCCAACAGCCGCACAGGCCACAGCAACCTCATATGCTTTTTGGTGGTGGCGGGCTTGGGAATGGGCATGCAAATACGCAGCATCCTGTTCATGGCCAGAGTCAAGGCCTTTTCCACGCACCCTTTCATGGTCATGGCCATGGTCCTACCCATCATCACGGTCCAGGAGCTCCTGTTCCCCACGTGCAACAGCATGGGTCACAGGGCGATCCTACGAGACTTTCAGGGGTAGGGACTCTTGGAAAGGTCGGAGCTGGTGCTCTTGGTGGTGCCGCGCTGGGAGGGTTGGGTGTCATTGGAGCCATGCATGCCCATCATGGCTCGGAGCACGAGGGGAGTTCGGATCCTGAGGGTTCGGATCCTGAGGGTTCGGATCCTGAGAGCTCGGCTCCTGAGGAGGGTTCAGATCCTGAAGAGAACTCCAATCCTGAGAGTTCAGATCCTGAGGACGGCGAAGAGAGCGATTGCGATGAAGACGAGGATGGTGAGAACGGGGACGAAGATGATGATGATGATGAGGATGATGATGATGAGGATGATGATGATGATGATGATGATGAGGATGATGATGATAATGAGGATGATGATAATGAGGATGATGATAATGAGGATGATGATAATGAGGATGATGATGATGAGGATGATGATGATGAGGATGATGATGATGAGGATGATGATGATAATGAGGATGATGATAGTGAGGATGATGATGAGGATGATGATGAGGATGATGATGAGGATGATGATGAGGATGATGATGAGGATGATGATGAGGATGATGATGAGGATGATGATGATGAGGATGATGATGATGCCGATGCCTACAGTAACGATGAAGACGATTATTATTATAGCTAGTTTGCCGTACTCTTAAGCTCTTCATAACTACCCACCCATTCTTGTCAGGAGACATCGCTTTTAATCCATCATTCCGTTCATCCACCCCTTAATCCAGGCCCCAAGTCTCGACTGCCGAGATGCCCCGAGCTATTGAGCAATCCATCTCCCATGGGAACATCACATCCAACTAGGTAAAACCAGACAGAAATATTGCTAGGTACTGGTTATCGAGCCCGAAGGCGGATTCGAAACCAGTTCCACTGCGCAAAGCCGTATATAGCTATCTATGCTACACCAGGTCTGGCCTTTCAACCCTAAAGCTAGATACGTTTGTCTGGTGTGACTCTACTTAGGGCACTGGGTCTAGTGGCAAATATGCCCTTGCAAAAGAATGGCTGCGCGAGGGCTATGCAGTGCATTGACAGAATTTCGGCCCCTGCCTGAGAATAGCAACGCTCTTGAGTTGATGTCTATATAAAATTATCTTTTATTGTTGAACTGAAATCAAGGATTATGGCTTAAATATGTAAATTCACGCACAATATGGTGAGTCTCGTCCCAAAACCCTTACGACCCGACCAGAACTGCTGGATTCATATTCGTCTGGCTCACATCTTGGCCCTGCCGCTTCCTCAAGCCCCAATTTCCCATTAGTTGGAGTAATACGCTTGTGATTCCCCCGCCCCTTGGCCAGGGTATATATCAACATTCGAGGCACTGGCTTGGGAATCATAATCCCCAGCCGACTGGTCAAGCCCCGCCGCCCGCACAATTAACCTTGCCATCTGAATCCCCTCGTGAATGAACGGATGCCAGTATTCCGTTCCCGTCTCGGCCGTTGTGCCCCCGTGGGTGACATGGTCTTGAAAATCATGCGTTTCAGCGCCCAAGCGAGACGCGGCATTTTCGTTGTCATTGATCGCCATCGCCTTTACAAGCGCATACCGGGTTGAATTCTCCCACCGTGTCCGGTCGTCGCCTTTTTTTAGAATCGGGTCGATCCACGCGAACCCACCCTCCGAGATCTTCGACGTGTCTGTCCGCCCGGAGATATTGTTGGTGGGGAAACTGTCTGGGTTAAGGGCAATGAGGGTATTTAGTAGCGCACGCCGAGAGCTCAGTTGCGTGCAGTACCGCTTCATGCGGATTCCTGCGTGGCGCGCCATCCACTCCGCCGTCAGGTGGTCCGGCGTAAATACCCAGGAGTTAGAAAAAACGCTGAAGGCAATCCAGCCGGAAATAAGATATGCGTCCCAGGTCCGCCAGGCGGAGGCGAGCACGACGAGCACCCACTGGCCCATGATCATGGCCTGTAGGAACAGGCGAAGCAGCCAGTGGTTCGCGCTAGGGTGGGTGTGGGATTTGAGCGGCCAGTTCAGGAGACGGTTGACGACGGTGCTTTCACCGTAAAAGACTTGCCAGGCGGTCTCGTTCATATGGTTTGCTGTTATGACGAGGCGCTGGTACTGGCTTGATGAGGCGTCCATACGTAGTTTGCGGGGCCCGCCTCGTGTGTAGTAGACTGCCATGCCGGTGGCGGGGACGACGGCCAGGTAGGCGATTGCGACCCAGCAGTGAAGGTAGATGGCAGCGGCTACGAAGGCAAGCAGGACCGCCCAACCAGTCCAGGAGAAGAGGCGTGGGAACAAGGAGGCCGTGGTAATGGATTCCCTGTCCTCATCTTGGGCGCGCCAGACATGGATGAATGCCAGGTCGTGCACGCGTTTATCGACCAGGGCCAGGTTCGTGTGCTGATTCTTGATCTGGTAAGCGGGTGTTGAGCCGACGCAGAGACGCAGAGTCTCCGGATTGGCCGCAAAATACTTGTCGCCGTATCTCCCATCCAGGCAAACTAGATTCGGCGAGCGCCCGAAGCGATCCATCACGCATTTTCCATCTGGAGCTGGCACTTCACCCAGCAGCTTTCTTCCCTCGTTGGAGACTGCCCACGACCACAGAGGGATCTGACCTGTGAGCTCAAAGAGATGTAGCACCAAGGGCGCATTGATGAAGCCGATCCAGGTGGAAAGGGGGAGAATCGTGGCAAGTCCCGAGAGCAGCAGGTGGGTTGGGCTGCCCAGGCTGTCGTTGAGGTAGAAAGCGTCAAACATGATGTATGCCCCACCCAAGTGAGCAGAGAATCGAGCAAAGAATTGCCTACAGTGAACGGTGCCGTAGGGACTCGTGTGGCCTGCTTTATGTTATGTTGAATCTTGTACCGCGAGGCTCTTGAAGAAAGCCCAACACTAAGGACGGCTCCGGACAATGTCTTGACAGATTTTATTCCCTGACTCTCTGCGAGGCAAGCCTTGTCAGCAGAAACGAGATAAACAGGCTGAGCATATAATTAGGAAGAAACCAGCAAGGCTGCAAGAGTAAGATCTGTGGAAAGAAGGGTGTCAGCAAAAAGCAAAAGAACAAAAAGATTCAAAGCTAGACCGCTAAAGCCACAAGGCCAAAGTTCATAAACACGAGAAGAAAAAGCAATACAAAAAGAGGCGGAGGCATGTTATTTAAATAAGTCATGGGTGAGTAGACCAAGCATCACAGCCACGTTAGTTGCTGCAACTCTGCGCTCCGGCCTCCGCAGTCTTCAGCCTTGTGCGATCTGGTCGGGGCCTTGTTGTCTGGCACATTTTTCTTATATTTATTCAATCCTGTTTCGTATCATGATTTCGAGCATACATCTAGCTAGCTCTCCAAGTTCAAATAAATATTCTCCATTAGCGCTAAAGATTTGAACCCGCGTTTATAGCGCCTTCCTCCATGCGGGGTCAGTGACTGCGTGGCTGGAGAAATATTCATACTGCGTATTTGACTCGACCCCTCAGAGGGGCTGGGTCTGCCTAAGTACGGGGTTGTATGACGGCCTCGTGCAGTGGTACTTGAGCGGGGGCAGCTTTGGGGGTTCATATTGGAGTCGACTTGCATAGCACAGCCTTGATAATTGCTAATCATTCCCATGCATACTTACAACGCTGCATAGCAGGGGCTCTCGCGTGAACCATATCTATTATTATCCTTTTCGTTTTTGGGTTTTTTGTTGGGTTTTTCTCCCTGCGCCAGTCAGTCTCCATCTGACCATCACGACAACAATACCTACCTAGCCCATCTACGGCCTCGCCAGCTCCTGTTTAACCGCTTGCTCCAGCTTCTTCCCCATCTCCACCCCCTCTACCACCAGGTGCATCCAGTACTCCTTGGCCCATTTCTCATCCGTCTGGCCCGTAGCGATGAGTTCAAACATCGCCTTCTCCCACTGCGTACGCTCCTCCGCCTTGGCCAGAATCGGGTCCATCCAGGCCGTCTGGTCGCGGTCGGGGTTGATATATGCCAGCGCAGAGAGCAGAGGGCGCCGCGTCGTGAACGCTGTGCGGATCCGCGAGATGGCCAACCCGCAGTTGAAACGCAGCCAGTCGGCCGCCGCGCGCTCGGGAGGGTATATGTACGTTACGAAGAGGGCACAGAAGGCGGTCCAGGCTGTGACGACGGCGGCGTCCCAGCCCTGCAGTGCGGAGCTGACAATCAGGAGGATCCACTGAGTGCTCACGCAGAGGCGGATGATCCAGCGGAGGAGATGCGGATGAGAGGGGCGCGTGGGGCGGAGAAGGGGCCGGTTGAGGAGGGCGTTGATTGGGTCTTTGGGGCCGTAATAGGCGCTCCAGCTGCCGCCGTTGAGGCTGTCGGTGACGACAACGAGGCGGTCTTCGGTGCCTGGGTTCTCGGATGCGAGGAGGTTCCGGGCCTGGCCGCCTAGGAGGAGAGAGGCTGCAGTTCCGGTGATTGGCATGAGCAGGAGATATGCGAAGCCAAGGTAGGTGCCGCTGACGAGGGAGAGGATGAGGATTGCGAGCCAGAGCATCCAGCCGGTCAGTGCGCTGGTCGCGTAGCGCGGGGAGACGACGCCGTGCAACTTTTCCCACCCGCGCAGGATCCAGAGACCAGATTGTGAGGTGGGCATGGGTCGCACGAGGTAGAGGTCTAGCTTCTGGCGGCGGGAGAGGTTAGGGTTTTTCTCGAAGGGGTTGCTGACCCGCTTGGTGATACTTTGGGCGCTGAGGTACAGCCTCGTCGTGGCTGCTGCGCTGCTGGGGTAATGATCTCCGTATTTGCCGTCCATGCAATGGAGCTCGGGGGATGCGCCAGGCCGATCGAGGCAGCAGGCGTCAATCGAATTATCGGACGAGAGCAGGAGTCGCGCTCCCTTAGGGGAGACAGGCCAGCTCCAGAGCGGAATCAATCCGGCCAGTTCGAAGACATGCAGTTTCAGGGCTTCTTCGCTGAACTCAATTAGGGCGCACAGGGGCAGGATGCTGACCAGCTGGGCAGCCCATTCCGGGAGAGGAGGTAGCCAAAACAGCGGCATTTTCCTCAATGGGAGTGAGGGGAAGGGTGTGATGAGCAGTAAAAATAGAAGCCCTGTACTTAGGGCGGCAGGAGTGAGATATTTATGCACTGTGCTAACTGACACTGTATAGGTGCGCTTGAGCCTCATGTTTTTCATTTTGAAGAGGGGAGCCGGAAACCTCACGACGGCGGCGTAGTGGAATTTCCAGGGAATGGTGGGGGGCAGCAAACCAACTCCAGCTGGGATGACACGAGGGATGACTCTGTACAAGCTGCTCGCTTACTAGGGTGTAAAAGTGGCAGTGAATGACAGTCCAACACGTCTTACAGCCAATGCACGATATGTAGGAAGGGCTAGCCCAAAACCGATTAGGAGCTGCATCACTAGATACTCTGATTTGATAAGTCAGTGCAGGGTGATGTCTATTGACCAGGATTGCACTTCAGCAAACCATGTAGGTTCGGTATCGTTCGCCCAGAGTTCTGTTCTCCCCTGCACCTGCTGTGCCCGCCAGGCTGAATTCTCATGACCAGCACAGGCTTCGTTTGCGTTTCGACATATTGGCATTATCTTATGATGGATGGTAGAGATGCATCAGCTGGACAGCCCAAGCAGGAGCGGGAAAAGTACTTATATTCAGCCCTTCTCTGATCTCGACAGGTAGAACCAGAGGTCTATTTTTCTCTTACGGAACTAGATTATTTGAGCAATTGAATTTAGCTTTACAGTGCAACATGTGCGGTTCAAGCGCAGATGATCTACTACCTGCACCTGTGATCATCGATGATGAGGAATATGAAATCAGCACTCCGCTCCTTCGTTATGCTCCTGACATATTTGCTCAGGAAGGTGCCGATGATAATCTTGCGGATGTTGGTTGCTCCAATAGGCACTGGATTTTCAGCGAGACTGCAGAATGGAGAGAGCGACATTATAACATGAAGCGGAAGATCGCTCGATATCCACCCTTCTCATTCCGCTCCAGTATCGATGACTGTCCAGGGCAGAAACTCCGCAAGGCAATCACCTGGTGCTGCGTGATTTCAGACTTGCAACCGTGCCACGCACAAGATTGCGTCGTAAGGGCCAACCTAGTGCGCCAGGTTCTTCCTGACTGCGCCTGGGTGCCGTTTCGAGAATTTATGGTGACAGCATTCTCGTGCTGGAGTTCAACTGTCAAAGGCCGCAACTCGAGAGTCATACCCAAGCTTCTGGATCTCGACTATCTCTGCTCACTGGTTGAGAGGATTCAGGAAGCAGACGAACCCTCAATGGGAGTCATGAACTCGCGTCTTCCGTGCCTCGACATTGTTGGCGTCATGGCTATCTGGGATTGGGTATCGTATATTGCTACCGAACAGGAGAACTTGATGCGTGTTAGGATGGACAGAATTTTCTCCTTCTACCAGTCATTTGTCTTTCAGGTGATCAACGACCCTCGCCATGAAAAAGAGCTTGGGCGGTTCGGCATTTGCCCTAGCCGGGTTTGGAACCTCCTCGTCTCCGGTGGCAACCAGCCAATGGGCTTTGTTGCCATCACCCAGGACTTGCGAAAGCTAGGCTTTCCAGATCAGGGCACTAAGCACAAGGGATGTACCGCGCAGCTCTGCCTGTTCGCCGACGAGAACAGTACGGTCAAGCGCCAGATGCATCCGCCAACATGTCCATACCAGCCCAGCACATGCCCAGAAGCATACTTTGATCCTGATGAGTTGAGAGATTACATAGCCTCTCATTCGGATAAAGACTGGGTGCCGACTGCTTGGGATATCAGAGGATGGGCCAACGACTTTCCGTCGGTGGCACCCCTACTGAAGCAGCCGCGCGGTCGCTACGTCGCTATTTCACACGTCTGGAGCGACGGAACGGGCGTTGGCCTTAAGGATCTTGGCAAAGTCAACTCATGTCTTGCGGCGTATTTTGCCCGAATTGCTCTCAGATTGAACTGTGATGGGCTCTGGTGGGATGCTATCTGCATCCCTAGCGGGCGGGATGAGAAACGCAAAGCGATGGACCGAATGCTGGATAACTACATCAATGCAACATATACTGTAATCCATGATCAGGAACTTCTGAATTTTGAATGGAGAGATGACGGCACTCCCGCGATGGCAGTGCTTTTGTCGTCCTGGTTCACTCGTGGATGGACAGCGGCCGAACTGAACGCGACCGGGAGGAGTTCTGACACAAGCGTCATGGTCCTTTTCAAGGACCCTGATAGCTCAGAGCCCCTCATTAAGGATCTCGAGACCGAGGTGCTAGTCCCTGCCGAGATACAATGGGGCTACAGCACCTTCCCCAGAGACGACAATATCCGCAGCCATGCGCATCTGGTAACCAGTGATATCATCCGTGCAGTGCGAAATTCAGGTACTTCGAAATACACTGTAATCAAGTCATTGCCACACCTGATGCGTGTCCTTGGGCCTCGGACGACATCATGGGCGAGAGATCGAATGATCCTAGCATCACTGCTGTGCCTCGAACCGGGGAAGGTTAACACATCACGCACATCCGTCGAGCAAACCAAGTGTATCCTGAACACTTTCCATGAGATTCCCACTTGCTATCTTTACCACGGGGAGGTTACCATAGCAAGCTCCGGCCGGTACTCGTGGTGTCCCCCATCCATTTTCGACTTGGGTCAAACCGCAGGCCCAATGGCCCCTTACCTGTACGGAACACCCACCACAAGCGATGTTATTATCATCAAAGATGGAATAGCCAGCGGACTTTTTGACGTCTCTACACTAACAGAAGAGGACTGCAATGCTATCCATCCTTACGGGTCCCATCCCGCTGTCCTGGCTAAGATTCGGATGGCGTTGAGCGAGCCGCACAGGTGCCTGCTGCTGCGAACTCGTGAGGATACCTTGTCGAGCGTGCCGTATATCGACACGCAGATCCTTGCGGAGGTCTTGCCTGAGCCGTTAGAAAAATTTAGAGGCAAGGAAGACCTGAGAGTGATACCCGCGAACTGGTTTAATTCCGGGACCAACCTTAGGTATGTTGGCACTGTCATTTCGAACCGACTGTCGGGCTCTGCAGTTCGTAAGAATGTGCCATGTTTTCTCGGCTTGGAGGGGGAGCAGGAGAGCGATGACGAGGATGATTCGGAAAATGGGGATGAGAGTGGGGGGGAGAGTAAGAGTGAGAATGACAGCGAGGATGAGGAGGAAGAGGAGGAGGAGGAGGAGGAGGAGGATTCAGCTGAATATGCAGAATTCTCAGACGATGACATGGAGGGAATCGCGCTGGTGAGCCTCACAGACCTGTAGCGTCGTGATATACGATGTAACTTCGAAGGTTGCAAACGAACCACTGGTATCAAGAGTCAGCGACGGACAGCCGTAAACTTGAAAAGTGGGCGAATGGGAAGACAGTATCCCTGACAACAGACTGGACAGGAGTACTAAGCAACTTATAATATCCCATAAGAAGGGAAAATTGCCATATTTGTGTGGCTGGGCACTGGTAATTCCGGTAGAACACTCTGTCGAGGTTTTGCAGGGCGCACGAAAGAGGGACTTTATTATGACCGCAAACAAGACCCTTAAGAGTCTCAAGAAACCGTCCGCTCACTTGCGAACAGGAAGGCAGAGGTAAACGCCTTCAGTCGCAGGGATCATGTGGCTTGTCGCTAGTACTTCCTTCGAAGTTGCTCAAGCTGTATGAACAGATATGCCTGGCCTGATTTCTCTAATTAATGCTAGATCATCTCCTCTTAAAACACTCCAAATTGAGCATCTTGATGATTTGCCGGAGTATCCAACTAGCGCTATCCACGGCCATACCTATGTTGTAGCATCAAGAGGACGCTTACAAGTTGAAAAGGAGCAAATATCGCATGAGGTATGTCTTTGAAAATGGTTGATGAGCAGTTACCAAGTGCTTAGATACAATATGCAAGAAACAAACCCAGGGACAGAAACGTCCTGTATACAGTCCTTTTTGCTATGCCATGCAAAATAATGGTCCTGGAAGTGCTCAGGTATATAGGCATGTGGATAACTGTCGACTAGAAAATATGACTGTCTAAGACTAATTTGAAAGTCATGGCGCCTTTGTCTTAGCGGCATATTCTCCCGATAATAACTAAATGTAAGGACCGGCCGGCGAGTAATAGGGATATCACCCTCAAACCTCACCTTACTAAACTCATTCACTTCGATAGCTCTCTACATATTGTATTTCCTTGCTGACAAGTACATACGACCATAGGGTGTGGAGAACAGGGCTTCCCGTCCGCTCAGCCGTACTTAAGCCACACGCCGGCTGGTTAGTAGTATGGTGGGTGACCACATGCGAATCCCAGCTGTTGTATGTTTTTTGACTTGGTTGCTTTTTTTTTGTATTTTGAATTGCCTGTATTCAGCATTTCGCCTGGAGTCCTGAACGAAAAACATTAGACCGTCTATTCCTCGCCCAACTATCCTAAGCGCCAACACTGCTGACTTGGCTTTCAACCTTTTGGCTGGTCGCGCCCTGACCGACTATTCGTCCCACCACAGTTTCATGTACTCCCACCACGTAAGCTCGCTATCATGGGGCGCCTTCGGGGAGCGGAAATATCGGGCATTCGGATTGGTGTACTCGGCTGCCTTTGTCCTGCCCGACCAACGGCGGGAGTATGTGATAAAAAACTGCTGAAGCTGCAATTACACCATGGCATGTTAGCACTGAGCCTGCTTTAGGGCTGAGATGACTTACCGCCTGTCCCTCTAGAATGTGTTCGGCTGCGGTGGTTCATGGCAATTAGCAATGACTCTAATATCTTCGGCCCCCATTCGAGCCCTTGTCATATGGATTCGTGGGCGTTGGAATCTTCACTACCTGATTAAGGAATTTAGCAGCCAGACCTCCAGTTGTGGTGTTAACACAATTCCACCGCCAACACCTTCCACCGTCCTTATATCTAGGTGCTCCGAGCCCTGCTAACCCAATTTACTACTACTATCCCTCCTTGGGCTTCATTGGCAAAGGTGAGGATTCATTGCAGAGGACGAGTTGGGGTCAGGATCATTGTTAAGAGACTCATTAAGCCTATGGAAGGTTGCAGCTAGGTTCAAGGAATAAGCAAATTATTGGTCCAGTTTTCTATGACGTACTTTTCCAGAAGCTATTGACATACCTTAACTCACACTAAGCTGGGTACTAACCTAAACATCCTTCTGGAAACGTCCTTGTAATGCTTGAACACCAATTCGAATTCGAAAGTGGCGATGATTATACGACCAATCATGAACGGAAATGGTTGATTCGTTTATGTCTGTCATGGCGAGCTCTACTAAAATCACGTGATTATTGAATGACTCAGAAATTTCGAGAGCTTTCGCGACGCGCCAATCGAGAATGCTCTTGGCGATTCGTGCAACAGTTACGGCTATCCAGAAACGTCGCGCCACATCCAGAATTGACAATGTCTACCGTCATCGACATGTCTCGAATGCAAATAAAAGGTATAAAAGCAGTTGCGACCCCGTGTCACTTCGACTACCAGGAAGCAAAGCAAGTGATAAACCAAAGCATTGTCTGAAGCAACGAAGCAACTGCTATACAATCTTCTACCATAACAACTTATCCACTTCGTCCCCCATAACCATCACAATGTCTCTCTTCAGAACTATCCCGACCCCTGGAGAATTCGCTCCTCTCTTCCGTCTTCTTGACGACTACGACGTCCACCGCTCCACGCGCGGCCAAACTGTCGTGCAGTCCTTCGCACCTCGCTTCGATGTTCGTGAATCCAATGAGGCCTACCACCTTGACGGTGAACTCCCTGGCATTCCACAGAGCAACATTGAAATCGAGTTCACCGACCCTCAAACCCTGGTGATCAAGGGCCGGTCGGAGCGCGAGTACCACTCCAACGACGAGAACAAGGCTGAGCAGGCCGAGACCGAGAAGCCAGTTCAGGGTGAAAGCAGCGAGGTTGCAAAGACCGGCGAGAAGCAGATTTCCACCAAGAAGGCCGCTAACAAGCCGCGCTACTGGGTCAGCGAACGCTCCGTCGGCGAGTTCCAGCGCACCTTCACCTTCCCGACTCGTGTCAATCAGGACGATGTCAAGGCCAGCTTGAAGGACGGCATCTTGTCCGTGATCGTTCCCAAGGCCGTGGCTCCCTCTGCAAAGAAGATCACCATTCAGTAAAACCATCAAAACATCATGAGCGATACGAAGTCACGAATTTTCCGAATGTTTTGACTAATCAATTTTCGATGTTTCAACTTCACGACTACCTAAACTTGGCTTTCAAAGGATTTGCATAGCAGTGGTGTTGTGGTGTTTGCTGTTGCACTCGTTCTTTTTGGTGTTTACTAGGTCATATTTCCTAAACGTTCCCAGATTTCTGTACTTTTAAGGATTACTTTAATGATCTAATTCAGTTTCCAAGTCGAGGTTAATTCAGATTTCCTCGTGCAGCTTGAACCTATCGAGTAAATGTTATTAGTGCTGGGTTTGAGACTGTAAAACATCTTTGCTATATCCAATCTACGTATCAAGGAGGTACGGATGTCATCTTGTAAGACACCTCCGCACGTCTGGGAACTCCCAGCTGCAAGTTATGACCAGTAATAACTCACCAATGAATGATCTTAATTCATACTAAAGGAGTGGTGCTGGCTAACTAGCACAGTAACTCGGCTCGGTAGCTCAGGCACCTCTCCTCAGGATACCATAGCTATGTAAGATAAAGAAAAGCCCAGACATCCTTTCATATATAACAGTGCTTCAAGCAGCCAAGGTGCTATTTCCATAAGGCCCATATACTGCTACATCCTCAGTATTACTCTTGAAAAGACATTGTGCAAACGTCATTGTGCAAAACCGGCAATAGATAGAAAGCCCTTAATCAAGTTCTCCAAGTAGTGGCAATACGCTAGGTGGCAATGAAGCTGTCAAGTCAATATCCGCTTCTATAGCCCTGTAGATCCAGTCCTGGATTTCCAGCTGCTCGAATGGACCCTCGTAAAAACCGTCCAGGTGCTCCTATAACAGAGGAAATCAAGAAATGGTGCTTAGGGCGTCGTAGACGCGTGGTCTCCGAATATAGCGCAATATCGATGGACCTCAACGGGGATGCCTGTGTGAAGCACTCACTAGCCCACTTGGAAGCTGTGACTACTCTGCACCGGTGGTTGGTGACGGATACGGGCCCATTGAAACTGTGGCATGCTCACTTTGCTAGACAGAAATATAACGCAGCTGGAGCAGAAATAGAGGAAGGGGATTACGCAGCCACAAGAAACGCGGTCGACGAATAGTTGACCTGCTGCGTGGCTTCGTGTGCATTGCTGTACAGAGGCTGTGATAGACTTGTATGATTCCATATTCAGCAACCAAGCCTCACTCGTGGCTTTGGGGTATTGTCGCTGTAGCAACGCGTGTCCGTTGGAGGCTTAAAGACAAGCTACGGACCACCACAGATAAAGCTTGCAAAAAATATATAAAGGCAAGGATTTGATTTCATATTCTGTAGAAATGTAGGCTCAAACTTTACTCTCAGCTCCTCCCAGACATGGTCGGATAACGACGAATATAGGCGTCCAATGTGGCAAGTCATCTCTTTGGCCCGAGTATCCAGTACCGTTATCATGCCGCAGTCAGTCATGGCAATGAGGGGGTTCTAGAGAAGCTTTAAACTTAGGGCTGACATACATCCTCAAGCGGGGCATTGTGGACTTCGCCTGTAGGTGGCTTGCATGATATACCAGTGATTCTGATGCCTATAATGATACCAGGCTTCAGGTGGTCACAAAACATTTCTGTTTGAGTTAGTCCATTTCGCGCAGTCTACGGAATATATTAACCAATCAGACAGATTGACGGGGGCCAGAATCCTAGTAGAAACATTAAAACGCTCATAATAATCTCGGTCCTATTCAAACCAAGCGCGTGTCCTTTCACGGCTAAGGGCAACGGAGGTTGGCAGAGTTCCCTGCCAACTGCAGCAAATAGTCACTGTCACCAGAACATGCTCCTAAATATTCTTTAGTATTTACCTACAACCAACCCTCCTCCATATCGTTGATGTACAATCGACTTACCGGTCAGCATTTCAGTCGATATTGGCTTTCACAAAGGCCAGGATGCCCGGCGATTCCAGTCCACGTTCAATGGAGGAACAGCGGCCACTGGAAAGGGGAGGACTGGTCCTATTCTCACACCAGAACTCGATGCGCTCGAATATAGCAAATTAAAGACAGGATAGCTCGTCCTAATGACAGTATGACCACTGGCTTGAAAGGGAAGACCCTGATGATTTTCAGGTGGACAGAAGACTATCAGACAGAATCGCAACATGCACGGCACCTGCGGAGGAGGGACAAGAGGACATTGCCGACAAATATACTTGTTCTCGCTGATACGTTTTGTTGCTAGTCTGAATAAAAGCGAATGGAAATATATGGTCTTTGGACTTTCTCTCTCGGCCATTTGTGGTGGAGGTAATCCAACCCAAGCTGTCTTCTTCGCCAAGTGTATTACAGCCTCTCGCTTCCTCTCTCAGAGAACTCCCAGATACGGCAACAAGCCAATTTCTGGTCGCCGATTTATTTGATTCTTGCCTTTGTACAACTGTTCGCTCTCATCTCTCAAGGTATTGCGTTCTCCTACTGTGCAGAGCGACTTACCCATCGGGTTCGCGATCAAGCATTTCGATATATTCTTCAGCAAGACATTGCTTTCTTCGACAAACGTCTCTCAGGTGCTCTCACGTCTTTCCTGTCCACTGAGACTTCCCACCTGGCCGGGCTATCTGGGATTACCTTTATGACGATTCTCTTGCTGGTCACAACCTTAGTTGCCGCCTGCGCCATTGGTCTGGCCGTAGGGTGGAAGCTTACTCTGATGTGTATGTCCACCATCCCCCTTCTTTAGCCTGTGGGTACTTCCGTTTGGCCATGCTGGTCCAGCTCGAGAAGAGATAAAGAAAGCCTACGAGAAACCTGCAAGCTATGCCTGCGATGCCACCTCAGCTATCCGAACCGTAGCTTACTTGACCCGCGAGGCGGACATTTGCAACCACTACCACAAGCAGCTCCTCTCGCAAGGCTACACACTGGTGTGGCCTGTCCTCAAGTCATCCGTTCTTTACGCGGCATCACGATCACTCCAGTTTCTCTGCATGTCTCTCGGCTTCTGGTATGGAGGGACCTTGTTTGGCAGACGCGAATATTCCATGTGGGTAGATGACTCCACGAACAAACGCCATATCAGCTCTAACTCTCCTGCTCAGATACCAATATTTTCCTGTGTTTCACGCAGTTATCTTCGCGGCGCAATCTGCAGGGACCATCTTCAGCTATGCACCGGATATTGCGAAAGCTAGGCACACTGCTGCTAGTCTTAAGGCTCTGTTCGACTGAACGCCAGATTCCGATAACTGGAGCCATGATGGTGAGATGGTCGAGAGTATAGAATGCCATGTCGAGTTCAGAAACGTGCATTTCAGGTACCCAACGCGACCAAACCAGCCTGTTCTGCGAGGACTTGAACTGCATGTCAAGCCCGGGCAGTACGTTGCGTTCGTCGGAGCTAGTGGATGTGGCAAGTCCACTGCGATTGCCCTCCTGTAGAGATTCTACGATCCAGTAGTCGGCGGTGTCTATGTCGATAGCAAGAAATTCTTGTCGTTCAACATCAACAAGTACCGCTCCCATCTCGCACTTGTCAGCCAAGAGCCAACGCTCTACCAAGGTACCATCCGGGAGAATATTATGCTGGGCACAGACTGAGATGATGTTTCAGACGATAAACTTGTGCTCTGCTGCAAGAACGCAAACATCTACGATGTCATTATCAGTCTGCCAAACGGTTTAAATACCATCGTCTAGCCCAGCCTGCACCCTCGCCTCCTCCACTTTTAGATCCCTGACTAACGGCGCTATAGTGTGAACCATACTTTGTCCCTGAATAGCTTGGTGGTGCAGTTTGAGTATGATAATGGACGATATTATCCTCTTCACTATCCTACTACGAGCACGAGCGTGATTGACAGGTGAATTGATCATAGCCGTTATCACTCGTTTCAATCAGGGCGTAAGCAAGCTTACCCTACTTTTATATTTTAATTTCGACATCCCTGACAGTGAGCAAGACTATGCATTCCCCAACGATGGGGTATGCACTAGGACCCCTAAAATCATTTTTGAGACAACTGTTGAGTGGATAGGACGAACTTGCACGCAAGGATCCTGAGCACCATATCTTCCTGCTGCTTCTCGAGGGTGGACTGTACCTCGCCCCAGTAATTGATCCACAGCGGATCCTCGACCTAGGCGCTGGGACTGGGATATGGGCAATCGGTGTCGCAGACAGGCATCCCTTGGCGTCAGTTGTCGGGGCCGGTCTCTCCCCGGTGCAACCGTCATTGTAGGTCGCTTGTATGGGTGGTAAGTGGTAGGATACCTGCTGAAACTGTGTCAGTGTCCCTCCAAATCTCAAGTTTCAGATCGACAACTGAGAACGATTGGGCCTTTCAGCGCAATTCGTTCGACCTAATCCACTCTCGGCTGCTGCTGGCCAGCGTCTCCGACTATCCGAGGCTGTTCCGTCAAGCGCTGAGGTACGGACCTGAGAGACATTCTATCCCAAACTATAGAGTCTCAACCCGCGGCTAAGATGTTTCCATCCTGTGGTAGTGCCCTGAAGCCTGGCAAATATTTCGAGATGCACGAAATTGACTCGGGCATCGAATGCGATGACGATTTCAATCCCGCAGACAGCAGTGCACTGCAGTGGTCCAACCTGTTCTTTGAGGGTCGTAGGAGAATCGGTTATCCCATTCCCGCACCAGCCGAGTACAAAACCCTAATGGAAGAGGCTGGGTTTGTTGATGTGAGGTTGAAGATCATGAAAAACCCCACCAATGTCTGGCCCAAGGAGAGGAATATGAAGCGGCTGCTCTTGTAAGTCCTCTATACTTGTGCCGAGAGTGAATTGTTGAGTCGTAGTATACATTGACCAACCACCTAAACGGCCTGCATGGCTTTACAATCGACCTCTTCACTCGAATTCTGGGCTGGACCGCTGAGGAAGTCGAGATCCTGATCGCGAATTGTCGGATGAAATGGAAGGATAGCTCTATTCATGCGTATCAGAGAGTGTACGGAGCCATCTACCAACTTATATTTACTGTCCACTAACCAGCTATAGGATTTTCGTTTATGGAAGGAAACCAGAGACCTCATAAGCGCCTCATAACGGGTACGATGAAATTTTTGTTCATTTCTCTTCACGGCTCTGTACTGAAATTACTAGATTTAATTGGCAAGAAAGAATCATGAACGGAATTCCCGAAATACACCATGTCACAGTGGTCGGATAGAATGTGAAGAGTCTCACTTACCAGCTGCAGCCTCCGGACTATCATTATGTCTGTCTCAGAGCCACTACCACTGCTATCTCTCCCCACCGAGCATTCTTTGCAATCTGCCCGGTCCAGTCTATGTGACAGGAAAAGCTGCTGTGCTTGATCCGTCTTGTCCGGTGCCAGATGTGTCGTGCTCAAGAACAGCCCCTTCAATCGAGAGATCTTATTCCACCATATTTATGATCCTAGTTGTTGCGCCGTCTTCCATGCTTCTCCAGAATAAAATGCCCTGTGGTGCTGGAACTGTGTGCCTTACTCCCTGTTACTTGGATACCCACTCATCCGCCCTCTATTTCCTTGTCGTGACATTCATTCTTGCTGCTGTGTGCTGATGTTGTATAACATCAATTTATAGAAACCTGATCCAAGGATTCGCATGCCACTAAGTGGAGACTGAAGAGGCTGAGAGGGTATACTCTGTTAAGGCAAATATCACAAGCCGGGACATTCTAGACTTGATTTGGAAAATATAAACCAGTCCAACCGTGGCTCAAGATTTTGCCCCACGTCCTCGTTAAGGTGTGGAGAATAGAAATGTGGAAATATCAATCCAGATCGGGCCCAGTCCAGGCCAGGTTGTATCAGGAAGTTATACACCAGGACCTAAACTCGCATCTCCTCCCTTTTGACCTCTCGCATCCAACGAATCTGATAAGTGCTGAAACATACTGTAAGCCGACTTACAGCACTGAGTAGACTTCTGCTCTTCTGCTTGTTCTCGGTGAGTGGCCTGAGGACGACGGTAAATAATCCGTTATTGTCGTCGCCAAAGTGCGGAACGGAAAATCTGAGTTTTTAAAAGATATAGAGCGTTGAAACAATTGTGATCCTCCCAGGGATAAAGTTTACCACGTCAGCATGATGTGCAAGTCCACCTCTCCACGATTTCTTCGTCGCCACACCCTAAGTCGATAACCACCTTGCATATGGAGGGCACGCTCGAGCCATCGATGTTGCTTGGGTTCGCCTGGTGAGTGTCCTTATTACATCTGCTGACGTCGATGAATTGGCCTGGGCGTACTCTTCCATGGCAGTTCCCTATATTGAGGTGCTGTTTGATCCGCAGATGCACATGGTTCGTGGCGTGAAGTACGACGTCGTCGTGGACGGCCTCATTGCTGCCAAACGGCGGTCGATTAACGAGTTCAATCTAACGGTCGAGTACATTTCTTGCATCTTTCTATCCCGGACTCGCCTGCACTGATTAACACCATCTGAAACGGGACGACCATACTAACCAACAATCCGTGGAAGGCTGGTCTAGAGCGAGGAGGGGTATCCACCCCAAATGTTCTCTGATATGTCAAGCATTTGTTCCGGCGAAGGCCAGGATGACTGCTCACATTGGCCGGGGGTCCGGGCCAGAAGCTGTTCGCGAGGCTCCGGAGCATCTGAACGTGTAACGAATAATCACGGCGTCACAGCCGCGCAAGAACAAAATGCCAGAAATAGCGCACATTGACCAAAGATATAACCGCACTGCTTGAAAATAGAAACGTATTCTCAAATCCATGCAATCGAAGCTAATTATCCACGGCAATGAATGGCCTATGGTGCCTCTTTTAGCCGCCTAGCTGTGTAGCCGCCATGGCTGAAACTCATCACCGCAACCAATGATATGGCCATAGAGAACCATCGTACCTTTACAGTTCACGAACATAAAGCGCCTAAGTATTCTTTCTCCTGATTTAATTGAGCCAGCTGAGTTTGCTCATCCTCTACCTTGGTTTGAAAACAAGGGCCATTTACCTCAGCGGACCATAGTGGAGTGAGCGGAAGACCAGTACCGACAGTCGCTAGCGACAAAGTCAGGAATCAAATATTATAACAATATTCTTCTCTCAGTTGCATTGACTGTCCAGACATGGCATCGGCCTCACGTCCAAGGTGCGACGAGTTCGAGATTGCGATATTCACCGTCTTAAAGGTCGAGCGCGACGCCATCGAAGCGGCTTTGGACGAAGAGTATGAATGCGACGGCTTCGTCTACAGCCGGGCACCCAGCGATGTTAATACCTATACTGTCGGACGGCTTGGTTGCCACCATGTCGTATTGGTGTACCTCCCCAGGATGGGTAGCATGGACTCTGCCCCGGCTGCCGCAAGTATGAAGGCCACGTTCCCTGGCATCAAGCTCGCCCTGGTGGTCGGAGTATGCGGTGTGAATCCCCATTTAAAGGACGAAGATGGACATGAAGTTCTCTTGGGCGATGTCCTGATCAGCACTGCTGTCGTGATGGTAAACTCCGAGCAACGATACCCAGGTCGGTTGACCGTCTGGACAGAGATTGAGGACGTGCTCGGTCGTGCACCAACAATGATTCGCGCTTTCTTGCAAAAGCTCCAGGGAGTGAAGACACATGGAAGGCTCAAAAACAAAACCACGCGGTACGCCAATGCTATTGTGATGGGTCTGGGCGGCCGTGGTGCATATCCGCGGACAAACCAGGACAAGCTGTTCCCCACACAGTACCGACATAAACACCAGGATCCTGAAAAGTGTTCCATTTGCGCACGATGCACGGTGCCACTTCACAGAGTCTGTGACAACGCTCTGGTCAGTTCTTGTGGGAGTTTGGGTTGCGATGATGGGTGCCTGGTACGCCGAAAACGTCTTGAAGATGGCAAAAGACTTAGACTCGCCGCATTTTCGTCAAATGGTGCCACAGGTACAGGTGATCCTTTGCAGCCTTGTATCTGGTTTGGGCGATTTTCATGCTCCGAGTTCGTGTTGAAGAGTGGGATCCACCGTGATCAGGTTGCGCGAGAAAACAAAATCATCGCCTTCGAGATGGAAGGAGCAGGCACCTGGGATAACTTGCCCACTATTATCATCAAAGGTGCCTGTGATTATGCAGATAGCCACAAGAACAAAATATGGCAGCCCTACGCCGCAACTACCGCTGCAGCGTGCGCAAAGGCAGTTGTGGAAGAATGGAGGACATCCCAGCTGCAGCCTGGTACGCGATTTTGATAGGAGACGGGGATGTTTAATCAATAGGTGTAGAAATATAAATCCGGCTGTTTAATGAATAAGAAAGTGCGATACAATGGTATGATTCAACAGGGTGTCGCACGGGAGTCTTCACAACTTGAAAGATTCACCTCACGTTCGTAATGCAGCTTTCAACTATATATCGGTCAACGTGTTTAATATGTTCCCTTTGAAGGCCCACACGTTTCTTGCTGGATACCTTAATTTCACTGCATACCATAGGGCATTGAATTCGCACCTTGAAGTAAACCCAATACCATTTTTATCTTGTGAAAAGCTCTGCCAACCTTAGGCCCTCGATCGCAACTGGGAGGTATTTGTTAATATGAACATTAGACCATTACTTCGCAGATATAACAACTAGCATCTGGCCTGCCCTCTCATTTTATTATGAACGGTTATAGTTATCTGCCAAACTTCCAATAATCATATCTTGTAGTTTTGTAGTGTTGCAAAAATCACTGGTAGAGGGTCAGGTCTGTCTCAATCTCCCAGGCTGACAATATACTCGCAGCGCTATGATTTTCGCCCTCCGGAAATATAAAATGGGATGCTATCTCCATATTTTGGCGAAAAAAAGACGTGAAGTCGAGGGCATTAACACACTTGCCATCTCATCTGAACATCGTTTATTGGTCGAATATCGGTCTACTTATATGCAGTTCTCTCGGTGGTTATAAGTGTACAATAAGATTCTCACTCTTTAATCTCCTTCTTATGGAATACGTCTACGCGGGTTAGCATGGCACTCTCCGGATCCAGTTAGAATCAACTTACTGGGTATCTCAGGCATCCAGCTGGCTCTGTCCTTGCAGAAGAATTCGCCCTTGGGCGGTAGTACCTCCGGATCATCGAGCGATCCAACGACGATGTACCGAAATTTATCCTTAACAGCGTCCTACGTCTCCTCAGCACAGCAGCCCCTCATGAAATAGTCAGCGTAGAAGCTTACCCCGTATTCACAGATAAAACTCCCACAGTTATCACAGAACTCACGATGCACAATTGATCCCGAGCCATTATCGGCGGCAAACTCTTTCGTCTTGCCGGCCGTAATCTTCAGCGCGTCCTTGGGGATCTTCGCTGTCAGGCCGTAGTTCCCGCCAAATGCTTTCTGCATCGACTCGTCAATACCTGCGTTCCATACCGCAATCATTCTGAAAGCGAGGCCAAGAATTTGATACCTTGCAATTCTTACAATGACATAATGACGTCCGCGCGTCGTCGGGCGACGAAAGAGTCAGATCGTACTGTATTTTGCGGCAGGTGCAGGAGCCGGTGTAAGAAGGCATTGCGCGGACAAGAGAAAGCAGGC
This sequence comes from Aspergillus nidulans FGSC A4, assembly GCF_000011425.1. NCBI lineage: Eukaryota > Fungi > Ascomycota > Eurotiomycetes > Eurotiales > Aspergillaceae > Aspergillus > Aspergillus nidulans. The sequence continues at coordinate 3,706,551 of NC_066258.1, read as the reverse complement.
GGCGTTGAATTGTTAGGCTCATGAGTTAGAGTGAGGACCTTGCGTGTTGGCTGAGAAGATGGTGATGAGGTGAAGTGTCCTGTTGAGTTGAATGGGTTGGGTTGTTTACGGCGCGCGTAAGGTTGACGTCATTTAAGCAACGATTCCTGGTATGGCAGGCACAAACCAACGACTGTAGAAGTAAGCATAACTGAGAGAGGCAGCTCTTGTGATTGAACGAAGTCCTCGTATAGTGCTAGCTCCAGAGTCGCTCCATGGGTCACACCGTGGAACGCAAAAAGCGAGGTACAATGCTCCTTGTAAGAGCCATGACCTGTATGAGAGTTCTTCCTAGAAGCCATGCTATGTATATGAATAAGGAGCTATGTGAGAATATCAATGATCACACGCCTCCTTGCTTTGACTGTACTCGAGGTGGAAAAGAGATGATTTGAGAGAGGAGCTCCACGTACTCTATTCACACAAGACGGATATGGGACATTTTTGTGTATCTGGCCACCCGCGCAAGGCTCGCTGTACTTTTTAGCAGATAGCCTGTATTCCACTATCAGTGCCTAACTGTAGGACAAAACTGATATTGTGCAAGTAGCGGCCTCGGAGACTGCCTAGTATCTGAATCATGACGCAAAATTCCTTAGTAAGATGGGTATATCGCATCCTCAGAAATGACAGCCCTTGACCCACAAACAGAGCATTCTTAGCGTACAGAACTGTACAAACCGTACAGTACAACCTCTGTGCCAGCGAAATATTCTTGTTGAGGAGCATGCATTGTTAGTAAGCTATATATGTGAGCGGCGCGAAAGCAGAGCGTCTTTGCCTGATTGAAATCCAGAACAGCTGATTTTAAATACCAGGCAAAACATCTGAAATTAAAAGTGATGCTGCCAGATCTTGGAAGACTTAATAGTTGTTACCTAAAGGAGGGAAAGTTGTACGGAGAAACATGGGCGATGCAGGAAGCTATAGTTGTGTTAAAGCCCTAAATATTCTGGATCAAGTGAAGCTTGAAGAACTGAATGACAACTACGATATTCACCTACTACAATAAGTGACGTCTGTCATTCTGCCGTTGACTGCCTGAGGTGGCTTTCCCTGCTCTCCTTGTACCCAGCCGTAGTACCCAGATATCTTCTTGAAGCCTACTCCCTCCACACCAAGATCCCATTCTCATACAGCCCGGTGACTATGCCCACATTCCTGACTGCATCCTTGGCGGCCGTAGCACTAGACCCGAACCCACTGGTGGTCACATACAGATTTTCTACCCCTTTTGCCGCCGTCCACCTGGCCACCCACGATGGCGCCGTGGACTTCCAGCAGTCCTGTGGCACGAGACCCTGCGCATCAATACACTCTCTCCTCTTGCGTACTGCCTTCTCAAGGCTTGGCGGATGCGGGTGTCCTGCGATCAGGAGCGCCCCGTCTTTGTCTGTTGAGAGATTATCCGGCAACAAGGGCATCTTGATCGCCTGAAGGAATTCCAATCCGTTCTCCGGCAGCCGCCGGTAAAGCCGAACCTCCGCAGCAGCCGAAATAGCAACGGCAAGTGTCGTCTCATTCAGCAGAGTCACCCCGTTCACAAAGGGGCCTCGTGCAACAGTCCTCACTTCAACGGACTCCTTGTCGTCGCCAAGCTTCACATACGCCACTGTGCCCCCGGGAATACCGGCGTATGTCTCAAAAAGCGACAAGAATGGGTGTTCCTTCCGAAGCATATAGTGGTCATTCGTGACGTAAAGCTCGTGATCGCTCAGCGCAATGATCGAATTCGGCCCGGGCAGCAGCGGGTGGATCACGGACCGAACGTGTCGAGCTACAGGCACCTTTCCCTTTGCATCCAGAACAAAGACATCGACACGGGAGCCATCAATGTGATGGTTACACACAAACAGAGTAGCGGTGTCGCGGCGGTACTCAACGCCCAGCGGATGGAACGAAAAGTCATCGGGCGTATCGGTGAATACGATCGGCTGCAGGACTTTTGCCTCGTCTTTCTTTTCGTCCTGATGCATCTCCAGATCTAAATCGATCCCATAGCGATAGAGCCACAGCTTACCATTAGGGATCCTCTCTCTTTGCGGATAAAACGTGCCCATCACCGTATTCCATAGATCCCGCCCAGGGTCGCAGCTCAGGATCGCAAACGCGTCTTCCTCGACGATAATACCATCTTCGCAATTGCGAACACCAGTGTCTGCAAATTTTAGCGCTGATGAGCTGAATTTGTTGGTTTCTTCTAAATTCTCGGGCTTATTCTTGAGAAAGAGGGTGAGGGGATATTGTCGGCTCTGCAGGTAGGGCAGGGAGACGGCCAGAAGCACGGCGGCCTGGACGCTCTTGTTAGTGAGCAGGACCTTGGAAGGTTGGGGTAGTTTACAATTGCCAGCCGCGAGAGGGTCCGAAACGAGGCCATAGTGCGAGTAGTGGGTGCAGGACATTAAAGACCGAGCAAGGAAAAACGGGCGTGGCTGAGCTTATATACTGGAGCTTCCCCACCCGCACGAGCTGAGGAATTGAGGGGTCCACTGTAGGACAAAATACGGAGTTAAATAACCTATTATCTGAAAGTACGGCAGAAAGTAACTAGTGATACAATACGGATGCCCTAACACAATCACTGGAATGTCTTTTTCCTGGCAATTGTGGTCACGGTTGTACATATATCAATAGATTATGCCTTTCTCTCACTAAGATATCGCGGCAGCAAGCGCGAAAGGTAACCCGTATAAGCAACACTGCCCCTTGGACCCCAAACGCAGCTATATTCTCGTATTATTGGATCATATCAGTCAGCATATTTCTCGCCCCGCCATGCAGTCAACTGGTAATTGTGCCGGTCCTTATCTCTAACCCCTCTCCTAGCCTTGTCAGCATTCTGTACTTGAGTACGAATATATATTTATACATATGTTGTTCATATGTTAATTTCTCTATTTATTCTATTCTATTCTATTTTATTTTTGGTTTTTCTTAAAAAAAAGTAGGACAAAAGCTGCTACTGGCATATCGCTATCCAAATCCCTTACTGTGTCACCGGTCGACCCATATTTTACATTGCTATACTAAACCATCCGGAAAATGCTCCCTCACTTTAGCTTCGTTCACATCCCGCCGCTCTTTGTCGCGACTGCTACAACTCTTGGCGGACTCCTCCCGTTCTTTGATGCCGAGAAAGCGATACTCGAGTTCGGCCTGCCGGCACGGATCGCGTCCTCTAAAGCTGCACAAGCAGTAATGGTGCTCAAATGCGGTCGAATCACGGCGTTCGGCCTGACGCTATGGACTTTTTACGCGCAGGGAAGACTGGAGGAGTTTGATACAGTGCTGATTATTCTGGGCGGGTATGTTGGTGCCGTCGACGCGTGGGTTTGCTGGACGGAGGGAGTGCCGGGGAAGGCGGTTTTTCGCGGTCTGTCTGGGGCTTGTATCTGTCTTTGGGGAATGTTGGGGTTGACGGGACATACCGTGCCGGGGTGATATGTGAGAATATTATTGATAATTGTATCCGGGGATGTATTGAGACTGACTGGCTAACTACACTCGCCAACCGCCTTGATAATGCACTAGCTGGTTGATCAGTTTTCTACCACATAGATCTGAGATCTAATATAAGTACAAAGACTCATTTTCTCATCTCTTCCGAGCCCGCTAGTATCTCTAAGCTGAAGATGCCCACTAGGCAGATAACGAGCCGAACCACCAGGAATGCTGAAAGCAGACAGTCTCGCCAGCCCGGGCTGGTCCCGCAAGGCCATGTATTTGATATATTATCTACCTTCACTGAGTCAATTGCCATTTGCTTGATAGCCAGGATCGTAGTCCAGCGGGAGCCCTGAGCATACCACGTGATGTGGGAGGGGTTGCACTCAGCTGAGACCTTTCTGGCTTGCTTACATCTATACCTGAGCGCTTATGTCAGTCGTGACCTATGCCAGTTGGGAAGATTCACGACTGGGCCCGTTAAAGAAAACGATGCGGTGGCATCTCACCGTGTATCTAATTGGGGTTTATCAGGAGATGGGCGAAGTGGTAAGAATTAGCCTTTGGACATCTTTATGGCTCAAGTATGAATAGCGTGCAACGAAGTTTCATCGTATTATACAGCTATCAGATATATGCTCATAGCTCTAGAGAGTATGTCTCCATACTCTTATTTGGAATTGCCGTTCGGGTTCCGGTAGCCTAATGCGCCTATGATCTGGGGCTCACCTTTCAAGCACTCGTACCTGACCAGAGTTGATCCATACAGCCCAGTCGGCCAAACCTGCCGCTCAACGTGCACTAGAACTAGTTATACACCCTGGAGTAGTCCTATTGAAATCAGGGTATTGGCTAGTGAGCTGCACCAATAACGTTAAGGACCGTAATCTGCCAACAGTACAAAATCTGAATAAGAGACAGACGACCTGATATTCCACTGGAAAGACCTCGCCTTCAGCGGAAAGATAGACGAGAGGACATCTATGTTAAATCAGGCAGTTTCTCGAGTTTCTCGACAGTAAAGGCGCTGTAACCTACCTACTGACAAGCTCCGCTACTTTTGGCCTCTCGAATTGTCCAGAGTCCGGCGTCGACTCTGGTAATGATAATCCAGAAGAATTCAAAGCGATGGCACCTGCTTACTTGCTAAAGCTGAGAGTGGTAGCGGATGAAACCCTAACCTGGTTACATATTGTTTGTTGCTCACACACCATACATCCGGGCCGTCATACGATGTCAAGGTAGATTTGGTTCTTGGTATACGATTACATTTAAGCTCGTGTCAAGATATTTATTTAGGATTCTACACCTGATTAGATACGTGAGCGCTGTTGTAAACTGGGTCGTGAACGATGCTTGAGGATTGCGATAAATTATGTGAACGTTGAAGCCACTGTCCTAATAAGCTCTGTGCAAAGATAGCTTAGATTGAGAGAATGCGGGAATATTAGCAGGTGATGGACTCTGTAGGTAATGAAACGTTCTCGGAAGAAATGTTGGGACAGGCTAGGGGGGTATACTTGCTAGAATGCTTGATGCACGATAAGAGACGGCAGTCTTATAGGTGGCATGACAGCTGTAGTTATTGGATATGGCATCTCATTGTATAGCAGCAGGTAGGCTCGGATTGCTCAACTATGGCGTGGATTGCTTATTTCTGTCCACCCATGTCACACCTTGCCGCGATGAAGTCGCGTCATCAAACGCCCCTCTTCGTCTCCAACACGGAACGTACGTCGACTATTTATTCAATAAACAATTCCTCAGTAGTAAATAGATACACAGAGTTTAATTATACGATCTACTACCGCATTCAAATATGACCATACCTTCAGTTGACCCGCAGAAGCTCGCCGCAGTCCGTAAGCGCTATGCCGAGGAAGCAAGCAAGCGGCTCAAGCCGGAGGGATCTTCACAGTTCGTCCCGTTGACATCTGCAGACGAGGAGCGGCTACGATCCCTGGCTGACGATCCCTGGGTGGCCCACGAAGCCTTGAACGCTAGACCCTCACCCATCAAGAATGACGGTCGGTGTCGATTCTTTGTGCTCGGTGCAGGCTACGGAGGGCTGCAGTTCGCAGTCCGTCTTATAGAGGAGGGGATAGCAAGATCTGACGAGATACGTCTTGCTGATGCAGCCGGTGGATTTGGCGGGACGTGGACTGGAACCGCTTCCCTGGCCTGCATTGTGATGTCGAGAGCTATGTGTACCTGCCGTTGCTTGAAGAGACGGGGTACGTACCGCGCCAGAAATATGCATCCGGCGCTGAGGTCCGCGAGCACGCGGAACGGATTGCAGAAAAGCGGAATCTGGTGGATAAGACGCTGTTCCGGGCAGATATTGAAGGGGTGCAGTGGGATGATAATGCACAACTCTGGAATATCACAGCCACGGAGCACCGCGAGCCTACTGAGAATCCGATCAAGAGGACGTTTAGGGCTGAGTATGTCTATCTGGCTGCCGGGGTATTGACCCGACCGCGGATTCCAAGGATTCCAGGAATGCCGTCTTTCAAGGGCGAGCTGTTCCACACAGCTCGCTGGAATTACGCTGTTCCCCGGTGGCTCTCAGGCTGACCAACGTCTTACGGGACTGAAAAGGAAGAGGGTTGCAGTTGTCGGTACCCCAGCGACGGCTATCTCCGTTGTCCCAGAAGTCGCAAAGTACGCTGGGGAGCTATATGTCATCCAGCGTACGCCGGCTCCTGTCCGCCCGCGCGGCCAGCACGAGACGAATCCCAAGGAGTTTCAGACCAAGGTGGCTACGAGTAAGGGTGGCAGTTCAAGAGGTCACTGAACGTCAACACCTTCATCACCAACTCTGCAGTGCCAGGCCTGCAGAATCTGGTCAATGACGCGTGGACAGATATGCCAGCGTACTCGGCCATCGTTGGCACGCCCAATCACGGTGTCACAAAATCCTCGTCAAAAGTGATTGAGCATCACGCTGATGCCTATCACGCCCTGGACCTACCTCATATGGAGAGTGTCCGTGCCAGAGTTGATGAGCTCGTTCACGATCCCGATACGGCCGCCAAGCTGAAACCATGGTATCCATCCTGGTGCAAGCGGCCAAAATTCAGCGATACTTACTTGCAAACATTCAACCGCCCAAACGTGCATCTAGTCGACACGGACGGCAAGGGTCCGTCGCGCGTGACAGAGACGGGTCTTGTCGTAGGCGAGAAAGTGTACCTCCTCGGCGTTGAAATCTTTGGGACCGGTTACCAAGCACCCACAGCCGGGAGCGGGAGTCCCGCCGCTCGAACAGGGATAAATGTTACTGGGAGACACGGTCAATCTCTAGACGAGAAGTGGCGGACTAAGGGGGCAGCGAAATTACATGGCTATGCGACAAATGGATTCCCCAACCTGTTTTTCTCCGGCACAAGCCAGGCAACCATTACGGGGAAAAATGTGTTCATGCTTGGCTTCATTGCGCAGCACATCGCCTATATGATTGGGGAGGGAGAGCGGCGCGTTGGCCGTGGCCAGGGCCTTGGGCAACAGCAGCGAGCCATCATTGAGGTCACCCGTGATAGTGAAGAGGCGCACACGGCGGAGATCCCTCGCCGGGCTCCGCCGTTCTATTCTGTTCTTACGGATGTACGCCCGGGTACTTTAATGGGCACGGGGATAGTGCCAATGTTACGGACCCGGAAGAGAAGGCGAAGAGGGCTAGGGGGGTGACGTGGTCTGAGGGAACGATCTCGTTTCTGCAGTATATTGGGAGATGGCGGGATGAAGGCAATCTACAGGGGTTGGAAGTTGTCCCGGCTGGGGATGTGAGGGCTCGTTTCTGAGCTACACATCGTAAGGCTTAGATCCATTCAGACAAAGGCTACTTTAAGCCCAAGTCAGTACTACCCGCGTACACGGTGCGCAAGTGTCCCAAACTCTCCCGTGATCTCATTGAAACACGTCATAAAATGTCAGAAGCCTATTACGTAGTCTGTAATCAGCCGGAATGCAGCCTTGTGCAAACCCTAGCTATCCCAGTGGCTATATGCCTGTAATGCTTGTCATACTGAAAGGTCAACTTTTGACCTTAAGAAGGCCGGCCTGCTAGATCGCGAAAGTGAATTAGTGGCCACCCTCTGATCTACGACACGGCGCATAGGATACTGTAGCTACAGGCTAGGAAAGCTCTCTTGGTGAAAGTTGCTGGACGTTCTGGTCATTCCTTCCCTTCAACAGTACACCTGCGTAAAGGCAGAGTATCAGGACCCCACGCCTATTTGAAACATCAATGATCTAGACTCAAGTGCTCAGGATTAAGAGAATATTTTCTTGCTAAGTTTCCTGCATAACGTAGTACATCGCTCCAAGACGCCCTCGGCTATCAAAGCCTGTTCAAGCTGCGCACGGCTGCACCAGCGCCACAACAACCGTCTTCCAATCATTCCATTCATCAATAGTAGTCTCTTTATCACAGACGCGGGCTAACTGACGGAACCGGGTGTCAGGCGTGCGGCTGAAATCAAATGAGGGGAATTCTTTTATGCCTGGGTTCACCGGTTGATTCACCTGGCCCTTGATTCTGTAAACCTCAGCCTCAATTTTACTTTCATACACTTCAAAAAGACCCCATCTTCCGGCTCGACTCAGTAGCATAGTGACGGTATGGAGCTGGACACGCCCATGGCTGGAATAGACCCAGGGGGCGATATCCATTTCAGACCCGGGGTATGCACCGTTACAGATATGAAGCGGTACCCAGTACGAACATTACCTCAATGCTCCATTGTTATGTTTCTGGTTTTAATGGCCCATAATGGTGGTAGAACGGCAATTGCAGCGATTATATCACCACGTCACTCAAGCATGAGGATGTCGACGACTGGGTGGACGAAAAAGTACGTCTACGCCGTTATCCCATACTTCCTGACTCTGAGAGGAGTCATTGGACTGACCAATACGCCCAGGGAATGTTTGCAAGTATCGATAATGCTCAGTGTCAACCGTGCGGCAGAGTGAGATGGATGTGTGTTTCGCCCTCACAAAATGAGAATCCGGCATATCTGACGCTAAGCACACAGCTTTGCGGGTACTGCATCTACAGCACTCGATTCAGAGGGGAACACTCTGTCTTCGGACGAGATTTTAGAGCTTTCAATCAGTAAGGACAGTTTCAGTCATCTCACACGGCGCTACCGCTTTTCTCAAGTACTGGATACCTGGAGGTACCGTTCGACGTCAGGGACCGCGAATAGACAAACCGAGTACGATGAGAACGGAGAGGTTCAATCTGTCGGTACGTTCCGTGGCTTCTGAAGCATTACCAAAAATATGTGAAATTGTAACCAAGTCTCCATGGGGCCATGAACACTGAGTTGTTGTAGTATTCATTCTATCTGTCCGACTCTCTGGGAGCTTCGCCTCGATAATCGCCATACACCATGACTTCGCAACAAGCTGTACCGTGGCACTGGGGCTCCGCGTCAGCCCCTACGACCAAGGCCTCCTGCAGCAGGGTAATGAGCGGCACAAAGAACTCTTGGGCCACGCACTACTTGTTCCCACGATACTGGTTGAGATCAGCCTCTCGACAAACATGCTGTTCATGCAAAAGGTTCGTCAGGAATTAAGCGCTGTCGAGAAGGCAACAGGCCAACATGGGTGGCTCGAGGTTCCGGCAACAGATGCACCGGCGCATGACAGTGAGTTGTCCAGACTGGGGCATACGGTCAAGCTGCATATCTCGTTGAGTTATCGAAGGATCGACTCGATTGGAGTCTATCTTGACCTCATCAAGCAGACCCTTGGTGACGTGTGTATTGGACGGTCTATCCTTCAGACATTTGTGGTCACACATAGCCCAAGAGACCAGTACGTACAGTGGATTGCGAACCTCGAGACGGCGCTCAAGTTCCGACTGGTCGATACGAAGTATAACGAGAGGCGGGCAGATAACCAGATCACCGCTGTCAGGGTCCCCATATTCACAAGGGTCATCGAAAAGATGTGTTAACATGGCGCAGATATACAGCCTTCTATCTCAACGCGACAACATGATCGGTGTCTCCGTAGCCATGGAATCGAAGAAGATCTCCGAAGCGTCGAAGCGCGACGGGTCAGCGCTAAAATCACTCACCGTTCTGACAGCGATCTTCTTTCCAGCGACTTACATTGCCGTAAGCAAGTATATTGTCCCCTCAATGTCTTAAAACTTACCAAGAGCACCACAGACTCTCTTCTCCCTTCCAACCTTCGACCACACCCCTTTTTGGATTTACTGGGTCGTGGTGGTTCCATTAACCCTCGTTATATTTGGCTCCTGGTCTAGCTGGACTCTATATCGACAGCGTCGTATTTCGCAGGAGACGGCCCAACGCGATATCCATGATGATATTGAGTGGGATCCAGAGCGTGCATATGGTCGTTTAACAGGGTCCCGCCAGGCGGAAATCACATCTGGGACTGTTGCCATGTCGGCCCTAGGCCCTTCTTCAAGACACACTAAGTTGCATACTAAGAACACCTGAAGAAAAGTAATAAACTCGACCCCATGTGGCACTCTTTGCAAGGATTGGCCTGAATAGCTTGATTGGTATTCACGATATGTTGGCTAGCTGCATATTTAAACCCAGTACACGAGGATAATCCCGGTAGGTTTGTGCAAGAAAAAAGCTCGTAGCCTTCACCGACTACACTATATAAACCCATCACGAGCGTCATCGGCCCCGTTACCTTTCACTCAGCCAGATTGGGATGATCAATAGTAAAGAGGATTCTCAGGGTCAGTAAAGTCAAAAACAACAGTAGAATGGGGCTTTGCACCGCCCCGGTTCGCAAATTCCCTGCTAAAGTCAATCGAGCGGTTGAAGCTCAGGCTCCCGTCATCATTAATGTCGATGTACAGCGCCTTAAAGTCAGCAGGGGTGTTGATAAGGCCAATATCGCCGGTCTGCACAAAGTAATCCGTGACGACGAGGTGCTTCTGGTCTGGCGTGACCTTGATATAGTGCGGGCCAATAGTGGGCTGGTCTTCATCTGGGTCGTCGAGACGTTTTACATTGTCGAGGTCGGAGATGTCGAGAGCAGCGATATGGTTTCCAGTTGTGAGGGTCAGGTAGAGGAAAAGGCCGTCTTGGGTGATGTCGGTGTAGATCGCCACGGTGTCGCGGGCTTTGGGACCGAGGTCGTAGAGGAGCTCAGCGACGCCGGGCTTGCCGTTCCTGTCCTCACGCTCAGGGTAGATAATCCAGACTTGGCCTAGATGCACGGCTGTAGCGATGGCAGCGCCTTCTTTGTTGCCAGGGATGAACTTGACGTCTTGGATGCCGCCGCCCTAAGGCATAACATTAGAATTGTCATCACACAATTCACCCGATCCCGGCAGAACATACCCCAGGAATGGTAATGGTGTTGATGATCTTCTTCGAATCCAAATCCCACAGACGCAGCGTATCAGCCTTCCGAATTCCAAGACTGGGCTTAAGGATACTGATCGGCTCCACAAAGTCCGATGTCAGGATGAGCTTTCTCTCCCAGTCGATGGCCAGACCGTGAGGGGAGAATTGATCGCCAAGGATGTTGAGCACGCCTTCTACATCCTCCGGCCACTCGTGGATGATGTTGAAATCGGCATCGGTTTCAACAAGACGGCCAGGACTAGTGCCTAGCGCAGAGCCCATGTAAGTAATATAAAAGCCACCGTCAGGCTTCGCGCGGATCTCGTCAGCGATGGACGAGAGGATGGCGCGGTTGCTCTTCAGGAATGTAGGGCGATAGGGATTCGAAGTGTCAAAGTAAAAGGCAGTGTCCTTGTTTCATATCAGCGGCTGTGGCTTTTATACTGTAAAATGGAAGGTACCTGTGTCTTCAGTAAAGATAGAAGACCACCGCCAACTAGAGTCTTTCCGTCGAGAGAAGGGCCCAGGTGGTGCGGGTCATTGCCGCTGGAGGGAACATCCGTGACATAGATCAAAGTTCCAAAGGTGTCATCGTCCAGACTGTAGGTAGCAAGGAAATCTTTGTGGTGTTTGTCACCGGCACCAGTCCAGAAGTAGCCAATTTTCTTGGGCTTAATGTTACTGGGCGTAAAGGGCGGACTGTCCACGGCGGCCGTAGGAACCTGCAGAATCGGCAGAGGAGGGACAATGTTGTTCAAGGCCTCAGTCACACCGGGGATGTGTGGAATCAGAGGAGGCAAGGAAATCGAGAGACCATGACCCAGAGTGGCCAGGGGGATCAAGTGAGCAAGCGAAGTAGACTTCATCGTGACGGATGACCAATGAACGACTAATATGCACAGTCAAGAAGCCACTGTAAAGAAAGAGTGGAATTGCTGATGTCTGTGAGAATAATTGAGCAGATTTACCGTGCGATGGTGGTCTTTATAACCTTTGTGCCCGCTCTTTAACCACACAAACTCTGCTTCTCGCTGTATCTCAAGCTGCTGTTGAACGAAATCTCTGCTGCAAAGCACGCAAAGCTCAGTAGCTCTTGCCCATGGTGTATGCCAATTTCCTCGACATGCCCATGTCAAATACCGATCGACTTGCACGTTGGCCTGATCAGGAAATCATGCAGCTATCACTTTGCCGCTGCTTATTGGGAACAGGCACACTGCAGGACGAACCTCACATTGCATCACATCACCTCTAATAGCTTGTCCCCCACGCGGGCAGGATGGAGTATCAGTCACAAAGCCTGCAATTGGGACAAATGTCCCGAAGATCGTTGATGTCGTGATCGTGATGGCGTGGAAAAATTACCGTGCGGCGCGCTGCGAGTTTTGAGAGGCGCTCTTCGCGAACGCTAGTACGCAAGGAGCAAATGCGTAGACAGATACGATGGGATGAGTATGATGACAGCCAGGACAGATACGATTTCTACGCAGAAGCGTTCGTTCGAGGACCCAAGATCAGAGTGTGGGACTTTGGATGATCGCTGCCAAGGATGCTGGAAGACTACAGATTCTGTAAGACCTGCTAGAGGGCTGTGCTCGCTTACAAAGCTTGTTTGGAGTGTCAAGCTTGTAACCTCGCCGTGTTCCTGCGGTGGTCAGTGTATGGGTGCCAATGCCGGAAGGCCCATCCATAAACCACACACTAGACAGGAGTTCGTCAGCTACACGAGCTCATGCCTCCGCCCATGCCACGCCTATGCCAAGGAAAACAAGTTTCTATAAAGATGAACAAGAACCATCGTCGAATAACGCCATTCGCGCTGCCAAGGCCATTGTAGGGCTCCGGCCCTGAAAATAACCGGCAGGGACCTACAGAGAGAGCGTGGGCCCGGCAGTGTCTGGATAACGACATGCTTGGCATCATGATACAATCGTTACCCTAATATGCTGCTTGGTCAAAGCAACGGCCCAGTTCATCTACAACTCATCAGCCACTGGTCAACAGTTTCAATAGCGCCTAGAACAGAACCACGCACTGCCCATCCTTAGTTGATCGTTGCTTTCCGCGAAGTATCATCCACTTCGCAGACGTGTTTACCAGTCACGCCGCCCCCCAAATTCAGGCAGCGACCATGTCGATCCAATTTCGGGCTCTGCATATCAGCCAAGTCGTCAGTCATAACGCAGATGTTGTGATTCTCGCCTGTGTTGATGAGCCTGCATCATGCAAGGAACAAGAGACGTATAAGCCTGTTATTCGCCCAGTCAGCGGAGTAAGTATTTCTGCCCGTTATTCCAAGGAGCAAGCGCATAATTCGTTCTACCTCTGGAGAGCCCATCACAATGCACTCCAAGCTTCTTTTACTGCTCGCGGCAGTCCCTTCTCTCCTCGCGTCGCCGTCGCTCCTCAAGCGGTCTGGCTTCAATGACGGCCAGCCCATCGACGACAATGGCAAGGGTGCGCCCATTCTAGGTAAGAGCTTCACCTACCTTATAACTCTATACCAGTCTGTAGCCCTGCTAACACGGCATAGGCGGCACCGATCTGCACCGCGACAAACAAAACCCTGACAACCTCGGGGCGCAATCAACCGACAACGGTATTGTCCCAAATCTGAAATGGAGCTTCTCCGACTCCAAGACCAGACCCTTTCCCGGTGGATGGGTGCGTGAGCAGCTGGTGCAGGATTTGCCACAAAGCCGAGATATCTCTGGTGCCCAGCAGCACCTGACCAAGGGGGCCATTCGCGAGCTACATTGGCATCGAGTGGTACGTCAACCATAACTGATTAGAAGGATTAATGCATTAATTTTGCTGGCAGGCTGAATGGGGCTTTGTCTACGAAGGCTCTCTTCTCCTCTCGGCGGTCGACGAGAACGGCCGCTGGACTACGGAGAAGCTGAACACTGGTGACATCTGGTACTTTCCCAAGGGTGTTGCCCATAATGTGCAAGGACTAGATGACGAGAACGAATATCTCCTTGTCTTTGATGACGGCGATTTTGAAAAAGTTGGGTATGTTGAAAGCCTATCGAAATTTCTTCCCTTGTCCGCTCAATCTAAGAAAATGCTCCTAATCTACTGCTGCAGAACGACCTTCATGGTTGATGACTGGATCAAACATACTCCTCGCGACGTACTCGCCAAAAACTTCGGTGTCAATGCCTCTGTCTTCGACACCGTCCCCGAGAAGTTCCCCTACATCCTCAACGGAACCATACCCGAGGAAGCGAGCTCTGCTCCCCAGGGTACATTGACAGGTAACAGCTCGTATGTGTATCACACCTACGACCACTCCCCTGAGCCCGTCCCGGGCCAGGGAGGTACATTCCGCAGGATTGACTCTAGGAACTTTCCGGTCTCGACGACTATCGCTGCTACGATTGTCGAGCTAGAGCCGAGGGGGCTCCGTGAGCTACACTGGCATCCGAATGTACGTTTGCACTCTACTCTAGCTAGACAACTTGCTGACTATCCAGGCCGAGGAATGGCTCTACTTTCACAAAGGCACGGGCCGTGCTACCGTGTTTATCGGCGACTCCAAGGCTCGGACCTTCGACTTTGCTGCTGGCGATACAGCAGTCTTCCCTGATAACAGCGGTGCGTCAGCCTTACTCTTGTTCCGTACCAGTATCCCTGGCTAATAAACTGTTGTTGTCAGGCCACTATATTGAAAATACCTCTAACGATGAACCGCTCGTCTGGTTGGAATTCTACAAGAGCGATCGCGTCGCTGACATTTCTCTAGCGCAGTGGCTTGCGCTTACGCCCGATGAGACCGTTGCGAATACGCTAAAGATTGACATTGAGGTTGTGAAACAGATCAAGGAGGAGAAGCAGCTTCTTATTAAGGGCAACTAATATTTCCTTGACTGCTTCAGAGGTTTTGCAGGGAGTATGGAAGAACCGTTTGGAGCGATGTTGTTGTGGGATATTTTCCTAGTGTTAGTAATATTTTACACTCCCTTTGAAGTTGGCTTAGGGCTCAACCCACTTTGACATATTGAGTCTATCCGATGATACCACATACTATAACATATTATACACCCATCGCCATATCGGCATTCTTCGTCTCATAGGATGTCGATGATCTGAATCCATTCGATTAACATTAGACGCCAATAGACTATTATATGACCTACCCTGTTATGAAGGCTCTTGGTCCTTGCCCATAAGAGCTCGAAAATGCTCCTGCTGAACAAGGCGAGATTAGATCTGTATAGACGGTGAAAACTAAGCAGTCCACCGCATACACCTGCTATTGTCTTTGAAGGTGTAACGGCAGCTTCGACACACACACGAAGATATCACATTTCCATCAAAAGTGAAAAAAATCTTTCTGTTTACATTGCATGCTTACGTCGATCCAACCTGTGTATCAGGGGATTAAGACCATCAATAAGCTTACGAATCCAAGTTTAAATGTGCTCAACTCCTTATGTCACCTCGAATGCGCTGGTGTAAAATCTACTTGAGACTAGTTAGGATGAGTCCGCTCTAAAGTCAATGGCAAAATGAAATAACACCAGATAGGACAGAACGCTAATGAGTATGATCTCTAAACGCAGCCACAACTCAAAGAACGGCACATTTTCGGCACAAAAGGCCGCACGCTCAGCGGCTTCTCCTCCATCAACATGGGGATGCTGGTGTACCCCTCACGAGCGGGAATATATGCATGGGAAGCCCTCAGCAATCCAGGCTGAGGGTAGGCCTTTGCGCCGTAAATCCGTAAGTTCCACACTGGCGGACCGCCATCGGACGGCGCCCGGGCGTATTCGGGACCATGGAATCAGAACAGATCGGCCAGGGGAGTGACGGCCCAGTTTGGGCATCATTCGGGCACGAGACAGAATACATGCCCTACCAAGTGGCATGGTTCCGGGCATTCGAGGAGCTGGAGTGGCTGCAGACGGAGGCAGGAACGGGCCCATTTGTCAATCCTGGTGCTGTCGATCCGGCCAGGAAGAGAGAAGCCATGCGGCGTAGCAGCACGTCAAGACGAACATCTGAGCCGTCACCGTCACGGCCATCGAGCCCTAACAGAGGCCTGTGTCGTGTAACATCTAGATTCTTCGTGGCTTTTATGTGTAGACGGAATACTAGCAATCTCTGCCAGGCTCGAATTGTGCCACCTTATAGTGGATAGCCATAGTCTTCAAAGAGTTTGCCTTCAGGGTTTGAAAACAACTCTGGGCATGGCTAAGCCGATTCTAAGTCAGCTACAAATAAAGAGATAGTCAAGCGGACAATATCATATTATTACCAAAGCGGAATACGAGGGGGAATATACACTCTTTGCCATTACCGTAGTAGTCAATGCAGGCAGCC
Source organism: Aspergillus nidulans FGSC A4 (assembly GCF_000011425.1). Lineage (NCBI taxonomy): Eukaryota > Fungi > Ascomycota > Eurotiomycetes > Eurotiales > Aspergillaceae > Aspergillus > Aspergillus nidulans. Next base: position 3,690,382 of record NC_066258.1, on the reverse strand, counting down.
GGGCTTCCCCCATGCCCATGTTCACCCCAAACCGCGCACGGAACAAGAGATTTTGAGGAGCAGGATACAGTTTGAGTTGACCATGAAAATTAGATGAAAATCTTGCGCATCTCAAAGAAACATACATGTAATTGCTCGACGGGAGAGCCATTACCAGGTAAGCCCATGAGTTTGCTCCGCAGGGGTTAGTCCGACACCCCCTCCAGCCATACTAGATGTGGCGAACTATTTCGCATTTCATAATAGATATCATCCAATCATAGGGTTATTGTAGCCAGTAACGCATATATCTACTACTTCGTCCAGTCCATCCCAGACCCCAACACGGCTTGCCCCTTTGCAAGGGACTTACTTGGCTCTTCTCCAAGCCAGGCAGGCTCGAGGCGATCCAGATTCGCCTCAATCTCCCAAGCCCGTCCGCCCTCGACATACATCGAGGTCCCATTAAGAGTTACATCTCCCAGTACAGCTGCCGTAATTCTTGCTACATCCATAGGCGAGTTCATTGGCAAGCCAGCTTTGATCCATCCCTCCTGTATACCCTTGACCATCACCGTCGTCGTCATCCACGGACAAATACAGTTTACGCGGATATTGTGCGCGGATGCCGGGCCGTGGAGGTAGAGTCGCAGTGCGCGCATGAGGCCGATCACCCCGTGCTTGGAGGCTTGGTAGACAAACAGGCCCGGGGATTCCTTAAAGCCCGCCACCGAGGAAATGAGGATAATCGAGCGGTCTGCTTCTGGCTCTGAGCGGTTCTGGCGCAGATACACGCTCGCGATGCGAGCTGTGTACAGACAGCCGAGGAGGTTCACATCGAGGACCTTTGTGGGTGGAGGCTATTTTCTTTTTGTTATAACCTGTCCTCTACCGATATTAAGAAGACTGGGTTGACTTGCCTCGCGGATAGACTGCATATCCAGCGCTGGATCAAAGACGTTCCCAATCTCGACGATCCCTGCGCCTGCGACGGCATGGTCGATGCGTCCGAAGACCTCCATCGCTCTGTCGAAGAGAGCCAAAACGGAGTCGTACTTTGTCACGTCGGTGGGGACAAAGACTGCGCGGGGAGGAGAGGATGGGGCGTTGGCCTTCACCGTCCTTGCAATCTCCTCGCCGGCCTGTACGCTGACGTCCCCGAAGCACACAGATGCGCCATTCTGGACAGCATACTCGACGAGGCTGGCTCCTATGCCATTTGCTCCGCCTGTCCCTGTTAGTAATGATGCAGTATCAGGCACTGGACGCGTACCTGTGACGACGAGGACTTTGTCTTGCAGGGAGTCGGGGCTTAGGGTTTTGGTATATTGTGCCATTGAGACGGAACAGAGAGTGAACAGGAAGTTTAAGAGAAGAGTCCCCAGCGACCGACTCGTGCCTTTTATGACAACCCAGCTGGCGACTGCGGAACTGATGCTATTCAGCCAATGGATCAAGCGGTGATCGGCGCGAGGGGTACCCCGCGCTGGGGATTTCCCGGGCATCCCCTCAATCGTCACGCGATCATGAGACTGTAGGGAGGTTATAAATATGCAGAGGAGAAAGCGAGACCTGCCGATTATCCATTTTTAGGTCTACATCCGTATTCTCAAACTACAAGTCGAGCCAGCATGCCCCTCACAACGTACCACCTCTCCTCGTCTACCAAAGGCCTCTCTAGCATCACGACGCTTATCGTCGGCACTGAGGAAGCAGTCCTCATCGATCCTCCATTTCTCAAGCCTGATGGAGAAGCCGTAACATCCTGGATTAAGAAAACCAGCTCTAAACCGCTGAAGGCCGTCTTTGTCACGCATCACCACCCTGACCACTTCTTCTCCGCAAACTCGATCTTTGAGGCCTTCCCGGAAGCAAAGTTCTACGCTGCCCCGTATGTCCTGGCCGGGATAAACAGGGAGTACGAGGATAAAGTGAAGTACTGGCCGTCAGTGTTTGGAGCGGAGAATGTCCATGTCGCACCGCGACGGCCTGAGGCGTTCGATTTCAGCTTCTTCGTTCTGAACGGAGACCCCGCTAGTCCCGTTGTATTGCTAGGCCCGCTGCAGGGCGACAGTGTTGACCATACGCTGTTCTGGCTACCGAGCGAGAAGACGATAATCACCGGGGACGCCGTCTACGGACGGAGCACTCATGTTTGGTACATTCATCCTCTCTACGCCCCCCTCTCTATATTCGTTTCCTTTCTATTCTCTTTCTTTTCTGCAAAGCTAACAGCCACAGGGTCGAAGAAGTCGAAACCCCAGCGCTGTTGGAGGCATGGAACAAGACCCTCCGTCTAATCGCCGCACTGCAACCGACCAAGCTGATCCCCGGTCACATGGAGACCGGGTGGGAGTTGGACGCGCAAGAAGACCTCGCGCATACGCAGCGATACCTGGATTTATTCTCTGAAAAGGTCACGCATGCACCAAAGAAGGCTTCCGTGCAGGAACTGTTTGATTTCTTCAAGGGGCAGTTCCCGCAGTGTACGGAGAACCTTGAGTTCTTTTTAGGTCATCTCAGTAACCAGTACGGCGAAGGAGGCCAGGTCTGGGAGGAAAATCGGCATCATAATGTCGGTGTCAGGACGGTGGAAGGGTTGAATGGATACTGGTTCAAGTAGACGCTTGCCTGTCTGTACTCCATGGCATAGCTTGGGTCCCCTGGCGGCGAGGTACGGTGGACACGCCCAAGGGCCATTCAGTGTCGAGGCTAGTTTATTAAATGAGACGTGCCTGTATTGTACTATCTCCCCTGAAATAGGCACAATAAGTCATCGGCTAGGCATTCCGCGTAGATCCGGCTGTTAGCTAATTCCACTGAAACAGGAGCTCGGCAGTGGAGCAAACCCTGGTTAGGCCATCCATTACGCCCCAGCACACCAATCACAGCAACCAGCCCAGCCCAACGCCACAATTATTCGATGTTAGTGACGCACTTTAGGCAGTGTCTCACTGCATGAACCCACTTTCAGCTCATATGGGCCGTGGCAGTGCCAGGGTCTCTTACAGATCTCAAATTCTTCCCATGTGCCCAACCTTTGCGCCCTCTTTAGATCAAGGATAGCATCGATGTCTGCTGCATAAAGGCAGACGGAGGAAGATGCCGAGACGGTGGTCCTCCCTCATCAGCATCACAGCCATCTTCTTGGTCCTCTTCTTCCTCCTTCATAGGAATACAGACACACCACGCGCCGCCAATAGGGCTACAAACGGCCCTGCCAACGGCTTTGCTAGGCAGCAAAGCATATGTCCATCAACACCCCCTCAGCCTCCATATAACCGAACCAGCACGGGAGGGTTCAACTGGGGTGAAATCCCAGTCAGATACCCTGTATCCGACTTCATCCCGCTGTCAACCAACTCTCCTGCAACACTTCCGCGCATCCAACGCTCTTCCTTCCCACTTCAATCCTCAATCACTAAATCCCGCCAGGCAGCAGTCAAAGGTGCCTTTCAGCGCGCATGGACCTCCTACACAACCCACGCCTGGAAGGCGGACGAGGTACGGCCCATCACGGCCGGATCTCGAAACAACTTTGGCGGATGGGGAGCGACCCTAGTCGACAATCTCGACACACTGCTAATCATGGGGCTGGACGAGGAGTTCGCAGCGGCAGTCGACGCGCTCGCAGATATAGAATTCAGCCCGCACTCGTCCCCATCCTCCTCCCAGAGCACAATCAACATATTCGAAACGACAATCCGGTATCTGGGCGGCTTGCTCGCGGCGTATGATCTCACTGGCTGTCGAGAGACTCGGCTGCTGGACAAAGCAATCCAGCTTGGGGAGATGATCTACACCTCCTTCGACACAGAGAACCGCATGCCCGTACCACGGTGGAATCTGCACAAAGCAGGCAACGGAGAGCCTCAGCGCGCGGCAGTGCAGGGCGTGCTCGCTGAACTCGCCAGCAGCAGTCTCGAGTTCACGCGGCTGTCGCAGCTGACGGGGGATATGCGGTATTTCGATGCGGCATCCCGCATTACCGATCTGCTTGACTCCCAAGCCGGCCATACCCGGATCCCGGGGTTGTGGCCAGTCAGCGTGAACCTGCAGAAAGGCGATCTGACCCGTGGGTCGACATTCAGTTTTGGCGGGATGGCCGATAGCGCCTACGAGTATCTCGGCAAGACGTATCGGCTCCTCGGTGGTGTGGGGAAAGGGCCACAGTACGAGCGTCTGGCGCGAAACGCACTAGATGCCGGGATTCGACATCTCCTCTTCCGACCGATGACGCCTGATCATGCAGATATCCTCCTACCCGGGGTCGCGCACGCAACCAGCTCTTCCGTGGGACTCGAGCCCCGGACAGAGCATCTCGCCTGTTTTGTGGGTGGGATGTACGCGCTCGCCGGGAAGCTTTTCTCAAACCAGACGTACCTCGACACCGGCCGGAAGCTGACAGACGGTTGTATCTGGTACTACGATAATTCACCGCTAGGTATCATGCCGGAGATGTTCACCGTGCCGGCTTGTCCGTCAGTGGCTGAATGTCCTTGGGACGAAACAAGGGGTGGTATCTACACCTACGTGCGTGATGGGCACTACTTTCTGCGTCCTGAGGCAATGGAGAGTATCTTCTATATGTGGCGCATTACAGGGGACGAAAAGTACCGCGAGGCTGCATGGAGAATGTTCACGGCTATCGAAGCGGTTACAAAGACGGAGTTTGGGAATGCGGCGGTGCGGGATGTTATGGTTGAGGAAGGAAATGTAAAGAGAGAAGATAGCATGGAGAGTTTCTGGATGGCAGAGACGTTGAAGTATCTGTATCTGATATTTGGGGAGACCGATTTGGTCAGCTTGGACGACTGGGTGTTCAATACGGAGGCGCACCCTTTGAGGGGTGCAGGGAGTTGACATTGTATTCACACATCGGTATAGACAAATTATAGAGTAGACGTTCAAAACGGCCAAAGCTGAATGGATAGACTCCATATGCATTGAATATACAATGTATTCGCTGCAAAGCATGGATAAAATAAGATGTACAAAGTGTCTTTGTTGTCGCTTTGAAAGTGGTATATCATCACATCATAAGGTGGCAGTGTAACCAACCCTCTATATCACCTACATAGACAGCTGATAGACCGGCAATTCTGTTGATTTATCCGTGAATGCCCGTTGTGAAAGCGTATTTGTCCGTGCTCGTGATGGGTGGGATTGAAAGAGATTGCAATAATCAGGAGTCGTAGGGCTGATCACCCCGAGTTCAAGTTTATTTGTCGAAACGCACTATATACCATCTCCCGACTTTTGAAGGCCATCTTTGGGAATATGGTATGCGCACGTTTTACACTGTTTATCGGCATTTTTCGCCCTGGTTGAGTAGTCGACGGCCGCCGCGAGCTCGGGGTGCGCGTCCGCTGTCGATGTCGAGGCCAGCTCGATATCGTAATCATCAGAGCGACGACGGTCGGATTCAACTCCCTCGCCTGGATTAATGGTCATGGAGCTGCTGTTGCGGTTGGGCTGGCGCCTCCGAAAGAAGAGGCCGGCGAGGACGTCGAACAGTTTGCGGAACCAGTCAATCCAGGCAAGGAGCATGGTGTACCTGACTGTGCAGAGGATACCCAATACACCGCAGGACTAAAGCCCGCCATATGTTAGTGTATTCATTCGTATTCGTAAGAAAGGGAAAGGGAAGTCGATTTCAGTTTTGAAGGGAGAAGGAAAAAGGCAAAAGAGGAAATACAGAAATCATCATCACCGACGAAAGACCAGTCTTCTTATCAGGGCCTATAGCGCTCGCCTCATCTCTGCAGGCATGCCTGTCCCCGTCATTGGCGACGAGGCAGGACATCCATGGCATCAGATCTTCTTCGCTGTACTCGGCTGAGCTGCCCCATCGCATATTTACGTGGCCTACATAGCCCACAAATACCAGAAGCAAACAAGAGATAGCAATCGCCCTCCACTGGAGTTTTACCATCAGCCATAGGCTCCGTCCCATGATCTTTATCTGTAAAGCGCGGGAAAGTGGATCACTGCCGTCATCTCGTTTCTTGAAGATTGAGTAGATGTGCGCTGTCCCGCCTCGGGTTAGGACCCCGCGGATAGTGTATCCGAAAATGTACACTGTGATGAGCCAGGAGATGAATGCGACGCCGATGAGCGGGCCCCAGAAGGAGGCGATACTGTTGTCGTAGCTTATATAGCACATATCTCCAACCTGGTACGAGACGCCAGACACGCCGAGCGCGATGCCGAGCATGCCGGCGGCGCCGCCGAAGATGGTGATAATGGAGATCCACCGGAACACAGTACCGGGCTCGACATCCCATATTAGCCGGACGTACAGGGCGAGGGAGCGGAAGAAGCCTTTTCCCACCAATCGTCAGTTCTGTTCGAATGAGTCACATAGAGCTGGATGGGGGGTCACATACACCCGATGACAAGCACCCAAGCACCGTATAGTATTAATGACCCCGTCCATGCGCAGGTCATGTCAGAGAGCCAGTAATTTGGTGTGATTGCGTCGTGGCATTGGCGAGCAGTGCCCCCAAGGGGGATGATGAATGCGAGCTGAATACCGGATTTAAATCAGCGCTCCAGGACTCGCCTGCGGTGATTGCGAAGTACGGGTTATTGGGACGGACCGGCATGAAGACAAACCCCATCAATGGGCTTATCACTAGATAATGTCGTCGGGTATCCTCAGCTGGGAGAAGAATGTACGTCAACGCACCGATGACAACGAAAACCAGCACGATCAGCGCCAGCCAAGGGACCATTTCATTGCCGAGGCCTGTAACCATATTAATAGTCGCTCGTTGTACAAGTACTGGACGCACCGTCTGAATACTGCCAGTCTGTAAATGGACACGGGAAACAGCACGAAACCGTCTCGTTGCCGACGAGCTGAGGCTCGCACCAGCGGCCTGCAAGATCTAGATAAGAAACGTCAGCGGCCACTTCGAGGGAGCAGGATAGCGAAAGACTGACAGCCGCCGGTGTCGCCAATAGAAAGCTCCGCGATGAATGGCACAGGGCATGATACGGGGGAGCTGTTCGAGGCCATGGCCAATCTGCGGCAGGGGCGCCAGCGCGCTTGTCGGGGGACCGGTTTGGCAAACAAGACCACTAAAACCGAAAATAGGCCTAATTGACCGTTAGTCAAATCCTCATCGACATGGTTAGAACCGAGTACAAGTAAGAAGTGTGAACTGACAGTTAAGTGCAGTGACGCCTCACTGGGCACTGGGCTGAGAGGTTGGTCTTATGTACTGGGTTGAGAGATTAGAGTTCGTGCTAGCAGCCAGCTAGGAGACAACGCAGATTGCAGGCAGGGCTAGAGCAACTGGGGCAGGCCTAAAGCCCGTCATGGGCACGATGGGCCCCCAGGGCTGCCGCGCTTTAGGGCAAGTGGGCCCCGGATCGTACTCCCCCTGGCGGTCCGCCAGCCGCTAGGACAGGCCAGCCCACGGCACTTGGCGAGTATAGTATACGTACCAGTCGAACTCTATAGATATGACTGAAGGGATATGACTGAAGGTCGAGGATGGTATAGATAAGTTTAGATTTTTTCTTTTTCTTCTTAAAACAAAGCCGGTAAACTATAAGCGTATCTAAAGGGCCACTCGATATGGATAGTAGGAAATTTATGCAAAAACAAGTGGTTGGGGCCTTGTTGCTAGCGACGTACCATAGATTTGTATACTTTTGTTTATACTTCTTGTATACAAGCTCGGTGCTGGGGGTTTGACGGTAGAAGGACTGCCGAGCGTCATTGTTGTGTCTCTGCCGCCGTGAGTATAGAAGGCGTCAACACGCCGTCTTCGCCCTGGGATTGTGCTGGGTAGCTCATAGTTGGCACACGAGCTACAACCAGACAAGTCTGTACTCAAGGCAAGACACTCTCAAGCCACCAAGATCGGCAAAGAGCTGTCAGAATCGCACGCTCCAGCGTAGGGCAATAAGTCCCGACGTTCCTCTGAAGATCCAGGGGTTTTGCTAGAGTCAGATACCCGGGGAAATCATCCGCTCATCCGCATCTAGAACAGTATCAGGAAGTACCTGATCAGCTTCCAGGGCCCGGTTAGCGAGTCTCAACAGGGGCAGAATCAGGGACCCGACGTTGAACCTAAAAGGAGCTCAGCCCAGTCCGTCACGCTTATTTTGTGGTCTGGCAAATTAACATCTCCAACAAATAAAGCCACCAATTGTGCTCTAGCGATCGCCGCAGGAAGTTTCCACCAATTGTGAAATAGCAGCATTTTTGATGCCTATTCCCTCCCAGAGCCACTGTAGCTTTACTCGAGTTGATGATTATTGGGCCGAATGCCTGGTCAGTACGCACAGTATATACCGTGGATATCACATGCGAGATTTGCTATCCACGCCACAGGGAGCCCCCTATACGGCGGGCGCCGCTGACGGGAATGAAAATGTACCATGAAAGGCTGCGAAACTGTTAACGGGCGAAGCTTAGCGTCAATAGTCGTGATTTCTGTGGGCATGACCGTTATGGACATGTTTGCGAAGGACACCTGCGTAGCAGAAGAATCGAGAAGATGGGGCTCGGTTCAACAGCCTAAAATCACAGGCACATAATTGGGCTTTTTCGGTCCGCTAGCAAGGCTTAGCTGTCTCAGGGGGAGGTCAAAGCATGGATTCTGAGCGAAAGAGACAGAAGCCGGCCCATTCGCGCTGTGAAAAAAACAAGGATTGGACGGTCTACTCAAGCTCCAGGCTTCGGCTTCACGGGCGAGCGGATCGCTCGAGATCGCCTGTCCCGTCACTCGTGGCCCCCGTTTTTGAGATCTTCGTGACGCGCACCAGGCTACAATGATTGAGCACACAGTTTCTTGATAGGGTCGCCTGATCAATCTACCGGGATGGTATCCCCTGTTGCATTCGTCTCACGGTAAGCTGTCACAGATTCTGCACAATGTTGGAGATATGACCGTCTAGCTACGCAGGGACTTTCCCAGGCAGGAGGATTCTTCGTCTCTCAAAGTCCCTAGTCGAACCGAAGACTTGGACCTGGAACGGATAAGGGACAGGATTCAGGGAAAACAAGGAATATCGCATCCACGAGCCGGTTTGAAATACGGTTCACTAGGCGTTTCAGTTTCTTGCCTATTACCCAATATACGAGGTTTGACGCAGCTAGCGCTGTATAGACCCGTTCCGCCCTTAGCGCAGTCATAGCTTCAATGTTTTTTTATTAGTCAAGTATAGAGGAAAACCGTTAATCAATGAGTTATCAATATGTGTTTATAGACGCTGCCTTCTGCTTTTCTTATCATTGGTGGCTGGGCAGCTTGATAATGATATTATGAGGAGTCTTGACAATACGTTATGGGCCCTCAGATTTGCACGGATAGTCAGTTACTGTCTTGATCTTTCGCTCTTTGTTCGTCCGTAGAAAGCACCGTCAATTGAAAACGATGGACGTTGCACGTTGACTACGACCGAGGTTCTGTCACATTGTTAGAATCGGGGCAGTGCCACTGCCCATGACCTACCGTTCACGCTATCTACGCTCGGGAGATCAAGAGAGACAAGGGACTGGTTTGCCGGTGCAATGAGTCAGCTCTGATTGATTCCATAAACGCCAGGTACATCGCGGATGTGTAGATAATCTCCTTCGTATGTATAGGCTAGTGTGTGATATGAGTCGTAGAGCATGGAAGAGGCAATGAGCACCTAGCACGTAGCGTGTAGCACGTAGCAGAGAGCTGCGGGAGAAGAGGATTGCAAGCGAAGGCTGGAGATGGCTAGATCAACACTGTACCCCCGCTAAGTTTCATTGTCCAGCCTCGAGGCATTCAGTCCTGAACTCTGAGGTCCAAGCCATTCAGAATCCGAGGTTCCGGCCGTAACTCAAAGCCTGTTAATCTATCCACCAGGAGCGATCACCAGGAGCAAGTCATGATTAACCTGCAATACCTCGCCTTCAGGTTGCCACTCTCCAGCTGCTGTTAAGTCCAGGATCCAGATGAGGATACCACAGCGAGAACCCCATGATTCGCTCGCTTGCGCGGACTCTCCCCAAGCACCCACAGCTAGTATCTCTACTGCCCTTGGTCTGCATCATGCGGGCCGGTATCAAACCGTGGCGTAGTGGTTGGACACGGGCACCTGCAGTGCAAGCAAGGGGTGTTTGGCCCTTGCTGTGGCAATTGTTAAGTATATTCTGCCATCCGGCCAGGTACCCAGACTCTAGGCTGGGTTTTTGTAGAAGTAAAATCTGGAGGATAAAGTTCAGTCTAAAGTCAGTCCTGCTGCCCACCGGCGTGGCATATATTGGTTCTGTAACTTTTCTTGCCCAATCACTGATTGACTCTGTTTCAAGCTGTTTGTTTAGATACAGTTTATGAGATGGCCATCACCGGGTCCCGTAGCAAGTAGGACAACCTTGCCACCCTTCCACAGCCGAACGACCTTGCACTGCACGGCGTGCGGTCACCCGGCTTTTGTCCACAAACAGCGTAGCCCACTAACCCTTTCCGCTCCCCTTTTTCCTCCTTCCACTTTTTGCCGGCCCTACGAGAAGAGAAGCACGGCGGAGATACCATAGCAGAAAACCAGATTGCCCAGGTGCCTTTTATGGCCCTTCCCTAAACGCAGACAAACCTCCGAATCCGACCAGCCGGATCCGGTGGCGATAAGTGCCAGCGCTAGGCCGGTCTGCTGGTATGTCAGGTAGTAGCTCGCGAGGATTATCAGGGTGCCAAGGGACATGTTGCGGCCGCCGATGGCGGGACCGAATGCTGCCATCTGCTGACTGGCGATGGTTTTTGGGAGGCCGAAAATCTGGAAGGCTGTTCACGTTGATGTCAGTACAGGTCGGCCAGTCAATGAATCACAGCAAGCAGAAGAAAGGACTACAATACCCAAATTATGGTTGACGAACCAGAATGGACCGGTTATCACGGCCAAGGAGGCTATGAAGCGCGCGAGGTAGAGGGCAACGGTTTGGATAAGCATGATGTAACTACAGATTGGCGTCGGACAGAACGGACAGGGCTCGGCTGTGCTCGGTTTAATGCGAGGTATTAACGAAGTTGATATGTGGTATGTGGTATGGTAAGTCGTGGGGACGGCGTGCACCTTTTTAAAGCAGGCTTGATTCTAGTCTCGAGCATGCCGTTGTTGGAATCCTGTGTTTCTTATAGGAGTTGACTGGCCGTGCTCCTTGCTCTTGAACTCATGCTCATTTGCTTGCTGTCTCAGATACAGACTCACAGCAGTAATGAAGGATCTGTGCTACGTCTGGGCTTAGACTATTGGTGAATGGATTTAATTTGAAGCAATCATGCATGAATATTATCAGCAACTGAACCAAGGCTGTAAAGTCATTACCACTTGGAGTGGCGGGAGGAACTGCTGCGCTCCCAAATACCTATCGTGCATATAATCCCGGCCAAGGTTTTATCAAGCGTAACTGCAGAAGCCCTGCCCAGGGTGCAGTCCGTTGCCCACAATGGGACCAGAATCTTCCCGGCAGTACCAAGACTGGAGTCTAGCCGAAGCTCGCATGCTGCCCAACTGCCATTTTGAACACTGGATGCTTCGATGCTTCCACTGTTGCGTCAGTGCATCAGCCCAGCGCCCCTTCGTCTGCATACCAGGAATAACCTCATCCTCCAACCTTTGCCGAGGCGGTAGTCCAGAGAAGGCGGCCCCAGCCACATACCCATAATATCCTCCTATACTAGGGTATTTTCCAATAGTTCCGGATGATGTCGCAACTTATGGCCGTGTTTTATCCTGTTTGTCGAGCCCGATCGGCGCTTGAAGTGTACAGAGCAACCATCAACTAAAGCTCCTAGTTGCATAGACACTGCACTAACCCTATATAGTCCGGGATAGACACGCCCAATATTCGCCTACTGGACCAAATGGGCCAGCTGCACGCAGTTCAAGGATGTGCCCTGCATTGGACTTGGGCTTTTTTATTGTACAAATCTCTCAGGGGTGGACTGTCTCTGTCTTGCCGAAGACACTGGCAAAGGCGAGCGATTGGAGGCCCCAAGCGGTCCGGTGATATTACATGGGTTTATCTAACTGGGCTGAAGCTGAGTTCATACGTATACTGCTATGGAGTATAGCTCGCGCAACATATTCTCTGCAAAGCAGGGACTACCTCTACCGTGCAACAATTAATGGTTTCTTTTTTCGTTACCTTATGGTAGTGTACGACCCTTGCAGGTAACGGCGAGCGCAAAGATATATTGTTACGTTTATAGATTAGCAGCACAAAATAATATAAAACGACTGACTTTCACAATGCCTTGAATACAGTATAATTCTGATTGTGCACATTTAGGGTATTGTTCATTTCGTAATTCGATTATATGACCTATATATGATCTATTTTGTAGAAGCTCGTGGGCGGGATAATTTCCCGCTGTTCTGCCACCACCACCACTACCACTACCACCACCATCAACGGCATCACAATCGAGATGCTGTGGCCACGCGTCCAACTCCACGAACTCGGCGACCACTCCTGGTGCCCCGCCTGGTTGCACCACCATGAGCAGTTTTCGCTAAGCCAACTTTGGAATCTGCGCGTGCCGTTCTGGAGCCGTGGGAGCCTCGCGACGCAGGCCTGCGCCGTGATCGAAGAGCAGCTGCGCGATGTTTCGTCATACACCATCGTTGACATCTGCGCGGGCGCCGGCGGCCCGACCCCATTTATCGAGTCCGAATTGAACTCCAAGGCTGAAGCGCAGGGAAAAGAACCGGTGCGGTTCGTGCTCACAGACATGTTCCCTCCAGTGGACGTGTGGAGCGCGATTGCCAAGAAGCAGCCAAACATCGAATTCATCGAGAGGCCCGTCGACGCACGGCATGTGGGACGGCTGGCGGCGAACGACAAGAGAGAGTGTCGAGTGTTCAATATTTGCTTCCATCATTTTGACGATATGGATGCGAGGGGGATCCTGGGCAGTGCCTTGGACGAGGCGGATGCATTCATGTACGGCACGGACCGGGTCCTCTTGAGAACACTTCTGCATGAGAACAAGGTGGCTAACAAGATTGCTGTAGTATCTTCGAAATCACCGCCCGCCAGGCCTCGACGTGCCTCTACTCACCCCTCGTCTTCTTCTGGGGCTTCTACGTCTCATTGCTGTGGTACTGGCACTCTCCCATGCATCTGTTCTTCACATTCCTCCTGCCTATCGCGCCCTTGGCGCTCTGGGTGGACGGGTTCATCTCGTGTCTGCGCACGCGCACCCCAGCAGAGATTCAGGATCTCCTTGCGAGTTCAGGGCGAGACCTTGACGGTTGGACCTTTAGCAGCGGAGAGAAGAACGTGCAGTGGCCGTTCATTACGCTGTACTACTTTGTGGGAAGGAAGTCTTGAAGAAACCCCGCATTTCTTTGCCAAGAATTTCATTACATGACAGACTAGTGTTGTACTGTTGTAACAGTAACAGTAACAGTAACAGTAACAATGAACAACAAACTGGCGAGTTTCAACTCAATTTGTCCTGGATCAAGATGAAACGCATCATCATTGTAGGAGCAGGACTCGGTGGTCTCGCCTGCGCGATCGCCTGCCGGCACTTTAATCCAGACACCCATGTGCTCATTCTTGAGCGATCTTCTCAAGCGCGCGAGATCGGCGCGGGGATCCAGATCCCACCCAATGGCACCACCATCCTCAAGCAGCTGGGTCTGCTACCGCAGACCCTAGAGAAAGGGAGTAGCGTGCAACATGTTGACTTCCGGCGTTACGATGATGGGAGGATCCTTAGATCTATGCCGTTTGGCGATGGTATCATGGAGGAGTTTGGGGTGCCTTGGGTGTATGGCTTTCTCTTCTGATTGGGGGTAAGGCGCTGATGTGCTGTTTAGGATCATTCACAGGCAAGACTTCTACCAGCTCTTGTTTGACGAAGCATCTCGCCTAGGCGTTGAGATTCGCCTCGGCGCTGAAGTCGCGGATATCGCTTTCGGTACCACCGAAGTCGTCCTGGCTGGTGGTAAAAGAGTCACTGGGGACGTGATTATCGGCGCTGATGGTAATAGTGCATCCCAATAGCAAAGAAGATATGAAGCACCACCAAAAAGCTCACCTGCTGATGGTCAAACGATAGGCCTTCACTCCCGAGTCCGCGACGCGGTCCTGGGCATACCCACCACTCCGCAAGAGACAGGCGACCTGGCCTTCCGCGCAACCCTCAAGCGGACCCAGCTCGAGGCTCTCGAAGATCCAGAGATAGACGATCTCTGCGGCCAAACAGCTGTGACTAGTTGGCTCGGCCCAGACAAACACACCATCTTCTATCCCGTTCGGCAAGGTGAGGAGTATAATCTCGTTCTTATCCGGCCGGATAATCTAGATCAAGGGGTCAAAAGAGTCCAGGGGGATGTTGAAGAGATGAGGGCCAGCTATGTCGGGTGGGATGGGAGGTGAGTCCAGGTCTTACCCATCTACAAGAGCGGGTATTCGCTGAGGTGATATTGACATGTCCGGGCTCTAGGCTGACCAAGTTGCTTTCCTGCGTGCCTGAGGTAACCACGTGGAAGCTCACACATTTGCCAGAGCTGGAGACCTGGACGAAGGTATATTGCCTCAACCTACCTACTGTATCAAGAAAATAAGAAAAAGGGTGCTGACCGATGCCAAGGGACTCGTCGCCCTCCTCGGCGATGCCTGCCACCCAACCCTCCCCTATCAGGCGCAGGGCGCCGCAATGGCAGTAGAGGACGGATTCGCAATCGCCAAGCTGCTCGGACTTTCAAACGCTCATCTTGCAACCATCGCAGACGAGCCTTCAAAATACATCCCTGAACTGCTCAAGATTTACGAGGATATCCGAAAAGCCCGCACCACGCGCACCGTGCAAGCAGCCGTCAACAACAGAAAAGTCTTCCACATTCCTGATGGGATCGTCCGGGCAGTACGGGACTTTGTTCTGGGGTATGCTGGAGTGACGAGCAAGAGTGATTGGACGTGGTTGTTCTCGAGCAGGATGAGGCGGATGCTGGTGCATGATCTAGATGGGGAATGCGAAAGAGAATTCGACAAGTTTGTATCAACAAGACGCTGATCGTGGTGATCTGTCTCATGGGCAGCAGACTTCTTCTGTATTCGAGGTTGAAGGTTGAAACAGGTTCCATGACCAGGGAGTGGTCTATCTATTCTCCCGCACTTTGAGCAGAATGTCTCTTACATCGCGGGTAGTGAATTCGCCCATATCTCATAAAGCGAAGCAGACCAGGTAGTTGAGCAAGTAACGAATATAATGATCAGCGTCTGTATCGGCTCGGCCTTGGACTGCTGACCTTCGCCATCGAGCTCGGCTGCAGTAGATATCAAGATCGTCCCCTACATTGCAGCCGCTTTGCACTGAATGAGTTGCGATACCCAGCGCGGCATACGGCATCCACGCGCCGCATTGCGTGCGGTTCATCACTGGAGTAGAAGTATGACAGTCGACTGTGCGTAGATTGCGCAATACATCTCACCAATCCAACAGTTACTCCATAGGCAAAGGCTGTACTCGATGCGTCTCGCGAATCGTCGATAGAAATGGCGCGACAGGTGGGCGTCCTATCGCCGAAAGCCGATGCGTCGGCGATTACGAGATCTATACAGCATATCATCTATAAAAGCCGGACCATGTCCAGCTCAACCAAAAGCTTAACATCTTCTCATGAAGTAAAAAAAGAAAGACATTATGACCATCTCAGTTGAATCTACATCCAACGGCAGCGCCAAGGCCGCCTCCCACTCTCGTCTCTACTCCTCCGGCTCGCTAGACGGCTTCAAATCCACCGTCCTCACCCCAGTCATTGGAAACGAGTTCCCTAAGGGCTCCATAAACATTGTCAACGACATCCTCAACGCCCCAAATGCCGAGGAGCGGATCCGCGATCTCGCTATTCTGAGTAATATCCCGCTCCTCCGCCGCGAATGCCACTAACCACCCATGCAGTTGCCGAACGCGGCGTCGTCTTCTTCCGCGCCCAGGACAATTTAACGAATGAGCTCCAGAAGAAACTGATTCTCAGACTTGGCGAGCTCACTGGCCGTTCAAAGGAACACGGCCTGCACATCCACCCGGTGGTCAACGATGCGCGGGAATTCGGGGACCCCGATCCCCAGATCAGCACGATCAACAGTCTGGAACGGAAGAAGCTGTACAAGGGGGCCTACGGCAACCTCGCTGCCATCTGGCACAGCGACATCAGCTTCGAGAAGGCGCCGAGTGACTTCTCTGCGCTGCGATTGACCCTGCTTCCACCGACGGGTGGAGATACCCTCTGGGCGAGCGGATACGAGCTGTACGATCGAATCAGCAAGCCGTACCGGGCGTTCCTCGAGACGCTTACTGCCAGACACTCAGGAGATGGGTTCCATCGTGCGGCGCAGGCCGGAGGGTTCGGCCTATATGAGAAACCTCGAGGATCGCCGTTGAATGTGGGGAGTGAGTTGACGAGTGACCATCCGGTCGTGCGGACGAATCCGATTACTGGGTGGAAGAGTATCTTTCCGGTTGGTGAGTGGCATCCGCCCTAATTACCTATTTCCACTGGGAACGGTTGGGGCCTAGGTAGGAACGGAGCTGATCGCTGCGACAGGAACGTTCCCCAAGAAAGTCAACGGCCTGAGTACCCGCGAGAGCGAGAACCTATTGAAATACTTCCACGACTTGATTACCTACGGCCATGACCTGCAGGTGCGGTTCAAATGGAATGAGCCGAATGATATCGGTGCGTCTTCGACCAACCACAACCCCAAGCCTCTACCTGCATCAGCATGAAATAATACTAACAGATGCAGCCATCTGGGACAACCGCAGCGTCTTCCACACAGCCACATTTGACTATGACGGGATCGGCGAGCGGAGCGGAAACCGTGCCGTGGGCATCGGCGAGGTGCCCTACTTCGACCCGGAAAGTAAATCACGGCGGGAGGACCTGGGGATTGAGGACCAGCTGTCGCCGGTGCATTTGTGATGCTATAGCACTAGTATATGCCGTACCTGCATAGCAGTTTACAAATGGATTTATTCAGTCACTAAGAGACGAGTAGAAGGCGCTATGTTCGCAATCCGAAGGTCTCCCCCATATGCAAACTAAACGCATCGCCCGCCCAAAAATCCTCTGTAAATAACCCTGAGAACGTAGTTGCCCGTCCGTCTGATAGAGGGATTGGTATCGTCTCTGAGGTTTCTTCAACGCCCAATCCAGGCGCACTAGCCCTACTTGCCTGCGGAGAGGGGATATAGAACCCTGGTGTTGGAGGGTCCGTAAGCGCACGATCAAGAGTATACGACATGCTGCCCGTGGTATGTGTCTGGCTCTGTATCTGTGCATCACTCACGTAGTCCATGACACGGTTAATGGCTGTTTCCAGGGCATCGCGATATTTCCGGACGCTGGGGTGTCGTTCGGCCATCACGAAGAGTGCGGATGAGCAGGCGCGCAGGTCATTGGAGACACTGATCGTCCATAACCGGGGGGAGCGGAAGAGGCACAGACTGCGATCATCAGCTGGGAACTCATTTTATGGGGAAATGGTGGTAAAGGAGGTGTACCAGATAGTCAATCCCGCCATGAATAGCGTGTTGATGAGCAAAAACGAGTACCAGGTTGAGTCTCTCTGCCGTAGTCTCTTGAAATACTGGCACATTTGCCCGGACGAGTACAAGCAGCGCCGGGCCAATTCGTCGTCTGGCGGCAGGATACTCAGAAATGGATGCAGAAGAGTCCGCGTCGCATTGTTCCAGTGCATTTGGATGAAGTCGTTCTCGTATGCAGATAGATATGGCAAGGACTTTTGGTATTCGTCTAACCTCGCCAACAAAGGATACACCTTATGTAAAAGAGACGGTAGGTCTCTATCCAACCGGTATACCGTCGACCTAATTTTCGATGATATCCGGGATAGCTTGATGCACGCAATGAAACACCGGATATTCGGGCCCGTCCACAGCTCGCCCCGGTCTCTGGGTGTTCGGAATGAATCTTCGTCTGCACTTTCTGGTAGCGAATCGTCAATATCAGCCGGGGGCTCTGCGTCGATCTCCTCATCGCCAATGCTGAACGGTCGACCTAACGACCACGCGACGGAGCGCTCATTCAGGTATACACTCCAGAAGAGCCTCCGGCGTCGCTGTGCCTCGTACGGACTGAGCCGCCGATACTGGACCTCCCTGTGCAGTCCGAAATCGACGCATATTCGTGTCGCCAGACCCATCATGTACCACACGCTCGAGCTAGCGGATGACTGCAGATTGTACATGGCGAGGAGCATTAGAGCTTCGATGCTCGAGATGGAGAGCGATCCCTGGATAGCAGGCTGATACTGCATGGCCGTAACAAAGTAATTCCTAGGTGGCGTCGAGTCATACATCTCTGTCATCCTGAGTATGGCCGCGCCAATCGCGTAGACCATAAAGATCTTGAATCGGGCAAATTGCTCTGCTGTACTCGGGCCAACTGGCTCATAGCGTCTAGCGTGCAACTCGTAAATCTCGGCTCGGCACAGGAATGGTAAACGCATCTGCATACTCTTGAAATACGCCTCAAGGATACGCGCTCCCATTGCGTCGTCCGGTGCTGAGGCTGGGCCGGTGGTCTCATTCTCACAGGGCGCCTGAAACTCGTGCGTCTCATTCACGGGGATGGACTTCCACACGGCGTCCTGGACTATACGACTGATATTCTCGGCGATTGCAAGGCCAGATGATGGGCCTAGATAGTTCCCCTCGACTTTATCTTCGTACCGACCCGGTCCCTGGATGAAGAAATGCATGACTGCACCCTGGGTTTCGGGTGAGTCTGTGATTGTGCTTATGCTTGCGTTCGAGCCGGAGCCTGAACCTGAACCTGTGCTGGGCCTCAGCCCTTCGCCTGAAGATCTGGTATCATCTGGATACTGACGATGCTCCTCAGATCTCGAGACGCTAGCACTCCTTGTCTGCCTCTCTGTCAGAGCAGCAAGCTGCGCCTCCAGAGTCTCTATTCTCTGTGCCAGCGCGCCCTTCGACATCCCATGGTGCCACGAGGGCACACTGTCAGATCGAACACAAGGCTGGCCCGCCAGCTCACAGTTCGCGCAGACCGGCGCGCCCACACAGCGCTGTTTGCGGCGGTGGCAGCGGCGGCAGGACTTGGGGATGCGTTTGCGGATCCGTTCTTCCATCAGGTCTTTACTTGGTGGAGATAGGTATGGGGATTGCTTGTTTAGGAGCTGGATATCTCCGGGGACTCCCAGTGTAGTTGAGGAGAGTCCCCGCACTTGCTCTATTCCATTGCCGATGTCGCGATTCGTGGTCGGGGTGATGATTGGAGATGTCTTTTATGTCATTGCGATGGGGAAGCACGCCATCACGTCTAGGAAGATGACGAGATCGATAACATTCATCCTATACTCGGCTCTGGCAATCTGAACTACACGTCTGCAGGGACTCAGTCATGCTACAGAGTGAATCTAAACCCCGGCGTATTGAAAATCACCTCCCCAGCCGCTTGCCTCCGATTCCTCCTCCCCATAGTGACAGTTGTGATACCCACCGAAACAACTGTGATCGCAGCCGCAATGAAGCACGTCCATAAGCCGGGTCTGTAGGCACATCAACAACCTTTCCCAAGAAAGAGAATTTAAGGATAAAACCGTACCGATAATCAGGCGCGTCTCGGTCACGAAACACTAAGCCCCCAATAACGCCGCCAACGCCGCCGGCAGCGACAATCAAGGCCGACCCAAACGCTCTTCGCCACTGACCTGTGATATTATTCGACTGGTAAGTTAGTGATGCCGGGATATTGGCGTTGCAGGATCCGGCCAGTATAAAAGCCCCAAAATATCGCACCCCGTTGTTTTTCGCATACCCCAAGAGCGCAACCCCCATTATCTGGAGAGCGGCGTTGATGACTACTACTATCCCTCGCGTCTTATATTTATCGGATAGCCAAGACTCTGTTAGACCGAGGAGTGTGCCAAATAGAAAGCACTATTTCAGAGAGTCAGTACGTAACCGTGATCATGGAGGGAAGGACGCATACAGGAGCAGTAAGAGTCTGGGCCTCTGCAACATTAAATTCAAGGCCCTGCATGAGGACAATAGGAAGAAAGTACGAGACGGCATATCTATATCGATTAGTTCTGAAGACGACATTGTATCAATGAATGACCTCTCACATAACGATGGCCGTCATCAGGAAGTTGACAGCCAGCAGCCAACCCTGCCACTCGAGTCCGTACTTCAGATACTCCTTCAAAACAAACGGCGTAACATGTGCGTCGCCACGGTCTTTCTCAACTCGGTCAATCATGATATCAATCTCCCTGTCCGTCAGGAACCAGCGCGTACGGCGCGCGTCTTCAGGGAAGTCGACAATAAGCACGAACCCGGCTAACCCTATCGCGACGGTGAGAACGCCCTCGATGATAAAGATCCAGCGCCAGCCTGCGTGGCCCTGGAGTCCGTGCATTTGCTGCAGCTGCTTTTATTAGCATAGACTCCAGATAGCCTCTATTTAGGAAGAAGGGAAACGTACTCCGTAAGCAAGAATTCCTCCAAACGAACTAATCGCGCTTCCTAGCAGGTAAAACAGGCCGATTCGCTTCCCTGTCTCATGGCGTATATACCAGGAGCTAATCAAGAATACAGCGGCAGGGAAGAGACCTGCTTCGAAAAGGCCGAGGATGACGCGTAGTCTAGCAAGTTCACGCCAGTCATTGACTAGGCCCATGCCCACCATCACTAAGCCCCAGGACATGGTGATGAACCCCATGAATATGCGTGGGCCGAGCTTGCGCGCAATGACCGTCATCACCGGCTGGAATACCGTGTAGGTGGGGAAGAAAACGGCGACGATTGTCGACTGGATGTTCGAGACAAGGTTAGTGTGA